>NC_053154.1:240753673-241353673 GCF_016835505.1 Polypterus senegalus
AGGCTCTGCTGCGCGATGACAAGTAATAAGTCTCAGGGACAGACCCTACAAAACGATGCCATTGATTTCAGGCAAGATTGCTTTTCTCCTGGACAACTATACATTGCATTCTCAAGAGTGAGCTCGCTCAGCTTCATCATATTACAACCGGAATGCAGCCAGAAACTTTTAAGTGCCGGGTCTTAGCTAACATTAAATAAAGCCGTGGACATCGCAACATCACACAAGAGAGCAGCTCATGTGAACTGACTGAACGCAGTACGAGTGATCACTTCCATGCATCAAACCCGTTCAAAAAACGCATTACACAATTGACAAGGTGATGGCTTTATATGTTGTTCGTTTATAAAACTGCGGAGAAGCTATGTAAAGGCTGTTTCACAAAAAACCAGCGGAGCGTCTTATATGAGCAGGCAGTCAGCTAAAGAAGGGAATCAATAAATATCTATAATCGTAATAAACAAACAAAAAATAACGTACAAGCCGCGGATTAAATAAAGTAAATGGGTACCTGAACAGTAAAGTAAGTCTCGAATAGCTACACAATAACTATAGGAATCGTAATAAACAAACAATAAAACAGTACAGAACCGCGAAGCAAGGAGAAACGATGGCCTTATATGGCGTTCGTTTTTAAGGCAGCGGAGAAACTGTGTGAAGGCAGCTACACAAAAAAACAGCAGAGCGCCACACTCTGAATGTATTCCTGGCATCACCGTTATACCCTCTGATCTCCCATTTCAATTTAAATGCCTCCAATTTCCAGTAAGGCTCTGCTTCGCGATGACAATTAATAAGTCTCAGGGACAGACCTGTACAAAAGGTTGCCATTGATTTGAGGCAACATTGCTTTCCTCCTGGACAAAACTATACGTTGCATTCTCAAAAGTAATCTCAGTGCAGAGCTTGGTCATATTACAACCGGACTGCTGAACTGACAACGTAGTATACAAAGAAATCCTTAACAGATAGTTATTGGTATATTTTCCCTCAGTTTAAAAAGGTTTTCTTTTCTTCTTAATAAAAATTTAAAAACAGTTCTTCGTCGCTGCGAAGCGCGGGGATTTTGCTATATACAGTATATATATATATGTTTATATATATATGTAGATATGTACAGTGGTGTGAAAAACTATTTGCCCCCTTCCTGATTTCTTATTCTTTTGCATGTTTGTCACACAAAATGTTTCTGATCATCAACCACATTTAACCATTAGCCAAATATAACACAAGTAAACACAAAATGCAGTTTTTAAATGATGTTTTTTATTATTTAGGGAGAAAAAAAATCCAAACCTACATGGCCCTTTGTGAAAAAGTAATTGCCCCCTAAACCTAATAACTGGTTGGGCCACCCTTAGCAGCAATAACTGCAATCAAGCGTTTGCGATAACTTGCAATGAGTCTTTTACAGCACTCTGGAGGAATTTTGGCCCACTCATCTTTGCAGAATTGTTGTAATTCAGCTTTATTTGAGGGTTTTCTAGCATGAACCGACTTTTTAAGGTCATGCCATAGCATCTCAATTGGATTCAGGTCAGGACTTTGACTAGGCCACTCCAAAGTCTTCATTTTGTTTTTCTTCAGCCATTCAGAGGTGGATTTGCTGGTGTTTTTTGGGTCATTGTCCTGTTGCAGCACCCAAGATCGCTTCAGCTTGAGTTGTCGAACAGATGGCCGGACATTCTCCTTCAGGATTTTTTGGTAGACAGTAGAATTCATGGTTCCATCTATCACAGCAAGCCTTCCAGGTCCTGAAGCAGCAAAACAACCCCAGACCATCACATTACCACCACCATATTTTACTGTTGGTATGATGTTCTTTTTCTGAAATGCTGTGTTCCTTTTACGCCAGATGTAACGGGACATTTGCCTTCCAAAATGTTCAACTTTTGTCTCATCAATCCACATGGTATTTTCCCAAAAGTCTTGGCAATCATTGAGATGTTTCTTAGCAAAATTGAGACGAGCCCTAATGTTCTTTTGCTTAACAGTGGTTTGCGTCTTGGGAAATCTGCCATGCAGGCCGTTTTGCCCAGTCTCTTTTTATGGTGGAGTCGTGAACACTGACCTTAATTGAGGCAAGTGAGGCCTGCAGTTCTTTAGATGTTGTCCTGGGGTCTTTTGTGACCTCTCGGATGAGTCGTCTCTGTGCTCTTGGGGTAATTTTGGTTGGCCGGCCACTCCTGGGAAGGTTCACCACTGTTCCATGTTTTTGCCATTTGTGGATAATGGCTCTCACTGTGGTTCGCTGAAGTCCCAAAGCTTTAGAAATGGCTTTATAACCTTTACCAGACTAATAGATCTCAATTACTTCTGTTCTCATTTGTTCCTGAATTTCTTTGGATCTTGGCATGATGTCTAGCTTTTCAGGTGCTTTTGGTCTACTTCTCTGTGTCAGGCTGCTCCTATTTAAGTGATTTCTTGATTGAAACAGGTGTGGCAGTAATCAGGCCTGGGGGTGGCTACGGAAATTGAACTCAGGTGTGATACACCACAGTTAGGTTATTTTTAACAAGGGGCAATTACTTTTTCACACAGGGCCATGTAGGTTTGGATTTTTTTTTCTCCCTAAATAATAAAAACCATCATTTAAAAACTGCATTTTGTGTTTACTTGTGTTATATTTGGCTAATGGTTAAATGTGGTTGATGATCAGAAACATTTTGTGTGACAAACATGCAAAAGAATAAGAAATCAGGAAGGGGGCAAATAGTTTTTCACACCACTGTATATATATGTCTATATATATGTGGATATGTGTATATATACCTGTATATGTGTGTATATATGTAGAAATTTATATATATGTAGATCTGTATATATATGTATATATGTGTCTGTGTATATACAAAGTATATATATATGTGTGTGTGTGTGTGTATGTATGTATGTATATATGTTTATGTGTGTGTGTGTGTATGTATGTATGTATATATATATGTTGATATGTGTATATATATGTGGATGTGTATATGCATATATATATAGATATGTGTATGTGTAGATATGTGTATATGTAGATATGTTTATATGTATATATGTATATGTATATATGTTTATATGTGTGTGTCTGTGTGTGTGTATATATATATATATATATATATGACAGCAACACTCATAACAGTGACAAAACAATTACATTGACAATCATGTTATGTTATATTTAAAATGTTTCCTTTTCTTTTTCATAACTTCTTTAACACACTACTTCTCCGCTGCGAAGCGCGGGTATTTTGCTAGTTATTACAATAAAATTAATAAAATAAAAAAAAAAAAACTGATTAAGTCAGTATTTTTGCTGCAATTACTTGGTACATTTTCTTAAATTTTTTTACTTAAGCTGGCACTTAACTCTGCAATCTGCCTCAAGAATGATTTAAGATATGAAGAGATAGGTTAAGTGACGGCGAAAGTGGCAGGGATGAGAATGGTGCCTGTACGCATGTGCTGCATGGCCGCTCTCTTGGCCACTGCCGAGAGTTGATTCTACAATAAAATAAAATAAAAATAAAAAATGGCAATAACCCTGGAGGTCAATCATCACCGCGAAAGTGGATAGTAGATGTCACGTAGTATATGTGTACCAAATTTCAGATCAACAGGTCAAACAGTTTGCGAACTACAGGTGATTTAAAATCCTGGACAGACAAATAAACAGTCACGGTAGCGTATTATATATAAAGATATCTTACACATATTTGTGTACGTATTGTTACTGTATGCTAAACGTAGTCATCAAATGTACTCAGTAATCATAATAAAAGAACCATATTATGTGGTGGATGCTATGTCTCAACTTTTACTGTCTTGCAACCTTTGCAGTTTTACCACTTGTTGAAATTAGCATAAATAAAAGAGCGGTTCCTCATTGGAGAACTGAATTCATGATGGGGGTAGTTTCACTTGGTAAATCAATAGCAAATGAAAGCAGGGAGGTCCCTGTTCATGAAACATCCATAGATGGCCCACGGAGACCTACCTGTGACACACACCCAATGAAACAAACCCCTGACCACTTCTAGGGCAATTCAAATTTTTAGTTTTACAGTATGGTATATGCATATGCGTAAAACTGAAAAATACATTTGAATATTTCTGTAAGATAAATCTTTAAAAAAAAAATTAACACAAAGATATTGTAGGTAAAAGTGAAATGAGATGGCAGAAACTAATGAATATATTAAGTAAGTTATTGAGCCATGTTAGTAAATCCAACATATTGTCTGGATCAAGTGCCCCTCAACTTATTTTAATAACACCCCTTGGTGCCAGAAGCATACAGTTATTAATTTGAGACATCAAGGAATTGGGGGGTGAGGATGCTCCCACTCGATGTCCAGGGCACATGCCCCATGCCTTACTTAAAAGGTACACTTTGGTGTCCAGAGAGCGTGCCCTTTAACTGACACTCCAGGGTTGCCTTCTAAGTAAGATCTCCAGGTTGCCTGTATCAGAAACCACAACACTTTGTTATCATTCTTTAAATGTTATAATTAAAGATTTGAGGGTTTCAGGTTCTGACATATGACCTATTTCACTGCATGCTTTTGCTGTGAACTCACTTTCAGCTAGCATAAAAGGAAATGTTTTGTGCCAATGTACAAACACTCTTTTTTCTTTTAAAATGTATGCAGTCAGAAAATAAAATTAATATAGATTAGGAAGTGTACATTTACTTTGCTGTTTTTGACATCAAGGTACACTTTGCTCCTAAAGACAATTGTTCTTTTATGATTTTGTGTTGTCATTCACCTTTCTGCAATTTGCTGGGGGCACATGTGCTCTGCAATATTGGTTCTTTTTTATTTACCTTTGTTAATTGTCTAACTTACTTACACTCATACACAAAGTAGGCAACAAAAGGAAAACAAAACAAATATGAAAGAATAATAGTAATTGGCTTGATTTTTAATACTGACAGCACCCAAGTCCCCAGTCCTGCAGATAAACAGGAATTCAGAGAATTTATGTCAGTTGCTGCTGAGTTCTTGGTTCCAGGTGACGTTGTTCAGAGCAAGAGTCCAATCATTGGATGACTTGAATGATTCTGACAAAACAGCAGCTAGATGTTAAATCATTTTATTAGATGGGTAGAAAGAAGCATCATCCATCCATCCATCCATCCATTTTCTAACCCGTTGAATCCAAACACAGGGTCACGGGGATCTGCTGGATGCGCTGGCTTATTATATTATTAAAACTTTTCACATGTTCTAAATTCTCCTTCCTTTCTCCGTTTCTCTCTTTGAATGAAACAAACTTTCTAGCAAAAATTCAACTAGATCTTTGTTTTATGAATGCCTAAATTTATCTTCTGTTCAGTTTGTCTCTGGATGTGTGCACTTCTTACAACTGAAAAAAATGTTTTCATAAAGTGTATAGTAGTGTATAGTAGTATAGTATTCCTAGTAGTAGTCACAACTCACACTGGACTGTAAATCACTTTTTTCATCTAAGGATTACTGTTCAGTTTAAATTGCATTTTAATAATTCAGCTTAGCTCTACAGCAAAAACATGAAAAGTATAGTGTGCAGACTCCAGAAGATGCAAGTAATATATTCTCAACATGCATCATAATCACTATCATGTGAGATATTGAAATTAGCACTAGTGTGTTTTTTTTTCTTTGGTTTGTTTTACATACTGTCCACAAATGTTTGTTGAATTCCCTTAAAGTTGTGTGAGAAAATATTAAACAAAAGATTAATAGACATTGTTTAACTTGTGTGTAACATTTTGTTTCTAAATATGTACTTACATTTGTTTTCTACTATTGGGGAAGAGCCATGCCACAAAGTGAACAGACTCCCACCCAGGTTAATCCTCCTTAATTCTGTTAAGTGAGATTATATGTTGGATTGTAGGGTTGACGTGAATGTAACTCTTCATCTCAATTTAAGTGATACATTTTGGATTGGTCTCTATGTGCCCTAATTAAGCTAAATAGTTTGCAGGATCACGGTCTGGAAAAATATATTTTACATGTAATTTTACATTCAGGACTTGAAATTTGGATCGGGATTGTATGTATCCCATACAAAATTATTAATTCACGCAACTTCAAATTTTTAATGCATAAATATCCCACTTATTTCATATTATTTATTTCATAAGAACTCTTTGTTACTTGTTGCAGTCAACATTTATTTTATTATTTTACATTATTTATATTTTGTTAAGGTCATATGCATAGAATGTCATCTTCCTATTGCTACTGCTTTTGACAGGAATGCATAGCTGTGGAATACAGCAATAGGCCGTTTAGCGAAGCTGCCCAAGTGTGTAGCAGTAGTCAAGGACAAAAGACTTGCAGTGCCCTTTGTTTAAACTGTGCTTTATAATAAATTCAACTAAACTTTGTTAACCTGAAGGCTAAAAACTAAAGTTTAACTAAACTAAAATATATTTTTGTATGCCAGTAATACCGAAATTCAAGAAATTTACATGGATTGTTTAGTGAATTTATATTCATGTTCATAATTTTTTTTTTTTTTGACAACCCAATAGTTGCCAATTTCTGTGTTGAGAAAATTAAAGATTCACATAATTATGTAATCATGTTTATAGTTGGCTAACTGCCTTTCAACCTAAATCTGAAAAGTAAAAATCACATGCAGATTACAAACAGTGCTCAAGGATAACTTGAGGATTATGAAAATTAGCTGTAGAAGGCTTCCACCTCTCTAAATCTGACATGAAGAACAATTCAGCAGAAAAATTAGGACTTTGTAGGCCTCTTTTCTCTATGAGACCACAATTCCTTTTTACATTCTTTTTTGGACTTCCAAAAAATCTCAAAGCAAATACACTCATTGGTAAATTAATAATATCTATTGTCATTCTCAAACCTGCTTACTCTACTTCAGAAAAAGCAGAGAGTTACAAGGACAATATGCAAACTCAACACAGACAATCGGGTTCTGGATTTGAACCTAGTGTGCTGGATCAGTAAAGAGTCACTGTGGTAATCAGTCTGAATTATTGTGCCACCTAAACTAAGAATGTGCTGTGTATATTTTCATTACACATCTGAAAGTTCATAAATTAGCAGCATTCACACTTCCATCCTTATGTTGACTTCTCAATTGTCTTAAAACTATAGACAATTATGCTCTTATCAGGAAAAATGGTGGGGTATGGATTAAAGCTTTTTTTAAAATCTTTTCTAGATATTAACTGAATTTATTTTGGCTTTTCTTGCAGAATTCTCAGCAACAACAAAATTTCCTTACTTAAGAATGGCTCATTCTTTGGCCTCCAGTTCCTGGAAAAACTGTGAGTTATCAGATTTTTCTACTGTCTTCAGTTTTTTAGCATCAAGACATTTGAGAGTATGTCATTAAAAAGGAAGGACAAAGAGGAGATAGTTTAATTTCTTTTGTTTTCCTGACATTTCCCAATAAAATTTTTATTTGATGTTTCATTAAGAAAATCTGTAATGTGCCCATTGCTTCCTGGTGATTAATTTGCTATATCATTCTTATTTTACAAATTTAATGTATAGTTAATTTACAAACCTTGCTTTGTTTACTTATCTTGTTGATGTCACTATATAGTAATTGCTGCAGTGGTTATTCTATAGTAACACGGTGAAAAGAGCACACATCTTATGAACTGATTTATATAATTTGTTAAATATCTTTCATCATTTACGGTATTAGCTTTAGTCAAAGTTGATGTGATTGTTATTTCAAAATTCCATCTTATGTTTCAAACAAAGTGTATTACTATTTATGTATGTGAATGTCACCATTTCTCCTTAGGGTCTATGTGAAGACATTCATTCATTCAGCTTTCATTCCTGCTTTTTCAATTATAGGGTCACAGATCCCTGTAGATATACCTTTAAATATTTGACAGAAATAATTGTGTTTGAAAAAAGTTAAAGAAATGATACTTTTTTCAGGGAAATATCAATATTTAACAGAAAAGTGCAGACAAAAATAAATTTAAATACACACCAGCATTTCTGATAATGTTACTTTAATATTATGGCTATTAACATACTGTATAGTCTACTGTATATTAACATTAACATTTAGATTCTGTTTTTGCATACTGCTGCATAATATATAGTCATTTGCATTGATCTTTTACCTCATAAAAATTCAATAGTGGTTCCTGCCTTTGCTCCTGTGTCAAACACTCATTAGATAATAATTGCATGCTGACATGTTATATATTAAATACCTAGTGGCATAACCATATTGTTGAGGCCATGGTCTGCAGGGGGAAATATCTGTCTTTGTGTCAGGTAAATTAGCCGTCTGTACATTTGAGAAACAGAGCTTTTCAACTTGCTAAAAGCTTCCTAAAGTCATATTATGTTGTGCACAACTAATGTGATTATGTGTTTAAACTCTAAACTTATCTACATTTCTATATTTGTTGGTTTGATTGTTAAATAACTTCAATTTGGCACTGTTCTGTTGCTTTTTAGGCTATTGAATTAATAGCTATGATTCAGAAAATGTAGTAGATGGAAATTATTTTATTTATTTTGAATTATTATTATTATTATTATTATTATTATTTCAGTCATTCCATACAAATCAATCAATTTTTACAAAAAGTAGGGTTGAGAACAAGTCGACCCCCATCCCTGAGAGACAGAGCATGGCCAACGGAGTAAAACTTAAGGCTTGTAAACATACCTAAATTGATGAGTTTGATAAGCCAATAGAGATGAATGGAGAAGAAAAAGAAATACAGAAATAATTGCTTCCTCTGTACTTTAAGAGCTTATTCTAAAATATTACTGATTAGATCCTGCCATGTTTTGAAAAAAATCTGTACAGATTCTCTAACTGAGTATTTGATTTTTTCCAATTTCAAATAGTATAAAACATTGGTTTCCCACTGACTTATAAGAGGAGAGTTAGGATTCTTCCAATTTAGCAAAATAAGTCTGCGTGCCAAAAGTATAGTAAATGCAGTCACAGTTTGTTTGTCCTTTTCCACTTTAAACCCATCTGGAAGAACCTCAAACACAGCTGTTAATGGGTTAGGAGGGATTGTGAGACAAAGGCTGTCTGAAAGTTAATTAAAAATTTTGGTTCAGAATTATGCTAATTTGGTGCAGGCCCAAAACCATATGACCCAGTGAGGCTGGGACTTGATTGCAGCGTTCGCAGGCTGGATCTTGCCCTGGAAACATTTTGGAGAGTTTTAGGATAGATGTGCTCGATATATAATTTAGAGTTGAATAATTGTATGCTTTGCACATATGGAGCTTAAGTGAATTCTCTGCATTGCTATTTTGCACTCCTTTTCTGATATATTAATTGAGAGATATTTTTCCCAGTGTCCTCTTGGATCTTTGAAAGGGAGGGACTGTAAAATAATTTTATATATTGCAGAGATGGTGTCTGAGTCCTTGAAATTGAGCAATATTTTTCCAGCATGGACGAGGGTGCAAGATGAGGAAAATCGGGCAGGTTCTGTTTAACAAAGTTTCTAATTTGAAGATAGTGAAAGAAATGTGTAGCTGGAATGTTAAATTTGGAATGTAATTGTTCATAGGATGCAAAGACGTTGTCTATTGTGGAGGATTGCCGGCTTTCAATGCCGGTCCGCATCCCCAGGCCGCCAGGAGGAGCTCTCCCGACAGCAGGATCATGCCCCGAGGTCCAGCAGGGCATTATGGACCTTGTAGTATTTTTACACAACCCTGCTGGATACCTTGGGGGCCATCAGGAGTCGCTGTGGGGGGGGCTTATGGGCTCTTTCATGCCCTATGACCCGGGAGTACGTCATGGTCACGTGACAGGAACTAACAACGTGCTCCGGTTAAAGAAAAGGACTGATTGCCCTGACCCGAAGGAGTAAGGAACTATGGACTGTCGGGACAGGAATACCTCCGGGTCAGGGGCTAT
This sequence comes from Polypterus senegalus, assembly GCF_016835505.1. Taxonomy (NCBI): domain Eukaryota; kingdom Metazoa; phylum Chordata; class Cladistia; order Polypteriformes; family Polypteridae; genus Polypterus; species Polypterus senegalus. The sequence continues at coordinate 240,763,553 of NC_053154.1, forward strand.
AAAAGGACGGTGCCTCAGTCCAGACACTGAACTGAGCTGGGAGGTAGAGGAGCAAGTGTCTGGGCGAGGAGGAGTGTTTATAGTCGAGTATTGGATGAGTAGTGTGAAAGGTGCTTGGTGCACTGTGAGTCAAAATAAAAAGTATTGGACTTTTACCCGTTGTTTGGAGTCATCCCTGAGGGTTCAAGGGCGCTATATAGCACCTTTTTCACACTATATAAAGATCTCTAAGCACGTTAATTCCAAATTTTTCCAGATATTAAAAACTACATATGTTTGCGATGGTTGAAAGAGGTGGTTCTCTTGCAGAGGTGCCACAGATAGAAAGTTCTCCATTTTAAAATGCTTTCTACATTGGTTCCATATTCTGAGTGAGTGAAGCACAATTGGGTTATTAGTATATTGGCGATAACTTGCATTTATTGGGGCACAGAGCAGGGAATATAAAGAAGTACTGCAGGATTTTACTTCTATTATGGACCAGGCCTGTGTATGTTCATCTATTTGTGTCCAGGTTTTTATAGCTTGTATGTTTGCTGCCCAGTAATAAAACTGGAAGTTAGGTAGAGCCATGCCACCTTCTGCCTTTTGTCTTTGTAGGGTCGCTCTTTGGATACGTGGATGTTTTGAGTTCCAAATAAATGAGGTTATTGTTGAATCTAATTGCTTAAAAATGATTTATTGATGTATATTGGAATGTTTTGAAATAAAAAAGGAGCTTAGGAAGAATATTCATCTTAACAGTGTTAATTCTTCCAGCTTAGAGTGAGATAAAGGGTTGACTATCTATGCAAGTCTTCCTTAATTTTTTAAATGCAGACGGTGACATTTTTTTGATAAAGAGCTTTATGTTTACTTGTGATGTTTACCCTAGGTATTTAAACTGTTCTGCAATGATAAAAGGTAGGGTGTCTAATCTAATATTATATGCTTGAGAATTCACTGGAAAGAGTACACTTTTATTCAGATTAATTCTGAGACCAGAGATCTTTTGAAATTCTGTGAGTGCTGTTAAGACTGCAGGCACAGAATTTTGTGGGTCTGATATATACAGTACCATATCATCTGCATATAGAGAAATTTTCTGTTCCAGTCCTTCTCTGCTAATCCCCTTTATCTGATCAGCATTTCGACAGTGTATTGCCAGTGGTTCAATGGCGATTGCAAACATCAGCGGTGACAAGAGGCATCCTTGTCTGGTACCACGTCTAGTTTAAAGTAGTCTCAACAAATGATGTTGATACAAATTGAAGCTTCTGGACTGGTATACAGTAGTTTGATCCATGCACAAATGTTCGGGCCAAACCCAAATTTTCCAATGTAGTAAAAAGGTATTTCCATTCAATCATGTCAAATGCTTTTTCTGCATCCAATGATAATAATATTTCTGGGGTGTTTGACTTAGTTGGTGAGTATATTACATTAAACAGGCGTCAAAGATTTGAAGATAAGTGTTGACCCTTGATAAATCCAGCTTGATCTTGTGATATTACCGAAGGAAGCACTTTCTCCATCCTTCTAGCTATGATTTTTGAGAGTATTTTAACGTCATTATTCAAAAGTGAAATTGGTCTGTATGATGCACATTGTAATAAGTCCTTATTTTGTTTAGGGAAAACGGTGATTAATGCTTGACGAAAAGTTTGTAAAAGTTGCTAATAGGAGGGGAGCTAGCTGAGCGGAGAATTTCTTATAAGATTCTGCAGGGTAGCTATCAGGGCCTGCTGCTTTCCCGCCTTGAAGTGACTTTATAGCATCTAGTAATTCTGATAGCGCCAGAGGTTTATCGAGTTCCTCCGCACTAATAGTGTCTATTTGTGGTATCTGTAATGTATCCAGAAATGTATTCGATTGTGTGTTGTCTTCTTTAAACTCAGTAGAATATAAGGATTTATAGTAGTCTCTAAATGTGTACATTATATTTTTGTGGTCAATGATTTTGTCTCCATTCATGTTGGTGATTACTGGGATTGCGTTGCGGGCTTCTTGCTTGTGAATTTGTTGAGCTAAAAGCTTATTAACTTTCTCTCTGTGTTCATAGTAATGATGTCTGGATTTATAAATTAGTTGTTCAGTTTCTTTAGTTGTCAAGAGGTTTAGTTCTGAATGCAGAGCGTGCCTTTTCCTATGTAGAGCCTCGCTTGGAAGCCTGGCATGTTCTTCATCTATTCTAGTAATTTCGCTTTTAGCTCTGCTACTTTCTTGGTTTCTAATTTATTTCTGTGGGAAAGATATGAGATAATCTGTCCTCTTAAGAAGGCCTTAAGAGTTTCCCAGAGTATTCCTGCAGAAATCTCTGAGGATGTATTTGACTCTATGAAGAAACTGATTTGTTTGTTTATACATTCTGTACAATTCTCGGCTGCTAATAGAAGCAGGTTGAGATGCCATCTGCAAGGTGAGTGTGTGGGGCATATTGACTTTACCTCCAAGATCAGAGGTGCATGATCAGAAATAACAATAGCATCATATTTGCAAGATTTAATAGTAGGCAAGAAATTATTATCTATAAAGAAATAATTAATTCTTGAGTAGCAATGATGTACTGGTGAATAGAAAGAATATGTTCTTGAGTTTCTGTTTAAAAACCTCCAGGGTTCTGATAAGTTGTAATCAGTTATAAACTTTGGAATTATCTTTGCAGTTTTAGATGTCGTCCCCCCTGTGATAGAAGTCCTATCTAAGAGTGGATTTAAAACACAATTAAAGTCCCCAGCCATTATAATTTTATGAGTGTTCACATTGGGAATGGTTGCAAATAAATTTTGTATAAATTCCTTATCATCGACAATTTTACAGTTAGATAAGTTACCCATGACCATCACATATCTCCCTTCAGGATCCAATACTACATCTGATACTACAAATGAGACTGTTCTATGTATGAGAATTCCCACACCTCTAGTTTTCTTTGTAAAGCTAGAATGGAACATTTGGTCAGTCCAGTCCTTTTGTAGCCGGAACTGATTCTTGCTTAGTAAGTGGGTCTCCTGTAAAAATACTATTTTAGCATTTAAACCTGTTAGGTGAGAGAGTACTTTCTTTATCTTTAATTCGTGATTCAGGCCTTTAACATTCCAGCTCACAAAGTTAACTGTCCCATCATGGAGACATTGATTCTGAATTTTTGATGTCATTTTATAGTCTTAACTGGAAGTGAGACAGCTTTAACCTTAATTTCATATTTCCCTAAGAGTTATTGCCATGCAGCCTATTGTTATGTTGGTAGTTATAATTATAAAGATTAAGAGGATAGATTAGATATAGATATAGCCTGTTCTCTTTCTCTCCCCCTTTAACCCTTATTTATTATTAATATGATCTAAATGTACAGTAGTATATATTCCAGGCTATGAACACTGCAACACTGTATCCGCAGGTAACTTAGAGCCGCAGATAATTCCCTCTATAGGGTAATATTTTAGACATGTCTGTTTTTCCCTTGTACATTTTTTAATCAGCACTTTGTGTATTTTGTACATGTAAATAATTTATTAATGAATGAAATACTTTAAAGGCTACTTTCAATTAAGAAAAATTCACTATATGAACATAGTTTTATAGCTGTCAAAACAGCTAGTAGTAAATCCAAAGCTGTTTTTGTTTCTTGAGTAAAGGCTCTGAGCTATATTAAAATCATGTTGAATTTTATGTTAACCATACACGGAAAGAAGCCTTATAATTTAAAAAAATTATACAAACTACTAGTGAATTACCCATATTAAAGTCATTAAAACATACTAAATGGATTTTTTGAGACTGATAGAATAGTTCAATTAAAGAATTCATTCAGCTTGTCTTAGACTTTCTCTCGGTGCTCAGTGTGCTATATCGCACATGGGAGGAACCCAGAGAACATTCCTCCAGGATGTCTAACAAAGGATGTTGCTGATATCAGACCAGCTCAACATCATATATATTCCATGGTACACTATCATTTGTAACCTTCTTATGAAGTTTAGCAGCCACTTAAAATTACACCCATATGAATGTCTTCATTGATCTTGAAGGTGCTTTGCTGTAGCTTGTTGTTTTTAGCCTATTTTGTAGTGATAAAAGTGTAGTGTAAGCATTGGTCTTCAAGAAGATATTTTACCACTCATTGCAGTTTTAACAATCAGTTTTTTTTGTTCAATAACACATCTTCAAAATTAAACTCATAAAAATGGTTTTCATTGTAGTTATTTTTATTTGCATTTATGAACACAATAAATATATAATTAGAATGTTTCCATTGTGTCACACATATGTGCAAAACTAAAAATAAATGTAAGTTTAACAAATTACACAATTTATTCATGTATACAATATTGTTTTAAATCAATTCAACATGAAAATAGTCAATCATTTATGTAAACATATATGTAAAATAAACAATACACATTCATTACAAATATCTTCTTTAATTTTTATCAGTTTTTGGAAGCATTTATATATATCATTCAGCAGTAGTCTTCCTGACATCCCAACATCCCTGGTACCTTCTTTCTTTGACATATAGAATGAATCTTTCACCCTGCTCTTCACTAACCTCTCCAAGATTTTCAGGAGAAAATTCCAAATGTAAATCCAAAAACTGAATTATTACTGAATCTAGTATAAATTCTTGGCTCTGCTGTCACAATCAGAGAAAACCTGAGGATTTTGACCAAATTGTGATACAAAAATTTAACGTCCCCATATATTAACCATGTTAATGGTTAACCATATGACCTTACTATGAAAAAATTGAACTGTTTTGCCTTAAAAACAGATTTAATATTAGGCAATATTAATTTCAAACAAATGAATCTATACTAATAAAAGGCAAAGCCCTCACTCACTCACTCACTCACTGACTCATCACTAATTCTCCAACTTCCCGTGTAGGTAGAAGGCTGAAATTTGGCAGGCTCATTCCTTACAGCTTACTTACAAAAGTTGGGCAGGTTTCATTTCGAAATTCTACACCTAATGGTCATAACTGGAAGGTATTTTTCTCCATTAACTGTAATAGAGTTGAGCTGGAAAGATGTGGGGGGGCGGAGCTTTGTGTGACATCATCACGCCTCCCACGTAATCACGTGAACTGACTGTCAACGCAGTGAATAGAAAACCAGGAAGACCTCCAAAAAGCGCTTAAGTAAACATGCATTATATAATTGAGAAGGCAGCGAAACAATAAGAAGCGAGCGAGTGACATATACTACCATATTCATGAGTGCTGCTACCTCGGAAAGAAAGCAAGGTGTAAACCTAAACTTTAAATTAAGTTCATAGACAGGCTACCGCTGGCGTTTCACATGCCCACAGGTAATGCGGGATACAAGTTTAATGAGAGGACGCAGGATATAAACGAGAGTTTTGATCACTTTGTAACTAAGTTAAAATTGTAGGTGAAGGGGTGTGCTTATGCAAATTCCGATTGACTGTGTTTGTGGGGATTGACAGTTAAAGGCGGTGGGGAGTCACGTCATCATCTCCCTCCCATTCATCTTATTTCGCTCTGAGCTGAGCTCCGTGGCTAACGCCGTCTTCCGAAGCAACTTCGTCAGACTGCCACCAAATACTCACAGAAAAATCCACAAGTTAATACACACGCTGTCTCTAGAGTTTCTACACACTGAATCCTCCAGGCACTACTTACAAAAGGTCACATTGACAATCGTGTTACGTTATTTTTAAAATCTTTCCTTTTCTTAGCACAAGCACAGCTGAGAAGCTTGATGCATGTGCTCCATAACGCGTTAAAAATAATGCATTTAATCACACTTTGCATTACAAGCAAAGGGAGCTTTTGTCAATGCATGATTTCCTGGTACACCGATTACATTGATCAAGCATCCCGATTCATTTTACCCTCGCACCACCTTAGTTTGAGAAGAAGTATGAAAAATATGAGGTTAACACAGAAAAACAGATCACCAATTCAAGCTTTATGAATAATCGATTAAGCCATCAATAATTGTTTTGGTAAAGCCATCCTCCTTCCATTTTATAATTTTTCCGCCACTAGCCATGATTAAATGAGCGGTAAATAAAGTAAGAGCAAAGCGAGGGTGACTTATTTAGGCAGGCATATATATGACAGCAACACTCATGACAATGTCAATCATGTTACGTTATTATTAAAATGTTTCCTTTTCTTTTCATTACTTCTTTAACACACTACTTCTCCGCTGCAGGCGGGTATTTTGCTATATATATATATGAATGACCTCCAAAGAGCTGAGACTTTTGATATCATGAGCGTGTCTGCAAAATGGGGTCTCCTGCCCAGCAAAGTCGAGCAGCCGGCGCGCGCGCATAGCTGTGCCGGCCTTTGAGACGCTGACTGCGCTTCTGCCTTAAGTCAAAGTGAGCACTTTTAATTTTTTTCATCCTCCCCCTGCGCTATAGCCCAGACAAGTGCAAACACGGGACCCCTTTTCTACACCACGGCAAAATAATATTAAGGCGATTCACCCTTTTTTTTGCACTTATACGATTATGAGGTCCTCAAGCTCGGATTATGAAGACACGCACAGGAGTGGAGGACTGACAGTGCCATCACAGCCGATTAATGGCGGGACGTCTCACCAGTCTACACAAGACCCACGCGACTGTCCCCAAAAGGCGATCATAACGTCAGCGAACACATCTCTCTATACTATATAAAAGAAAAAGGCAACTTTCCTTTCTTTACACCTTTTTTCCTTTTATCCCAAACCAAAGCCTTTCTCTCTTAACACTGCAGAGGACACAAAACTAATTTTCTTTAAATGCCAGTAAGGCACATTACCAGAGGCACAAATTTGAACGTTCACATAGAAAATGTAATTTCAATGTACCTGTACTTCTTAAAACATTAATGTTTTACTGTTTAATAACTTATAGACTATAATTTATTATTTTTCCCTTGCACTCAGCGACCAAACCTATACACACACATATAGACACATACAAACATACACACAAGTATATGTATGTGTATATATATATACACACACACATATATATAATTTGTGTGTGTGTATGTATGTATGTGTGTGTATATATGATGTAGATAGGTATGTATGTATATATATATATGTGTATATGTAGATATGTATATAGATATGTAGATATGAAGATATGTATGTGTATATATGTATATATATGTATGTATGTATGTATGTACAGTATGTATGTGTGTGTGTGTGTGTGTGTGTATATATGACAGCAGCAATCCAAGCTGTGAGAAAACAGTAAAAAGGAGGCGTGTCAGACGTCGTGGTACCTTTTCTGATGCAGCTAGACGAAAACAACTTTGTGACGCTGCCACCAAATACACAAAACAATTACTTTGACAATCATGTTACATTATTTTTAAAATGTTTCCTTTTCTTTTTCATAACTTCTTTAACACATGACATCGCTAAGCGTGGGTATTTTGCTATATATATATATATATATATATATATATATATATATCACAGCGACACTCATAACAGTGACAAAATAATTACATTGACAATCATGTTACGTTATTTTCAAAATGTTTCCTTTTCTTTCTCTTTCCTTCTTTAACACACTACTTCTCCGCTGCCAAGCGCGGGTATATATATATATATACAGATAGATAGAGATATATATATATAGATAGATATGAGAACAACACTCATATCAATGACAAAACAATTACATTAACAACCATGTTACGTTATTTTTAAAATTTTTCCTTTTCTTTTTCGTACCTTCTTTAACACACTACTTCTCCGCTGCGAAGCGCGGGTATTCTGCTAGTCTATACTAATAAAAGGAAAAGCCCTCACTGACTGACTGACTGACTGACTGACTGACTCACTAACTCATCACTAATTCTCCAACTTCCCGTGTAGGTAGAAGGCTGAAATTTGGCAGGCTTATTCCTTACAGCTTACTTACAAAAGTTAAGCAGGTTTCATTTTGAAATTCAACGGGTAACGGTCATAACAGTCAACAACGTCCAACCATGTTGAACTTTCTTATTCATGGCCCCATCTTCACGAAATTTGGTTGGCGGCTTCCCTGTGCTAACCGAAACCAATGTACGTACTTTTTTCAGTGGTATGACGCCACTGTCAGCCGCCATATTGAATTTTCCAACGTCACTAATTCTCCAACTTCCCATGTAGGTAGAAGGCTGAAATTTGGTACTTATTTCGGTGGTATGATGCCACTGTCGGCCGCCATATTGAACTTTTCGACACTCTTTGTTACTTATGGGCCCATCTTCAAGAAATTTGGTACACGGGTTCCCAGCGCTAACTGAATCCTACTTACGTGCATATATATGTCCATAGCCTGCAGCTCGGTCACCGTGTGAGGCGGCGTTGTGTCCCCCATCCCAACACCTCCCACGTTGTTGGCTGCCTTCCTATATAAGGCCGTCCATTGCTCCAGTCTCTACATTCCCTTCCTTGCTTTGCCACGGGATTCACGTCTCCCTGCTGATAACTACAGCCTTTTTATTTAATCCACGGCTTCTCCACTGTTTTATTGTTCATTTATTACGATTATAGTTATTGTGTAGGTATTTTAGACTTACTGTACATTGTTCAGATACCCATTTCCTTTATCATTCCAACTGTACCTGCATTAACATATCTATCGAGGTGATCACCATCGATCAAACAACTGTCACTTACCGAGTGGTTTCCATGCCCGGAGATGGGACCTACCTTTTCCATTCTCTTTGGTACATATTGCACGGCCATATCAGGCTCAGTCTTGGTATCTGGAGGAACTTTGTGTCTTATGTATTGAATGACTGGGACAGGTTCAAGGTGTGGACTGATGGTACAGGAAATAATTATACTACACAGGAGCACTATAAGAGTGAAATGCTTAAGCCCTTCACCTATGCATCTGCATGTGAGTTGATGGCTGCCGCTGAATTGTTCGGTTATCGCTTTCAAGTGTACCGAAATGGCCAAATATTTTACACCTTTGGACAACCGCCAATGCCTCTTAAACATCTTAGATTCACAGGTGACGATTTCAGTAGTGGACACTTTGATGTTTATGAATGTTTAAACTCTCAAAAGCTGGATGTGAAGTTATCGATGAAACTGGTTGTATACTTACAACGCTTGACAGATGCTGAATGTCACTTCAACACAAGTCCTACAAATACTTTCGTAATTGAAACAAACCATGAAACTCAAACCGATTATTACAGCAGCAATCCAAGCTGTGAGATTTGAGACAAGATTGCTTTTAACATGGCCAACTGTACATTGCATGCTTAAGAGTAAGCTCAGCACACAGCTAGGTCATATTACAACCGGAGGGCCGAACTCAAAATGTGGTATACAAAGAGATCCTTAACAAATAATTATTGGTATATTTTCCCTCAATTTAAAAAGGTTTAATTTTCTTCTTAATAAAACTTTTAGGGCAGTACTTCGCCGCTGCGAAGCACGGGTATTTTGCTAGTTAATTAAAATAAAATTCAGATATTTAATTAATTACAGTAGAAAAACCATTAAAAACTGTAATTAACAGATAAACAAATGTCTTTCAGGAAAAAAATGTTTCATGATGGAGGAGAAAAATGGTTTTCATTTCATTTTCATCCAAACATATATAAACACCATGTGAAATAATGAAAAGTTTTTTCAATATATACCTGAGTCATGGATTTTTTTTTGTGCAAAATAAACTTATATATGCAATACAATGAAGACCACATGAGAGAAACTTAAAATCCCCAATCCGTAATGAGAAAGAATAAATATAAATGTTAAAGTAGCTGGAAGAAATACTGCATCATGTACAACATAATACGATACTGATAAAAAAATACTATTAAATAGTAGCAGAAGGAACGCTAATTTCCTCCATTTTGTCCTTGGCAAGTACACAAATATTGGTTCCTTATGTATGATAGAATGAATATAAATAATGCCAAAGTTTAAGATTATTTGCTCCAAATTGGAAAATGTGGTATGTATGGTAAAAATAAATGTCCAAAAGAACAACACAGAAAGGCAACAGAGAGAATTACTGAAGGTTAGGTAAAAACTTAATTAAGGAAAAAGAAAAAAATAATGTGTTACACTTACATGTTAATTGGCAGTATTTGTAAAACACAAGAAAAGTAGTAGTCCCCAAAGTAGCTAACAAGTTTATTTTAATAAAATTAGTCCTATTCACTAAATCAATGGTATTCGTATGAAGCCAAGATATTAAGCAATTAATTAATCTTCAAAGTGTTTTACAAAAACAATCAATCTTAGTAAATAACAATCAAAATAATGATTGACTTACAGTATGTAAAGAGCGAATGAGTTTTCCAAGTGTTTCACAAACTCCGTAATTTACCAAATGAATTTAAAGTACTCCTTTGTTGGCCTTCCCCCCTGTGTCCATGTAAGAAAAGCACAGACTGTCAATAATGGCAACATTGATCCCAAGTAGTTGTGAGGGATTGCAGGCCGTGTATCCCGGCCAACAACCCCAAACTGTCAGATGGAGCCATCCCTGCAACATGGAAGGGCCCCGAATTCCAGCAGGGGACCATGGAACTTGGAGTTTTTCACCACAGCCTTGCTGGATACCATGGGGGCCACCGGAGGACACTGCAGGGAGGCCCAGGGACTTATACTTTCCTTATAGCCCGGAAGTAATTCACGATTGCGGAAACGGAAGAAATGATAGACTTCCGGGCTGATGAAAAAGAGAAGTTTTTACCTGACCCGGAAGTGATAGAAAGTCACACGGACTGAGGGACAAACACTTTCGGGTCAAGGACTATAAAGGACTGTGGGAAATCCCAGACGGACGAGCTGAGTTGGGAGGCAGGGTGGCTGAGCGTCTGGGAGTTTGGAGGATTGGTTATTGTGATTATTGTTTATTGAGAATTGTGGAGAGGTGTGTGCTTTGTGCACTTATTTATAATAATAAATCAATTATTTGGACTTTTATCTGGTGCCTGACGTGTGGTCTGAGGGTACAAGGGTGCAAGAGAAGCCTTAATCTGTCACATAATTCAATTGTCAAATACATATGTTGTCACACCTGACATGTTTAAATGTATAAATGAAAATAATAGAAAATCAATTAAAACTCACAAAATATAAACCAATTTAATTAAAAATTCTATAAATAGGCTCAAAATGTGATATGGCTTCTTTGTAAAAAGGAACAAAAGTGAGCAGCAATAGGAAAAGGAAGCAATACGTTACAAAAGTGAAGTTAAAACAACTGATGGAGGTCAGTTCAAAAATAAAGAAGTATTGTTTTGTAAGTCTCACAGAAATCTTAGTAACACTGAGAAGACAAAAAAAGGGACAACATATCAGACAGACTGTAAGTGTCTGTAGTGCCCAAAGACGAACTGGCACTGAAGTCTGAAAAATGTCATGATATTTCTAGTGTTGCCAAAAGAAAAGTTGCTGAGGCGGGAAGGCAAAGATCCATAACTGATGGCGGGCAGTCACAGGCAGTTTCTCTGACCCAGAGTAAGAGCAGAACCTGGTCATACTAGGGCCAACTGTGACTGAGGAAATGGAATATCTGGAGAGTTGGATTGTTTGCAAAGTGGGTTTCCATCCATCTCACCCCAGTGCTATCCTTCTCCCTGCTCCAGTGCTGGCCAATCTCCAAAGCCCTGACACCATGCTCAGTATGGTAGAAATCAACACCTTAATTAAAGAAAGAAACGTATCCTTTAACAGGACAAATCAGTAATCAGGCAGGAGAAAAGCTGTTCAATGTATCTTTTAATTACTTCTCAGCAAAATGTTACAATATGGTTAGAATGATCAGCGAAACATTAGAGAAACAAACGTTAGATGTTCATTTTATAAAATACTGAATTTACATACAGTGTCAGTCAATTTATACATTTTATTCTGGTTCTTTTGTTGGTTTATACATCTATTTTGTAATACTCCTGTTCTTCCTATATTGTTAAGTTTAGCCATTACCCTTGAAATTTCTGTGGATGTGACAACTATCCATTCTGGCTGTTCACGGGACATCTGCTGACTTATTAGTCATCTCTTAGTCATCTTTCAGTACAGTTTGTGTATCACATCTTAGTATTTGTTTTTCACTTGACCTTTATCTGGTTTCCTGATATGCCTGAACAAGTCTCTGACATTTGTTAACACTTTATGCTATTTCTTTAAGATGAATGCTATATTTTAATATGAAAAGCATATCAAAACACTTTATCCTAAATGACTATGTGACCCCTAAGTCTAATTTTTCTTCCACACCAGTCAGAGGGCTGCATCTTCAGACATTGAATTTAATACATGTAGGTGCAGTCAGGAGTTGATTGCTTTGAATCAAAAGAAGTTTCAGGTGGAGAGAGATCAGCTGCTGCTGAAGAAAGAACAGTTGTAGTAGAGGGAAAGGAAATATCAGGAATTAGTCTTGGTCAAGAAGTGAAAGCTAGACATCTTAATCAAACAGTTTACATTGGCAGAGGCACAATTGAACAGGCCCTCCATTTAATTTCCTGTTATATTACTTTTAGCAGGTTAGTGATTCATTCAAATAGCTATGAGTGCATTTGAAGATGTTTTATAAAGTTCTGTATCCATTAAACAAATATATGTTATGGCCTTGTCAGTGATTGATGTATTTTTGCAGACACACATGCACCAGACCCACCAGGCTCAGTGTCTTGAAGACATATTTTACCTGTCCTTTTTTTTTTTTTTTATTACTTCCAGACATTTTTTGTATTACTTTATTTGCATTAAATGTAAAGGCATATTTTAAATTGTGTGAATATTTGTATATAATGTTTTAACACAAAAAGCACAATGTCAGATTAACACTACAAATATTTAAAACATTAGTAAAAAAAAAGAAAAAGCAAGCAAACACATAACTGATGATATGTCCTCTGTTTTCCAATCTGGCCTGGTGTCCTTTCCCCCAGCACTTCAGTGTTGTCTTTCTCTGCCTTCTCAGTGTTATCTTGCTATTGAGGAAATGGTATGTCTGCATGTTCTACAATGTTTTGCAGTATAGCAGATACAATAATAGCATCACAGCAGCCTTTAGGGGGAAATCTTAGAAATATATCTTCTAAATGCCCAGAGCATGCTCTACAACAGTTCAAAGTGTTTGGTCTGCAGTGTTATACCTCTCCTTAGCCAAGGATTGGGGATTTAACACTGAAGATAGTAGATAATCGTTAAGAAAATATTCACTGTCTCCAAGTAACCAGCCACCAGCAAATGCACCATTGTTTGCCATCTGACAGTCATAAAAGGTGATGCAGGTGCGTAATAGTAAGTCTGTATCTGATTGGAGATTTGTAATAAATTTTCAATCTTGAATAGCTCTGCTCACAGATACAGGTGCTTCTGGGAATGCTTATCATTTTGAGTATATGTTGGTTGAGATTTGGGTAAACCACAGAGGAGAGAGGAGCAAACTATCTCTAATATATCATTTTAATCCTTATAAGTGCCAACGTAACAATAGGCTTCATGGCAATAACTCCTGGGAAAATTGGATATTAAGGTCAAAGCTGTCCTATTTTCAGTTAAGGCTACAAAATGACAGCATAAATTCAGAAGCAACGTCTCCATGGCCAAACAGTTAACTTTGTGAGCTCAAATATTAAAGGCCTGAATCATGAATTAAAGAGAAAGTATTCTCTCACCTAACAGGTCTAAATGCAAAACTAGTATTTTTACAGAAGACCCACTTATTAAGCAAGGATCTTTTTCAGCTGCACAGAGACAGGACTGGCCAAATATTCCATTCCAGCTTTAAAAACTAGAGATGTTGGAATTCTTATACATAGAACAGTCTCATTTGTGGTATCAGATGTAATATCTGATCCTGAAGGGAGAAATGTGATTGTCATAGGTAATTTATTTAACTGTAAAGTGATTTGGATAAATTTTTTTGCACCCAATGTGGATGATAGGGACTTCATCCAAAATTTATTTGCATCCATTCCCAATGTGAACACTCATAAAATTATAATGGCTGGGGACTTTAATTGTGTTTAAATCCAGACCTAGATAGGTCTCCTGCCACAGGGGCAATGACATCTAACACTGCAAAGACAATTACATAGTTTGTAAATGATCACAACTTATCAGACCTTTGGACATTTCTAAACCCAAACTCAAGTGCATATTCCTTCTACTCACCAGTGCATCATTGCTACTCAAGAACTGATTATTTCTTTGTAGATAACAATTTCTTGCCTATAATTAAATCTTTTAAGTACAACACTATTGTTATCTCTGACCACGCCCCTTTGATCTTGGAGCTGAAATCATTATGCCCCACATACTCATTTCTCAGATGGTTTTTTAGAGAAAAAGCTAAGATCTTAGCTCAACAAATCCAAAAATATGAAATTCGCGATGCAATCTCACCAACACAGATGGAGACAGAATCATTGACCATAAAAATGTAATGCACACATTTAGAGACTTCTATAAGTCCTTATATTCTACCTAGTTTAAAGAGGACAAGACACAATCTAATGCATTTCTGGATACATTACAGATACCACAAATAGATACTCTCAGTGCAGAGGAATTGGATAAACCTCTGGCACTATCAGAATTATTAGATACTATAAACTCACTTCAAAAGTGGGAAAGCAGCAGGCCCTGATGGCTACCCTGCCAAATTTTTTTAAAATTCTCATCTCAGCACCTCTCTTTTTATTAGCAACATTTACAGATGCTAGAGACAATAAAATTCTACCCCAAACTTTTCGCCATGCATTAATTACCATCTTTTCAAAACAAAATAAGTACTTTTTACAATGTGTATCATACAGACCAATTTCACTTCTGAATGAGTATGTGAAGATACTCTCCAAAGTCCTTGCTAGAAGGATTGAGAAAGTGATTCCTTCAGTAATATCACAAGACCAAATTGGATTTATTAAAGGCACACACTTAGCTTCTAATATTCAATACCTGTTTAATGTAATTAATTCACCTACAAAGTCTAACATCCTGGAGATATTATTATCATTAGATGCAGAAAAAGCATTTGATATGGTTGAATGGAACTACATTTTCACTACATTGGAGAAATTTGGGTTTGGCCTGAACATTTTTTCATGGATCAAACTACTGTATACCAATCCAGAAGTTTCAGTTTTTATTAACAACATTTGTTCAGACTACCCCTTATCACCACTGTCACCACTGATTTTTGCAATCGCAATTGAGCAACTGGCAGTTAACTGCTGAAATGCTTATGAGATTAAAGTACACAACATTAGATTGTACACCTTCCCTTTTATCATCGCAAATCAGTTTATTTTTTATTTGTTTATTTCGCTTTATACAATTTCTCATATTAGGAATGTGTTAGTTTTCGCATACCCCTTGGGGTCAGAGCGCCCCTGGAGCAATTGAGGGCCTTGCTGAAGGGCCCAGCAGAGTAGGATCTCTTTTGACAGTGACGGAGATTCGAACCAGCAACCTTCGGGATACCAGTGCCTTAGCCTCAGAGCCACCACTCCACACCACACCACTTAAATACCTAGGGCTAAACATCACAAGTAAACATAAAGCTCTTTATCAACAAAATGTTGCTTTCTGTATGGAAAAAATTAAGCAAGACTTTGATAGATGGTCTACCCTTCATCTCACTTTAGCTGGAAGAATTAACATTGTTAAGATGAATATCCTTCCTAAGCTTCTTTTTTATTTCAAAAATAACCTCATTTATTTGGAATTCAAAACATCCACGTATCCAAATGGCGACCTTACAATGACCTAAGGCAGAAGGTTGCATGGCTCTACCTAACTTAGAATTGTATTACTTGGCAGCAAATATACAAGCTATAAAAACCTGGGGCCTCATGCATAACGCCATGTGTAGGATTCGCACTGCAACATGACGTAAGCACAAAAGCGGAAATGTGCTTGCGCACAAAAACAGATGCATAAATCTGTGCATTCGCCAACTTCCACATTCTTCCGCTACATAAATCCCGGTCAGTGTGAAAGTAACGCACATGCATGTGCCTGCTTTCCCATCCCGTCTCCTCCCAGAATTACGCCTCTTTGAATATGCAAATCAATATAAATAGCTCTTTAGATCAGCCTTTTGTGAAAAGACAATGGCAAAAGCACAAGGGAAAATAGAAGAATTTCAGCGAATACCAAGTGGAGGCAAGGAAAAACTTACTATTTGTTGGTTTAAACAGTGGTATAAACAACAAAAGGAAGTTGATCGAGTGTCATAGCGTGTCGGAGAAACTCGAAAGCTCAAGTTCACAAAGTTGCACAGTGCCTGAAATAAAAGAAGTTGCCACATATCAAAGTCACCGTGAAAAGGCGAGTCGAAGCCCACCATCTGAGTGTCATATGAAAGCTTATTAGGGTCACAGTGTGGAAAAAAAAGGCACACAGTGGGGAAAAACCACAAAAAGTCAACATTAATCTTGAAATTTCTACTTTAATCACGTAGTTTATTTTGTCATTAAAGTAGAACATCATAAACTTCATCTTAAAATCGTTTAATTTACTAGTTTCTCAAATCCCATCGTAACTAAAGTAGCACGTTAAATGCTTTGTTTTGTATTTGATCTTCTAAGTGCTCTATGTGTGTGAATCACTACGTGCTTCCGGACTTTCTCTTCCTCTGACAGGACACAGAATCCATTACATTCATTATATTACAGCTGTCTGAATAATTAAAATACTGAGAAGTATACAGTGGTGTGAAAAACTATTTGCCCCCTTCCTGATTTCTTATTCTTTTGCATGTTTGTCACACAAAATGTTTCTGATCATCAAACACATTTAACCATTAGTCAAATATAACACAAGTAAACACAAAATGCAGTTTTTAAATGATGGTTTTTATTACTTAGGGAGAAAAAAAAATCCAAACCTACATGGCCCTGTGTGAAAAAGTAATTGCCCCCTGAACCTAATAACTGGTTGGGCCACCCTTAGCAGCAATAACTGCAATCAAGCGTTTGCGATAACTTGCAATGAGTCTTTTACAGCGCTCTGGAGGAATTTTGGCCAACTCATCTTTGCAGAATTGTTGTAATTCAGCTTTATTTGAGGGTTTTCTAGCATGAACCGCCTTTTTAAGGTCATGCCATAGCATCTCAATTGGATTCAGGTCAGGACTTTGACTAGGCCACTCCAAAGTCTTCATTTTGTTTTTCTTCAGCCATTCAGAGGTGGATTTGCTGGTGTGTTTTGGGTCATTGTCCTGTTGCAGCACCCAAGATCGCTTCAGCTTGAGTTGACGAACAGATGGCCGGACATTCTCCTTCAGGATTTTTGGTAGACAGTAGAATTCATGGTTCCATCTATCACAGCAAGCCTTCCAGGTCCTGAAGCAGCAAAACAACCCCAGACCATCACACTACCACCACCATATTTTACTGTTGGTATGATGTTCTTTTTCTGAAATGCTGTGTTCCTTTTACGCCAGATGTAACGGGACATTTGCCTTCCAAAAAGTTCAACTTTTGTCTCATCAGTCCACAAGGTATTTTCCCAAAAGTCTTGGCAATCATTGAGATGTTTCTTAGCAAAATTGAAACGAGCCTTAATGTTCTTTTTGCTTAACAGTGGTTTGCGTCATGGAAATCTGCCATGCAGGCCGTTTTTATGCCCAGTCTCTTTCTTATGGTGGAGTCGTGAACACTGACCTTAATTGAGGCAAGTGAGGCCTGCAGTTCTTTAGACGTTGTCTTGGGGTCTTTTGTGACCTCTTGGATGAATCGTGTCTGCGCTCTTGGGGTAATTTTGGTCGGCCGGCCACTCCTGGGAAGGTTCACCACTGTTCCATGTTTTTGCCATTTGTGGATAATGGCTCTCACTGTGGTTCGCTGGAGTCCCAAAGCTTTATAACCTTTACCAGACTGATAGATCTCAATTACTCAACTTAATTGTTCTCATTTATTCCTGAATTTCTTTGGATCTTGGCATGATGTCTAGCTTTTGAGGTGGTTTTGGTCTACTTCTCTGTGTCAGGCAGCTCCTATTTAAGTCATTTCTTGATTGAAACAAGTGTGGCAGTAATCAGGCCTGGGGGTGGCTACGGAAATTGATCTCAGGTGTGATACACCACAGTTAGGTTATTTTTTAACAAGCGGGCAATTACTTTTTCACACAGGGCCATGTAGGTTTGGATTTTTTTTCTCCCTAAATAATAAAAACCATCATTTAAAAACCTTTTAAAAAGCATTTTGTGTTTACTTGTGTTATATTTGACTAATGGTTAAATGTGTTTGATAATCAGAAACATTTTATGTGACAAACATGCAAAAGAATAAGAAATCAGGAAGGGGGCAAATAGTTTTTCACACCACTGTATGTGATATCATTTTCATGATGATAGGAGTTAAAGCATGTTATTAAACATGGGAACACGGTGGTGCAGTGATTGTTCATGTCTCACTCAAGATGCTTGCTGCGCCATGCGCAACCTTCGATGAGATACTTTATTACAGAAGTACTGTCTCTTTCAAACGTACTAACCCCCAATTCCTGTCCTTACTTTTCTTTCTCCAAATACCCAATTGCTACACAATCAGCTCTGTAATAGATGTTAAGCCAACTGTAAGCTTAGAACACAGATTCTTCAATACTTTTAAGGAACATTGAAATATCTTCGTAATGTTTAATTATTCTGTCCATCTGTCCTTCCAGTGTCACGCCAGCCACAGCAAGAATACAGAGCGAGGCAGGAACAGTCCGTGAATGAAGTTCCAGCTCCTGGCTAGCACTGCGGCACGGTGTAGTTAAAGTTAAAGTTTTATCTGTATAATATAATAATCATATTTTGCTGCATTTCATTATAAAAATGATATAATATGTAAATACGCGCTTTATAAAGTGGCTCAGGTTGTGCAATATTATAACTGTATCACAAGTTTACAGTGAGGTGATTGTACTTATAAGTACAGACAGTTCTACAAGGAGCAGTTGATGGATTGATGGAGTGCGTTTAGAGTTCTTGTGATTAAACTGTTTCTGAACCACGAGGTCAGTACAGAAAAGACTCTGAAGTGTTTGTCAGATAAGAGCAGTTCAAATAGCGAATGGCTGACACAGCGTGTGCTTGATGCTGTATACTGATAATTCTCTTTCCGATCAGCTGCTGCACAGCTGTGATTCACACTCAGATACAGTGATATAAATACTGCGAGTGGTGCAGTGAGAGTAATATGGAAAAAGATGATCCGATGTGGCAACACCTAACAGGAGCAGCTGAAAGAAGAAGAAGAAGGTGCAGTGAGAGTAACAACGCTAAAGCAGTTATAGTATTTGGAATAGTTTGACCACTCTGTGGACCATTACAGGTTAATTACAATCAGATGCATTAAACTAATAAGCAATATGCGGTTAATTTCAGTGTATTTATAAAGCCATGTCAGGGATGTGAATCTGAAAAAGAAAGGTAAACCACGCAGGAACAGTAGCACTGCTTTGACGCTGGGTGCCCCCAGTCTGCAAAACTGAGCGGAGAACTTGCGTATGACAGGGTATGAGCTACCGTGGAAATGTGCATGACTTTACTCCAAGTTTTGGTTTTATATATCGCGATTTGAAACATGGAAAAGTTCTTATGCAACATTTTTGTGCGTACGCACCGTTTATACATTAGACCCTGGTCATGGACACAAAGAGATGAATATACACAGGCTTGGTCTGCGATAGAAATAAAATCCTGCAGTACTTCTTTATATTCCTTGCTTTGTATCCCAATAAGTACAAGTCATCGCCAAAATACTAACAACCCAATTGTGCTTCACTCATTTAGAATATTGAACCAATGTAGGAAGTATTTTAAGATTGAGAAGCCTTTATCTGTGGCACCTCTGCACAAGAACCACCTTTTTTCACCCTCTCAAGCATATGCACCTTTTAATGTATGGATAACATTCAGGATTGATTCACTTAGAGATTTGTACATAGACAATGTCTTTGCAATCACAAACAATTACACTCCACATTTCTTTAGAAACTTTATTAAACAAAACCTGCCAAATTTTCCTCACCTCCCACCTACCTCTATGCCGGAAAAAAAATATTGATCAGTGTTGAGGACTCAGCATCTTGTTGAGGACTCAGCATCTCCGTAATATATAAAACCATTTTATAGTCTCTCTCTTTCAAAGATCCAAGAGTACAGTGGAAAAAGGATCTCTCACTCAACATCTTAGAAAATGAAGGTAGCAATGCGCAGAATTCATTTGAGGTCCATATGTGCAAACCATACAATTATTCAACTTAAAATTATATATCGAGCACATGTGTCTCATTTAAAGTTGTCCAAAATGTTTCCATGGCAAGATCCACTATGCCAACATTGCAGTCAAGTTCCAGCCTCACTGGGTTACATGTTTTGGGCCTGCACCAAATTAACATCATTCTGTATCAAAATCTTTGAATGCCTTTCAGACAGCCTTGGTATCACAATCCCTCCTAATCCACTAACAGTTGTGTTTGGTATAATTCCAGATGGGTTTAAAGTGGAGAAGGACAAAGAAACTGTAATTGCCTTTACTACTGTACTGGCACGTAGACTTATCTTGCTCACCTGGAAGATTCCTAACTCTCCTATTTTAAGTCAGAGGATAACTGATGTTATATATTATTTGAAATTGGATAAAATCTAATTCTCACTATAAGGATCTGTACAAATCTTTTTCAAAACCTGGCAGGAACTAATCAATAACATTTTACAATAAGCATTTTAATTGAGGAAGCAGATTCTCTCGCCTCTTTTTTTCCTTTTTTTCTTTTTTTACTCTATTTATTTGTAATTGTTTATTAATTTATCTATTTACTTATTTTTACTAGCTTAAAGTTTTACTCTGCTGGCCTAGATCTCTTTCTAATGGGTGGGGGTTGATTTGTTTTGAACGTCTTGTAAAACTCGACTTATTTGTATGGAATGTTATTTGTTATTAAAATCAATAAAATAAAAAAGTAAACCTTGTTCAGTGTCACAAACTTCATTGTTTTTGTTAAGTGCCAGTGAAAATGAGCAAAGGTGTTTTGATTTTTATTTTGCAAAATGTAGATGCAAGTTGTGTCCTGTTTCTTCAGTCATCTGTGTAACTGTTGAGCATGAAAGACTCACAATATTAAGGAATTCTGCCTTCTCAGGGCATATTTTCTTGGCAACAGAAATGAGTCATTCTTTGACAGGTTCTCCCTCTGTAAAAACCTTACTGTTTCTAGCTATTAACTTGGCAACTTGAAAACAGACTGAATTGATGTTTGATTGTCAATTCATTTTTCAGATTTGATATTTTGCCTGATCTCACTTGTCCTATCGGACAATCATATTCGTCTTTATATCCAGATTCATTGTGCCAATGCAATTGTATTCCTTAAACATGGCATCAAATTCCTGTCGTATAAGATAAACAGCTCTTGTTTTGCACAGCACAAAAATAGTTGTGTATATGTTCACTGCAGGTTAAATTTCATCTGATTTTTTTCTCTTTTGACATGATTACTGACATTAAGCTAAGTAATGACACCTGGAAATCACGTATAGCAAAGGATGTGCAATAACATGGTTATGTTGTGGTTAGAGATTTTGTTTATTTTCATTTTTTCTTTGACTGCTTGCTCAGGCCCCCATTTGCTTTGCTACATTCTCTCATTATGTACCTATGTCTGCTGTTTAGAAAGCAGGCCAGGTCATTACTGATACTGGTAAAAGGTATCAGTTAAATGAAGAGAGTGGGCCATTGTTTGAGGAATCCTGGCCTACACTATAATTTTATATTAATATTGCAATATTGACTTAATTATTATTATTGTTATTAAGTTGTCCAAATAACAGTGTCAGTGCATTTTTTGTAATTGACCAGTCTCTCTGTGACAGAATTCCAAGTGAAAGTCCAAAGGAATTACAACCTTGAAAATAACAAGTTTGTTGATTAACTTGATCATTTCTAAACAAGATTACATACTACTTTAGTTATTTAATATGATATTTATTAACAAACTATCTTAAGTAAGAGATATTGAAATACAGTAGTGTTCTGAAGATTTTGGGAAATGCACCCCCTTTACTTGTTGAATGACATGATAGATTTTGTTCCTTATCATGGGCACAAATGCATATAAACAGGACATGTTCAGTATTAACTTGCTTAGTACAACCACTGCATTCCCCCTCTCTTGATAAACAACTGAATTAAGTAGTTATTTAAGTTATTGTAGCTGGTTATGATTGAGTATGGTAGCATTTTATCTGACTTAACTATAAATTTTGATTGCGTGGATCACATGGATCCTAGAATTGAATCTTTTACCAAATGCTTTACTCATCTGCTAAACATAGTCTTGTCAGATTGTTAGACTGTTAGTAACAGGATTTTGTTGTAATCAGACATTGGATCTACTTGTTACTTACTGAGTTGAAGATCAATTATTAAAGTATTACTTTACTAAATAAAGTTTTATCTGCTTTTGCTTGCTCTTGCCCTTATATTGAATATTAAAATGAAGACAGTGTGATATTTTGATTATAAGTCTGCATTGAATTTTAGATATTTTGAGAAACTCAAACTTAATTATGGAAAACAAACTAGATCAGCTGACAAAAAATTATAATGTGACTTTCAAATGAGGCCTTAAATAGAGTAGCTTCCTTTAACAGTAGAATCCCTGAAGCCTGCGAAAATATGCTTAGGCACACTATCTAAAGCACACTAAATCTTTTTTTATCTGAAAATATTGGAAAATTAAGATGGTTTCTAAATATGTAGGATACTCAGAAATCCCTTCAGACATTTATTTGTGATAGAATTAACTACTGCAATTCATTTAACACTGACTTTTCAAACAGCTTTTTATGCCGCTTTCAGCTAATTAAAATGTTGCTGAATGAATCATTACAAGAATTAGATAATATGATAACATAACTCCTGTTCTTAAGTCTTTACACTGGCGTCTAACTAAGCTTCAAAATTCTTCATCTTACATATAAAGCTTTACATGTCCAATGGCGTATGTACTTATTTGATCTCATCATTCCATACAAACTGGAGTGAGCAAAAATATCTCAAATTACCGGCCTACTAAAGATTGTAAGTATTAACAAAATAACAGTAGGATGTTAAACATTTAGCTGTAGGGCCCCATCTTGCTTGAAAAAGATAATGCCCTTTCAGTCTGTACTTTTAAATTTGAGAGTTTACTATTTTAAGTCTAGCATAGTCAGATTAGAACTGCTTTGTATATTCTATTTGTGTTAGAACATTAGAACAATCTAGATGAGAACAGGCCATTCAGCCCAACAAAGCTCGTCAGTCCTATCCACTTACTTCATCCAAAAATACATCAAGTCTAGTTTTGAAAGTCCCAAAAGTCTTGATGTCTACCACACTACTTCGTAGCTTATTACAAGTGTCTATTGTTGCTTGTGTAAAGAAAACCTTCCCAATGTTTGTGCATAATTTACCCTTAACAAGTTTCCAACTGTGTGTCCCCATGTACTTGATAAACTCATTTTAAAATAGCAGTCTCGATCCACTGTAATAATCCCCTTCATAATTTTAAACACTTCAATCATTTCACCTCTTAATCTTCTTTTGCATCTTTTGTTTGTTAGTAATTTGTACAAAAATATATACAGGGTCCATATCACCAAAAATATTTATCACAGTATAATCAATAATTATCATAATTATGGCATATATCACAGTAAAATATATGTGAATACAGTTTTCATATTAAATCCAGCTCAGTATTGGGTCAATGTCATGGGTTAACAGTGGTTAGTTCCACTGTGATGGTTCTTTTCATAAAGATCATTTAAATTAACTGAAGTAATTCCAAATTATCTATAATGTGCAGAACAAAATTAATGAACAAGAAATAAAAATCACACATCATATAAAAGTTGATTAAAGTATGTAGGATAATGGTTATAATTAATAATAACAATAATAATTATAAGGATAAAGCTGACAGGGAAGAGGAAAAGAGGAAGATCTAAGAGAAGGTTTATGTGTTTATGTGGTGAGAGGACATGCAGGTGATGGGTGTAACAGAACAAGATGCATAGGACAGAAAGATATGGAAGTAGATGATCTGCTGTGTCAACCCCTAACAGGGAGAACCGATAGAAGAAGAAGAAGACGAATTTTTCAAATTATAAGAGTTATTTTTTGGAATCATTTATGGAATCTATGCATTTTAATTGAATTGAATTAATTCTTTTATGGGCGCCCCACACTTTTATGTTTAGTCACATATGACCAACAAAATCATAGCACAAGAAAAAAAGTATTTTTTACTTTTTTGTGCATTTTTGAGTAAAATTGTCTCACTTAAATATCTTATTTTAATATATTTTTTAGCCACTCTGATGCCACAGTCCTTGGCACATTACAAAAACTTTGACTAGGGTGGGAAGGTGATCAGAAATAAATGACATTAGCACAGGAGTGGAATCGAACCTACAAACTTAAAATGAAATGTAACATTCATTCATGTTCATTTCTCATTTTATTAAATCCTAACCACAGTGAAATCTTACACATGTGAAGTGCTGGAAATGTGTGTTTGTCAGTTGGTGAATCAAACCTTCAATCTTTATCCACTGAGCCAATATTGACAAATCACTGAAAAGAGTATTTGGCCAAATTTGTATATGAATAGCATAAACAATGCATTCAAAGTTGACCTAGACAACCAGAGAGGACAAGTTGAATAAAACTGTGTAAACCTTTAACATGCTAAGCACTTTTCATATTGAAATAATTTGACAAAGCTTCAGTATCAATTAATCAAAATGATTTTTTTTTATTAATTTGTCTACATTTTTCTTGAACCTTTGAGTATTTGATTGAAAGTCCAACATGCTAACCACTTGACCACCACTGCTAATTCATATATATGTGTGTTAGCTAAAAGCACTATATGTATACATGTGTGTATTTACTAAAAGTATAATATAAAGAAATGAGAAAACTAAACTTGACCTAATTAACGTACAGATCTTGGGCCAACACTGATGAAATGTTACATTGTCACTGGAGATCAGCACGTATGCAAAGTTTGAATGAAATTGGTTTGGTAAAAGTGGGTAAAAATTGGATCCAAAATTTGACCTAGACAAACAGAGAGGGCAAGTTGAATAAAATCATGTAAAAAATTGCAGTTTTACTCTTGGGTTATGCATGTACGAAGGACAATGAGGACACATAAAACAAGCAAATTTGGTGCACAAAAAAGGTTTTCAACAGTTTTATTCACATCTAACCATATTGTCCACATAAAATGTGCGGTGCAAGTCTCCAATAAATAAAATATCCAATAAAACCAGCGCAGCAATAAAGATAAAAGCCATCAATAAATAAGTTAAAATTCAAGTATAAAACAATCAGACACTGGTTTCCCATTTTGTTTACTTAAGCAAGCCCAGCATGTCTCTCTCCATCATCTCTGCTGCTCATTTTTGGGTCCCTTCCTTGGCTGGGCCTCCATTGTCCTGCCACCTGTCCTTGGTCCAGTAAGACACCTGGAGCACCTAACTACTCTTCCTCCTTCATGCAGTGCAGTGTGAGCAACCTGCCTGTGGAGTGCTGTTCTCTTCACTCCTTCAGTGAGGCCCATTGACCCCTCTGCCTCCTTTTTAGCATGCTGGCTCAATGTCAGAATTCTTTCCTTTTTGTTTCCCTTCGTTGGATTTTTTCTCCTTGTTCTCCCTTTCTTATCCTTCTAAGACTCCTTTTTACACTGTTTTGTGTAGGTGATTTGCTTAATGATCCACAGAGTTTTAGTAAGCAATAGTTCTGCTGAACATGCTTGCATTCTGAGAAGCGATCACCGTGTTTTCTTATTTCAGCATGCCTCCACACTTACAAGCCTGAGTTGCACTATTTTTATTTAAATAACGCACTGCCACGGAACCCTAACGAGCAACATCCCACCTAGTACATATAACATGCCTATAAGTTCCTATTGTGCTGTTAGTGTATTCTCTCAATTAAACAGGAATTCAGTATATACTCATTTAGAATTTAGCAATAGTTTACAGAAACATTTTAAACCCAAGATGTTATGATAAATTTTACCAGTGCAATTTTGATGATCAGATTTATCCATCCACAAAAGTTATTTCTTCAACTACATATAAATTCAGCTGAAAGATTTCTTGGGAAATATTGACAAAAGGAATTTTCAATCAGGACTTCAAATAAAGAATGGAAATCATTTGCTGACTGGATACATTCCCCCATTAGTCAGTGGTATATTAGCATGGTATAATTCAACCAAAATTGTGTTGAATTAGATCATCTGAAATGTTCTAAGGCTGAGATCCTAATTTTAAATGATGTTGTTAAGTACCTACATTGCTTAGTCACATAAAAATTTAGATTTTTGCCATTTACTGTATTTTAGATTTTGAATTAAGGTTATAAAGTTCAATTTCATTAATGTCTTAATGTTCTTAATTTAAAGGATGTTGTTTTCAAGATCACATCACTATGATCTTTGCATTCATAACATAACAAAAGTCACACCATAAATATGATGGCAATCACAGAATGCACTATCCCTCAATGGATAAACCTCTTCTAACTCCTTAGTATAAGGTAGCTTACTTTACAAGTAGACAACAGAGGTAGGTTTACATGTTTTGGTTTCAAATTTGCTTTGTCCCTATCTTTCAAATTTTGTTTTGTCCTTCAGATTCCTGTTTTCTTAGTTTGGATTCACTTTATGGATTCCACCCTTATTTTGTTTCGACAATGTTCTTGTTTTTGTTATCATCTACTAATACTTTAAGGAGCTCACAATAGTCCCCAGGCACTCCACAGCGTCCTTAACAGATGTTTTTTTTAAATTATTATGTTATTAGTTTGGATCCATGCCCTTTGGTCCCCATTTTAAGCTGCAAACACAAACACGATATTTTTTAATATTTAAAAACAGTGCTTCATTCTAGAGCGTAGTGTGATCAGAAATGAGAGTATGGATCAGGTTGAGGAGACTCTGGAGAGTTGGAGATATGCTCCAGAGAGGAGAAGAATGAAGGTCAGTAGGAACAAGACAGAATACATGTGTGTGAATGAGAGGGAGGTCAGTGGAATGGTGAGGATGCGGGGAGTAGAGTTGGTGAAGGTGGATGAGTTTAAATACTTGGGATCAACAGTACAGAGTAACAGGGATTGTGGAAGAGAGGTGAAAAAGAGAGTGTAGACAGGGTGGAATGGGTGGAAAAGAGTGTCAGGAGTGATTTGTGACAGACAGGAATCAGTAAGAGTGAATGGGAGGGGCTACAGGATGGGCGTGAGACCAGCTATGTTATATGGGTTGGAGATGGTGGCACTGACTAAAAAACAGGAGACAGAGCTGCAAGTGGCAGAGTTAAAGATGTTAAGATTTGCATTTGGTGTGAAGAGGATGGACAGGATTAGAAATGAGTACATTAGAAGAAGAAGAATTTTCATACAAAAAATTGGAATAACCTGTGTTTTTAAAACAGCAAAAAATGAAAATATGTACATAAATGAATAATCTCTTAGGCTATCCTTTTACCTAACATTCCTGTATAACTCCAGACCCTGGTCTGTCTTTTTCCTGTCATTTGAGTGTTCAGGCTACTTTCATCCATACTCTGCATTCAGTTAGACTATAGCTATTATAGTCCACTGGCAAAGTAGAAAGCAAAGGCCATAATTATCCTAGCACACAACCCAAACTGAAGTAGATATTTTATTAAATAAATTAAATAACAAGTAGAAAAAATGGAATGCAATAATCAAGGTAACTCCAAAAAATAAACCTGTAATTAATCAAACAAAAATAAAACTACTTTTGAAACATGAAAACTGAAGCACAAAGTAAGCAATTCTTTACAAAAGTAAAACCAAGACAAAGTTAATCAATTAGGGTCAGAAAATAAGCATCAAAAAGCCAAAAAAACTCCAATAGCTGCTAAAAAAATAATTTGCTTGATTCAGAAAGAAGAACCTTAACAGTAATGGAAGGAATACGCAAACAAAAAAAGTTTAAAAATTTGAACATGAGCGTCAGTTGGCTTTGCACCCTAGGAACCAAATTACCCAAACTATTCTATAACAGTTCAGTAATTATTTACCACTCTGATGTTGATCTTTCTGATCATAAAACAGGTCATTATGATAGCAATTGACGAGAAGAATTCATAATTCATTGCAGAATTACGGCATTTGAGGATTCCTCTAGAGCGCCTTTTTCTCTTGCACGATTTCATTCCAAAACTAATCAGCACATTGTAATCTTATAACAGGCTTAAGTTTTAGTATTTTTCTGTCTAGCTGTTTTAGCTCTACACCCTCTTAAAGGAACTGTAACACTCACACACACACACACACACACGTCATTGAGATATCAATGTTTTCGGTATCATAGGACCCTAAAATGTTGAGATCCATTGAAAACTGGAAATCAAATTTTTTGACGAATCTAAAGCTTTCGCTCCTACTCCATAGACAATAGGTTATGGTAGGGGAGGGTGCAAAACAAAAACTGAAAATGCTTGAATTTTTACACCAAAAAGGACAATATTAAAGAATGTGCACCTTGTAGAACAGGGAGCTGAAAGAAAAGCGAGAGAAGGGAGGAGGCAGAAATAACTTTCTTGGCATCAGTAAATACGCTTCATATTTACATAGGAAGGGACCCCAATATCCTGGTTAAAAATCAATTAACAAATGAAATAAAACTGATAGAAAATAATTAGCCAGATTAAATACATAAACAGATGAGAAACCCTAACCCTAATATATGTGAGGAAAATACATGAAAAATATGAGAGAAAATCTAAGTCATAATCCAAAACCTGGCAAAAAACTTGATAAAAGGTGCAAGGCAGATTTACACTTCATCCAGGAGTCATTTCTAGGTAAGCTTTTAAATAACTTCTGTACACAGGGTAGGCCTTCATTTACTTTAGTCATACTATACTAGAGCTTACTTTAGTATCCCAGAACCCATGAGCCTTGTGATGTACTTTAACAAGGTCTCCCTGGCAGCTGACAACTTGCCTGCTATTTTAAAAGATGTGCATAGTTCCATAGTTTCCGGTTTGAAACCATGTCCCCTCTAGTGCCAAGAAAGTATTGCCACCTCTGACATTACTCTCTCTAGAACAGGGTCAAACATTTCTGTCAACATCTGGTTCACTTTTCTTTTAGCAGCCTGAAGGAATGCTGTTTATTACTACACAAGCTGCACTTTTCTTACTTCTAAATAGCACTTTTTGGGGCAGATAGCATAAAGAAGAGGTAACTGTGCTTCTCCTAGGACTTCTCCTACTAGCAGCCTAGCTATTTTGCTCTCTCTCTCTTTACCCAGAGGTCTTCTATAGGACTGACCTCTACCTTGCATGATCCTGGTGGTGTCTTTTCCCTTCACAGCATTTTGTTAGCCGAGCACTTTTCATAAGTTGTAAATCTACACTGTCTCAGTAGTATCCAAATATCTAAAGCTAGGCTGCATTTTATTAAGGCTATTTGAAATGAATTTCCACTTTTGTCTTTTCTAGTTTGCCTGACTGGATTTCATATGAAGGAAAGATGCTATGGTGCTGTGTTTTGGTTCTGATATTTCATAGTTTTATTTCATTAGTTGAATTATTTTTTTCACTGGAGACTTTTTTTCTGAACACACGAATAGAAACACATTGGTAATTGCTATTGTCAGCTTAAAATTATTGTTGCCTCTGTGTGTGGGTGGAAGTTTGGGAGGGTTATCTGTTTTTAAAATACACAAAAACACTGACAAGTAATGTTGAATGTACCTTGCTACAGTATATAATTTTTGTTTCATAAAACACTTCACTGGTCTTTGCCGTTTCTTTATTGTTCAGTATGTGACTAATTCATTTATTTTTTTAAAATTCCTGGCAAAAATGTTTCTTATTTTGCAATAAGTATTTTGCAATTAATCCATTTTTTAATTTTATATAGCAGTTTGCTAGCCATCTTGATTACTACTTTAAATCAAGATAATAATAAAGAGTTCAAAAATAATTAAAATATTTAGTTAAAAGGTTCAGAATGTTTACATTTGCATATATTACACAGTAACAGCTAAAGAAAAAATACTATGAAAACTATGCATACATACACTACCGGTCAAAAGTTATAGAACACCTCAGTTTTTCCAGCGTATCTTTAATTTTAATTTAATCAGTTCACATGCAATGAATGGACTAAAAGGATGAAAGTTAATCAGCAAACTGCCAGAGGCTTAAATTTAAAGTTTAGGTTAGCAAAAACTGAAAAATAAAGGAAATATCAGAATATAACATATTGGCCTTCTTCTGGGAATAACTAATAGGTTACAACCTACAGATGTTCAGCAGCAATTAATGTAAATTGAGCCTTACAAGTTGAAGCAAACAATTTGCACCTGTGTCCCAACCTCTGCTGATTACTTAAAAACCCTCTGTCTTTCTTAAGGCAATGTTGGAACAGACTGTGCTACTATACCCTCTGAAGTACTACTTGGACAATATTCCAGTTATAATGGTAAGAAAACAGCAATTAATAAATGAAATGAGACAGAGCATTTTTACCCATAGAAGTGTAGGCCTTTCATTTAGGGAAATTACAAAAAACAGTGTCTTACACAATCCAAAGGCAATTGGAAACTGGAAGAAACTCTGATAGAAAGAGATTGCGCAGACCCAAAGTCACAACCCAATCAGGAGACAGGTTTCTGAGGTTCTCTAGCTTGTGTAACAGGTGCCTCACAGCACAACAGCTAAAACTATGACCTTTAGTGTATATACAGGAAGGACCTAACAACTTTGACAAGAACATGTTATTCATCACAACCTACTGCTATCATACTTGCTCTGAAAAAAAAAAAGATAACTTTGACAAGAACTATAAATTTATACAAGCTGTTACAGATGCAAATCAAATGTATGTTTTTATTGTATAATATTAACATTAAGAGCAGCTCACTACTGAAAAACGGTAAATTTGTGAAGCAGCTGGTATAGAAGCCACAACCTCTTGATTGGGAGTCAGCAGCTGTTTGCATTTCACCATGCAAGCTGTCGTATCAACAGCTTATCGTAACCTGCTTTCTTTTTCTTGTTATTTTCTTGAATAAAAGTGCACTTGCTTTATTATACTTGTACCATTTATGAAAGTGTTTATTTGATAGTTGGACTTCAGGCTTCACACATTATACTCTTCATGTCTACATTTTGTCAATTATTACTAAAACATGAAAAATGTTTCTGTCTTAATGATGTGTTTACTGTGCATAGATCGTTGTAGACACGGAACGCACATGAAATGCAAGTGTTCCAAATAACGATATAGTATTGATAAAAGGTGTCATTTTGCTTGACTTCTCACTTTATACAACTCTAAGCAACTGACACACAGGTAAACAGGCTTGAGATGAGAATACTGTGCGGTGGCGGGGGGGGAGATGTGATAGCAGACTGCTTGCTGTTTGCTGCTTATCAACACATTTAAAGGACAAAAGACGCTGACGGAGAGGTGCGAATTGTTTTAAGGTTGGACGGATCTACAAGTTTTTTCGTAGGCTCTGGTAATTCTAGCGTTAACAAAGTCCTTGATTAGGTTCCTATACTTCTCCTCTTGCCCACTCCTGATGCAGCCCACAATAGCAGTGTCATCATCGAACTTTTGAAAGAGGCAGGACTCCGAGTTGTATTGGAAGTCCGATGTATGTAGGCTGAACAGGACCGGAGAAAGTGCAGTCCCCAGTGGCGTCCTGTGTTGCTGACCACAATGTCAGACCTGCAGTTCCTGAGATGCACATACTGAGGTCTGTCTGTAAGACAGTCCACGATCCATGCCACCAGTTATGAATCTACTCCCATCTCTGTCAGCTTGTCCCTATGGAGCAGAGGTTGGATGGTGCTGAAGGCGCTAGAGAAATCCAGAAACATAATTCTTACTGCACCACTGCCTCTGTCCAAGTGGGAGAGGGATCAGTGTAGCATATAGATGATGGTATCCTCTGCTCCCACCTTCTCCTGGTATGCGAACTGCAGAGGGTCAAGAGCATGGCGGACCTGTGGCCTCAGGTGGTGAAGCAGCAGCCGCTCCATGGTCATCATCACATGTGACGTCAGAGCGACAGGCCGGAAGTCATTCAGCTCACTAGGACGTGATACCTTTGGGACTGGGTTGATGCAAGATGTTTTCCAAAGCCTTGGGACTCTCCCCTGTTTCAGGCTCAGGTTGAAGATGCGCTGTAGAGGACTCCCCAACTTACAGGCCTTCAGCAGTCTTGGCAAAACTCCATCTGGACCCACTTCTTTGCTGGCACGAAGTCTCCTCAGCTCTCTGCTTACCTGGGCTGCTGTAATTGTGGGTGGGGGGAAACTCTCTCCTATGCTGGTATCAGCAGAAGGATGGGGGGAGGGTGAAGTACTCCGAGGTGAGAGTGGGTTATGGTGGTCAAACCTGTTAAAGAAGTTGTTCATCTGGTTTGCTCTTTCCACATCTCTTTTGATGGTGGCACCTCGCTTCGAGCTGCAGGCAGTGATGATCTTCATCCCATCCCACACTTCCTTCATGCTGTTATTTTGCAACTTCTGCTCCAGCTTTCTCCTGTACTGCTCCTTCTCCGCCCTGAGCTGGACTCGGAGTTCCTTCTGCACGTGCTTGAGCTCATGCTGATCACCGCCTTTAAAAGCCCTTTTCTTCTGGTTCAAAAGGCCCTTCATGTCAGTTGTAATCCATGGCTTGTTGTTAGCATAGAAGTGTACTGTTCTTACTGGAACTACAATGTCAACAATCTCCTCAATGTTCTCACTATGTGACCCCTGCAGGATATCCTAGTCTGTAGCTCTAAAGCAGTCTCTCAGAGCCTGCTCTGCCTCAGGGGACCACTTCCTGATTGAGCGTGTGGTTGTAGGTAGCACCCTCACTCTTGGTTTGTATTGAGGCTGAAGCAGAACCAGGTTATGATCTGCTTTCCAAAGTGCATGCAGTGGGGTGGCACTATATTTGTCCTTAACGTTTGCATACATTAGGTCAATAGTCCTATTTCCCTGAGTGTTACAGTCCACATACTGGGAGAAGGCAGGTAATGTTTTGTCCAGCGTCACATGTTTAAAGTCTCCAGCAACTAGCACAAACGCCTCGGGGTGCTGTGTTTGTAGTTTAGCAACAGCGAAATGTATGATGTCACCCGCTATCTCCATATCCGCGCGAGGAGGGATGTAAACAGTAACAACAATAACATGTCCAAACTCTCTGGGCAAGTAGTAGGGACGCAGATTTATGGCCAACAGTTCAATGTCACTGCAGCAAGTGGAGATTATGACATTTATATGTCCAGGGTTGCACCACCTTGTATTTACATAGAGAGCTAGTCCTCCTCCTTTCCGCTTCCCGCAGGTATTTGCGTCTCTGTCCGCTCTAACTGTGCTAAACCCGGGTAGCTCCACGTTAGCATCTGGGATGTTAGTTGTTAGCCACGTTTCACAAAAACACAACAAACTGCATTCTTTGTAGATCCTGACATTTTTCGTTCGTCGATCTTATTTAGTAGTGAGTTTAGATTTCCCAGGATCACAGAAGGCAACAAAGGCTTGTATCGCCACTTTCTTGCTAACCGTGTAGCCTTTAGCTTAGTGCTGGCTCTGCTGCCATGATACCACCTCCTTACCTTGTCAGGTAAATAGGGAACCACAACAGCGCAAGACTTTGTTCTCAGCGCTTGAAGTTGACTACCTGAATAGACGAGTCTCGGCGTGTAAAAATCCATGTCCAAGTAGTAAAAAAGTAGTAAAAAGTGTCCAGGGAACGAATCCACATAAAAGAAAGTGGTAGGAATGATCAGTGAGATAGAGAAAAAGGTAGAAAGATAAAGTCGTACACAGAGCTGCTGGAAAGGCTGTCACTCGCAGCGGCGCCTGAGTCATAATAACTAAATATATATCTTAAAAATAAATAAATGAATGAAAAGGTTTTAAAGTTTTAAAGATCTTGACACTCAAAATCAGATACATAAAATAAGGGTTAGATAACTAATTCAGAAAATAAAATACCACATCCTTGGGACTGGATTGAATCAGTGGTCAAGTCTGATCAAGTCAGTGAGCAATTAGCAACAGGGTCAGCACTTGTATCAATTAGTGTAATGAAGTTAAATGACAGTCTGACCACCTATACTCTGTCACAGCTGATTATATTATCCTTCATAAGGAATGATCCTGCCAAATTTCAGCCTTCTACCTACACGGGAAGTTGGAGAATTAGTGACGTTGGAAAGTTCAATATGGCGGCTGACAGTGGCGTCATA
This sequence comes from Polypterus senegalus, assembly GCF_016835505.1. Lineage (NCBI taxonomy): Eukaryota > Metazoa > Chordata > Cladistia > Polypteriformes > Polypteridae > Polypterus > Polypterus senegalus. Next base: position 240,797,782 of record NC_053154.1, read on the forward strand.
CCACCGGAATAAGTATGTACATTGGTTTCGGTTAGCGCAGGGAAGCTGCCTACCAAATTTCATGAAGATGGGGCCATGAATAAGAAAGTTCAACATGGCGGACATTGTTGACCGTTATGACTGTTACACGTAGAATTTAGAAATGAAACCTGCTTAACTTTTGTAAGTAAGCTGCAAGGAATGAGCCTGCCAAATTTCAGCCTTCTACCTACACGGGAAGCTGGAGAATTAGTGATGTTTGGAAAATTCAATATGGCGGCCGACAGTGACGTCATACCACCGAAATAAGTACTGTGGAGGATGGCCGGTCGTTTACCGACAGGTGGAGCCCTCCTTGCAGCATGGAGGTCCCCAGAAGACCAGCAGGGCATCATGGACAATGGAGTTTTTATGCACCGCCCTGCTGGATGCCATGGGGGCCACGAGAGAGAGGGAGGACCGAAGAGTTCTTTGTGCCCTATGACCCGGAAGTTCATCATAGGAAGAGCGATGGGCTTCCGGGTTGAAAAAAAAGTACTATTTATCCTGACCCAGAAGGAATAAGGACTTGTGAACTGTTGGCTAGGAACACTTCCGGGTCAGGGAGTATAAAAGGACTGTGGGAGCTCCAAGATGGCGAGCTGAGCTGGGTGGAAGGGTGGCAACGCATCTGGGAGCTGGAGGATTGGTTTATTGTGTTTATTATTGTAGTTATTGTTATTATATGAGTATTGTGGTGGAGAGTGTGCTTTGTGCACTGTGGCAACAAAATAAAGTCAACAATTGGACTTTTACCTGGTGTTTGGAGTCATGGACAGGGGTTCAAGGGAGCGAGAGCGCCCCATATCTACTACAGTATGTACATCAGTTTTGGTTAGCGCAGGGAAGCCACCTACCAAATTACGTGAAGATGGGGTCAGCCTTCTCCCTACACGGGAAGTTGGAAAATTAGTGACGTTGGAAAGTTCAATATGGCGGCCGACAGTGGCGTCATACCATCGAAATAAGTACATACATCGGTTTCGGTTAGCGCAGGGAAGCCGCCTACCAAATTTCGTGAAGATGGGGCCATAAATAAGAAAGTTCAACATGGCGGACGTTGTCGACCGTTATCAACCGTTATGACCGTTACGTGTAGAATTTCGAAATGAAATCTGCTTAACTTTTGTAAGTGAGCTGTAAGGAATAAGCCTGCCAAATTTCAGCTTTCTACCTACACGGGAAGTTGGAGAATTAGTGATGAGTCAGTGAGTGAGTGAGTGAGTGAGGGCTTTGCCTTTTATTAGTATAGATATATACAGTATATGTATATATATATATATATATATATAACATGAAAACAAAGGAAACATTAAGAAGAGTTGGAGATCCATCCCGTATATTGTGATGAATGATGCCGAGTAGTCTCTTAGGGTCTGTTGTGAGTTTTATATACTAGGACTGACTGATAGGGTAAGCAGCAGGATTTTATAGTGGGGAAAGCAGGAAGGATGTTTGCAGGAAAGGAAATGACTTGAGGTCATCAGTGGGTGCCAGAAGTAATTTCAGGAACACGAAGTGGGGTCAGGAACAGGTGGAAGTGATGAGTTTAGCTGGTCTTTTCCTCTGAAGTTCAGTAGGAAGAGAAGAAGAGGCATTAATACTTGGCGCTAAATCTCGGTCCGGCTTGTCAGTACCCCGAATTGAATCCTTTGACTGCCTCCCAATTGCACATATATACATACTGTGAAGGAAACCAGTGCGTCAGCAAGCCCAAACCCCGACACGAACACACAAGCACAGTCCCGGGTTCAAATAAAGTTTGATTTATTAACCAACTCCTCTCAAATATATCATAATAATCACAAAAACACAGGTTTGTTCTCCTCACAATAATTGTCTCACCACTGCACTGCTCTCCTCCAGTCAAGTGTTGCCACGCTACCTCCCAGCTCCGCCTCACCTGGACAAGGGAATGCAGTCCCTTTTATTACAAACCTGGGAGTACTTTCGGTGCGGGGATGATCGCCTGATCAAAGTACTTCTGGGTCACACAGAAGTCCATCACAGTTGGGAACTTGTCTCCCTGCAGCACCCTCTTGCGGTACCCTATGACCCAAGCAGGGCTGCCCTGCCAGACTACATTTCCCAGCATGCCCTGCTGACTTCCCACTGGGCACTAATAACCAGGGCTGCTGTCATCTAGCGTGCCGGGGGAATAAAAAAGCCCCAGTGATATCGTTTCTTTTTAATGGGCTGCCCATTCACCCTTTCCAGTCCTTCCTTCCAGGTCTGCTCCCTCTCCTGGCTGGGGTGCTCATCTAGCCCATGTGGCATCTACAATACATACATGTATATATTGTTTTATTGTCAGCTGGTCTGATGAGACTTGCAAGAATTTCATTGTACTGAGTGCATATTGTACACATGACAATAAATTTGTTTCGAACCAGCCAGTCATGACTGTGCATGACAATGCTCGTGGTTCACCCTGGAATACCTGGCCCGCTTGCCTATAAAAGAAGAGACATGAGTGGAAGTCACATTCATTACATTTTTCGCTTTTATCAGAGACAGTTTATGTGTTAGGGATATGAAATTAGCTGAAAAATACGGTTTAAATATTCATATTAAAAGTAAGTAAATTTTCAAAAATATTTGAACTTAGGTTTACGAATTTCGGGCATTACCTGTTCTTTTTTCTATGCTATTTTAATACTTTATTATTATGGTAATAGATACAGTGGTAGCCACATCAGGAACAAACACTAACAGCATAAAAACATAAAATGGATTGTATATCTAGGGCTCTAAGTGTCTGCCAAGAAAGGACATTTTGATATATCAATATTCAGGGGTAAAAACCCTTCACAATAGTAAAATTAAATGCCCCAAAATCTCAAAAACTCTTTGACTGAGTTAATTGAAATCTGGTCATGTTTTTTGTTTATAATAAGGGTGTAGGGAGTTTTTTTAGGAACTGCGTCCTTTTTCAGTTTAGAAGGAAGAGAAAGAATTGCACAGAGAAATGCTACTTCAAACAGCAGGAGGCTGGTACAAAATGTAAAGTCGAAAGTTGCAAAGTTCAATGAAGCTCAAAAAAGCAAGTTGAATCCTTGGGTATTTGCAACATGGTATAAAATTTGACAAAATGGGGTGATGTAGTTCCTTTTGGATTGTTGAACATGCTTATATACATATACTGTCACCCCTTCACATTTGTAAGGGTTAGGGGCAAGAGACAGTGCCAATGAGGAAATTTGTGAATAATACTTATGCACCCCTAACTGTGGAGGGGCATTTCACAGTGGGATATTTTTGTGGTTTAATTTATTAAATGCATTTAGGCTTTTGCTATGTATCCCACTACATTCAGGTTCCAATTCAGGTGGTTCATTGTGTGGTGGGAGCAGCAATGTGCTATCAGAGCATGCTCCCAACCTCCTCCTCCTCCAAGTATTATTATTTTTATTATTATTATTATTTTTAACCCCCTGGTTAACCACCACCAGCACGCCGATAAATGGTAGCAGATCTATTAAGGTGAGTACAAGTTATCAGCTGGGGTTGGCCATATGGATAAAAAGGAGAGGTGCAAATAAGAAAGGAGAAAAAATAATCAGGAGAACAGATATTGAGAAATGAGAAAAAGAGAAGAGAGTGAGTATGAGCGAGGAGCAGTGAGTGACAGTACAAATGTGAACCAGATGGGAAGAGATTAATTACTGGATCTGCTGAATAACTAAGGAAGTAGTGAAGGTGAATGATAGCTGGTATAAATCCCACAGTTCCTTTTTTTACCCACAATAACAATTGAATACTAACAGTAACATTTATATATTATATTTTTCTATGTGATACAAATTATTTTCAGCATTGTTTATTTGACTTATGCAAGTTTCTAGGATCTTTTGGCAAGCTTCAAAATAATTCCTATGTATTGGTTCATGGCCGAATAACGAAAACTGCAAATTTGTAATTCATTAATCTGGTGGGGGAGATGGGGGGCCCTCAGCTGTGAAATACTTATAATATAACAGAGAGCTGGGGTTTCCCCTCAGAGTTCAGACCGTGATGTGATTATACACTCCAGTTACACTCTAAGCTAAAACGTGGAACTTCCAGTACAGTGTATCAGCCAATTTCCATCCCAGAGTACAACACAAGCAAGGCTCAACTACATGCTTTGGTAAATTTAAAATTCTTTTGCAAATTAGTAAAGAAGTTTCCTATTGGCAGAACATAGAGGAGCAAAACATTGTACATAGCTCAAAATATTATTTCTTTTCACCAGTTCTTTTCTGTATAATACTTAAAACATTCAGTTCATTGCATAGGCCTCATAAATGTCCATCCTGTAAATGTAAATGCTTAAGCTTAAGTAATCTTAAGTAGACCAGGATTTATTTTAAGTTGCTTTTGATGTAAACTCTCTAAAACTTTCTAACAGTACAAAATTACAGATCAATAAATTCAAATCTGATTGAAACTGCTATTTTACAGGCTGTGCTACAGGCTGAAATTATGTTTATACCCAAAATTTCCTTTATTTCTAATAATCATCTTTATGAAATCAAAGTAATACAGTTTCCTCTAAAATTGTTTTTTCCATTGAAAATCAGTCACTAGGAAAAGCAAGAACCGATCTATGGGACCAATGCTTTACACAAGGGCAAATGTATGTAACATTTTTAAAGAGTAAGGAGCTTCACTGAACTAATAATATTAACCCCTGGTAAAAAAAAAAATAACAAATATCCTGTACAGAAAAGTACTTTATACTTCCGATTAATAGCACTATAACCAAAGCCCATTGTCTTAAGAAATATTCAGAGTACAGTTTAGCCATCAAAATATCAAGTAGCTCAACCCTATAAAAGTGAAGCATCTGCTCCACCGACTTGTTTTCAGGTGAGTACTAATGGCTAGGTGTTCAAGTCTTAAACTGCTTAGCTTGTTTGGCATGAAAGCAATGTCCTTCAACCCTTTTCCTATGTCAGCGCCTTGTGCAACCCTGCTTCTCATTCTTCACAGCTGTCCTTGATGCATGAGGACATGCCACAGTATGTTTATAGCACAGGACACCAGATGAGTGCTACAAACGAAATCCCTGCAACATTGTTGTCAGTGCTTCATGCTTTACAGATGCACCGCAAGTTTAAAACAAATGTTGTGAAGAGGTCTGGCTGTAAGTTCTGCTAATGAAGATAAGCTAACCATTCAAAATTCCAAAAAGGCTGATCTTGAAAGTGAAGTACAAATATAGGTCACGTAAATACTGCAGCTTTGCATATTGTGTCTGGAGTAACTAACTGCTGAAATTAGTATGGGTAAAACAAACAACTGTTATTTCACAATAAAATGTGAGCTTTTGCCTTTGAGTTAAACCATTTTTAAAAAAATTTAAACTAGATTTAAATGTCGTCATTTGACCTGACAGTTCTACTGCCTGAAAGAGCAACCCAAACAAAATCAATAACAATCATTGAACTTTTATGTTTTTCCTTTTGTATTTTTACTTTGAGTTTAAAACTTGCATTGTTGCTATTAAACGGGAACCTTCCTGTCTACACAAATAAGTGGAAGAAATTATTAGTTCAAAGAAACTCTAGCAAGACTATTCAGTACTAAACTAAATGACCTTTAGCATTTATTTAAAACCAGAAACAGCTAGGGCATCTATTATGTTGTTAGCTCAGAGTTCTGGAGTACACTTTGGAGTACTGAACTTAATTACTTCTAAAAGAGAATGAAAACATGTCGGTCCTTGTAGTATTAGGCCTTGTTCACATGGGCGTTAAGTTTTTGGATAAACGAACTTGCTCTGAAAGTCCTAGACGTTTATGTTGCATTTTGTGGTGGCGATCGATTGACTTCTACACGGCGTCGCTTTTTCTCTGTCTAACGCCAGCCTGCAGCCCAAATTGTAGTTTGTGTGTTAACCTGTGGAGGCAGTGTCGGGAACTGGATATGAAAGCCCTTGTCGTTTTATTTGAGGTGCCTCCTTTCAATATGGACCATTTTGCTATGTTAGATATTAATCTTCTTGTTTTAAAAATACTCGTAATACGGCGCCGCTACTGGGTTCATCCTCTGACTGCACAACGTCGGGTTAAAGGAAGTTTTTTTGTGCTTTATGAAGAAATGCGAAAATTTCCGCGCACGTTTTTTAATTACTGTCGGATGTCGGTTTCCACTTTTGATTGTCTGCTGCAGCTGGTGCAATGCCACATTGCACGCCGATCAACCAATATGCGACTTGGTGTTAGCCCCGAAGAGAGACTACTTGTCACTTTGAGGTAAGGAAACAGTAGTCGAGTGTGTGCTTACACCGGTGTTATGCACTGAAATGCCCCCCCCCGCCATGGATTGCCCCCCCTACATAATCGTTATCAAATATATTAGAACATAAATTACTAGGTTCATGGTTTACAAATTACATGAGACAATAAAATAAAATAAGCAATATGAAAATATATATCCGGTCCTCCGAAGTGTAAAAAAAACGCGCAGAAAATGAACCAGAAGCGGTTTCCTTGCATTCGTTGGGTTTTGAACGCCAAGAAAAAGCTGCATGCAACGTTTTTTTGATGCCATATAAACGCACTGCCGGACAAACGCACGTCACCAAAGCCCGTGTGAACACTCTCATTGACTCCTACGTGTAGAAAACACTTGGCGCTTGATCCGCTCACCGGACGCTACGAACGCAAAAACGCTCGATTTTAATGCCCGTGTGAACAAGGCTTTACTAAAAGGAAAGGTGCTAGAGACAGTAGTTGAACAACGCTGCTTCTTTATTATCACAGTCTCACAGCGTAGATACAGTATGAGCTGTGTAAATCTGATTTCAGTTTGTGTTTTGTCTACAATGACTCACACTGTAGTTCATGATCTCTTTTAAGAACCATTACCAAATAAGGAGAAGTTAGTAATGGGTGTGGAGGTTCCATCTTAGCCCATTAACAGATGTTTTTTACAAATTTTGGAGTCCCCAAAACACTTTCGCTGTGTTACGATGCTTTTACCATGATCATGCTTAACTGATTACCCACAGCTTGGTAAGATTGCAAGACGAAAGAAGACTATTGAAACTGGGCTTAAATTTGATAAGAGGTCAATGATGAAACAAACAAAATAGAGGTAAATTTTAATATTTTCAGATTCAAGTTATGATCACTATTGTAACATTTAGAAATTACAGATTGGCTTTTTGAAATGTTACAGATGTCTGAGAATAAAGATTTGGCACTGTGACACTGGTCAGGTTTATTTAAAACTAAAACTTTAGATAGTAAGAAACCACATACTTTAGAAATGCAGGAAAGTTTTTGGCAAAGTAGACCCTAGATAGTATAATAACATGAAGACTATAGTATACAGTGATCCCTCGCTATATCGTGCTTCGACTTTCGCGGCTTCACTCCATCGCGGATTTTAAATGTAAGCATATCTAAATATATATCACGGATATTTAGCTGATTCGCGGATCTCTGCGGACAATGGGTCTTTTAATTTAAAGTACATGCTTCCTCAGTTTGTTTCCCCAGTTGATTTCATACAAGGGACACTATTGGCGGATGGCTTAGAAGCTACCCAATCAGAACATGTATTTACATATTAAGTAAAACTCCTCAATGCTATATGATGTGCTTCCCGAGCGGATTGTTTGCTTTTCTCGGTCTTTCTCTGATATTCTCTGCGCCTGACGGAGGGGGTGTGAGCAGAGGGGCTGTTTGCCTAGAGGATATGGACCCTCCTCTAAGAAATGCCACTTTATCGCGGTGGCCCAAAAGCACGTATTGATTTTTTGTTTGTTGCTTTAATACCCCGCGCTTTCTTTCTCTGACGTTCTCTGCTCCTGACGGAGGGGGTGTGAGCAGAGGGGCTGTTTGCACAGAGGCTGTTTGTTTAGAAGATACGAAGGCTACTCCAAAAAATGCTGAAAGATTACCTTCACATTGCTCCCTTCTTTGCGGCTGCTTTATCGCAGTGCTCATACTTAAAAGCCCAACAGCACAAATTGATTTTTTGATTATTTGTTTTTCTGTCACACTCTCTCTATCTCTCTGACATTCTCTGCTCCTGACGGCGCTCGTTTGAAGAGAAGGTATGTTTGCATTCTTTTAATTGTGAGAAAGAACTGTCATCTCTGTCTTGTCATGGAGCACAGTTTAAACTTTCGACTAAAGGGTGTTATTTTATGTCTAGAGGGCTCTAATAATGTTAACAATGTTGGAGAGTTTATAAAGGCTTAAAATATATAAAAATAACCATACAAATATATGGTTTCTACTTCGCGGATTTTCACCTATCGCGGGGGGTTCTGGAACGCAACCCCTGCGATCGAGGAGGGATTACTGTACATCATTTGTAAACATGAAATATTAATTTCCAAGTAGATTATGTAATACAATTCAAGTATTGCTGAAATTGCATCACTGTTTGGTACCAGCAGTATTGCTGAGTTTTATTAGTAAATGTAGTTGATTGTTATTAACTTATGAAAATGAATATCACACTTACAACCTTGTTATAGCAGCATAAGAGAAAATAATATACTGTAAGTGTTATCACTGAAACTACAGGAAGATTGCTGTAATTTCAGATATACATCAGGTTCCTTAAGTATTATTAATATCACATGGTTTTAGTTGTTGTGCCAAAAATGAACTAAAGGGGTCAGCATAGGGAGGGTCTAAAATATGTACAGTGGAACCTCGGTATACGTCCTTAATCTGTTCCAGACCCTTTGACTTATACCAAACAGGACGTATACCAAACAAATTTTTCCCATAAGAAATAATGGGAAAATGATTAATCCGTTCCCATGAAAAAAAAAAATCCTATTGCTATTGGCATATTATACATTGATGAAGTTGTATAAAATAATTTAAACACTGCTTAATACTAAAATACATAAATACAAAAGCAATTAGATGAAATAAATGAAGATTTTACCTCACTTTACTTTTTAATAACATCTTTGTTTTTCACAATCGTAGATACCGTCGTTCTCGGCAAACGGTATGCAACAGCCATGTCCCGGATACGCATGCCACCTTCATACTTTTCAACAATCAATTCAAATTTACATGAAAAAAACACAAAATCACGTTGTGACGATGCAGGTTTGCTGTATGCTCCCATCTGCTGCCGGGGAGCCCTTGAATCCTATACCGTCGGTAATGTGCCTCGCTGCTAACCTCATCGGTAACAATAAAGCAAGGGGATGGTGAAAAAGTGCAAAGTGCTTTTATTAAAACAATTAACAAAACAAGGTGTTCAAATTAAAGTGCAGTCTCCAAAGTTCCAATAAATAATCCATAAAATGAGAAGCGAAACGTGGAGGTTAAAAACAATAGAAAAAAGTCTTCTTAAAAACAACGAAGTTAAAAGCAGGAAGCATTCTTTAAAAAAAAACAAGAAGCCCAGTGCCTGCTTCCCAACTGGGGAGTCACCCTACTTGCAGCTGACCTTTGGACTGCCTGCTTCAGCCACTTCATCTATGCACGCTCTCGCTCGCTCTCTCTCTCTCTCTCTCTCTCTAGTCCATTCTTTCTTTTTACTCCCCTTCAAGCCAACTCGCGCTTCTGTTTATCAAGATAACCAGCCCTCTCTCTCTCACTCACTCAACCTCCCTTTTTTTTTTTTCTTTTTACTCCCCTTCTAGCTGACTCACGCTTCTGTTTTGATTTCTTTAAAAATTTGAATTAAGAATAAATCTGTGTGGTAATGAGAAAATGTGTGTGAATCAAAACATTCTAAACTTCTAAAAAACCTTATGTTATAAAGAATGAAAGATGAAAAGCACCCATGCCTGACATGTAATTAAGGCCTACAATTGTCTGATGATTAACATAATAGTTGGGACAAGTAACTGGGAACATACTGAGTCTGAAAACAGTTTCCTTCAAATAATAATAGAATAAATGTGTTCACCCATAGTCCAAACATGGAAACTGTGTAACTGTAATAGATAGTAAATTGTGAATTGCAGTGATAAATCATCTCCAAGTGGAAATCAATTTTACTACTACTGGTAAAAATATATTAAAGATTCCCTTTACATATATAAAATTTTCAACAGTGTATTTTTCATTAACAAATGCAAGAAGATTTATTTCTATAGCACATATAAAGATTTTGATGCTTTTATTTAACAAATTTATAAAAATCTTGTAGGCAAATACTGAAAAAAGTTCATGCTCCCTTTCTACAAATAGCAATGTACAGTAGATAAAATAATTCTTTCTTAGGGTCGATTTGAACAAGATCTTGCCATAAGAATGAACAGTTATAGGTGTCAAGGGAAGATTGATATGTCAATAACTTGATCCAGTAATGTCTGTTTTCTTGTTTACTCATTTCCATTTCAATGATCAAGCACAAAGTTCATTTAAGTTTATTCAGTTAGAAATGTTAACCATTTAGTGAAAGCACTGTAAACAAAACGTTTGCATTTATATCACAATGTCACAACACATTACTTGTTTTAGAATTTAGAGAGATTTACAAGTTTAATATTTGCACACGTTTAATATTTGTTGTTGCTATTACTATTTCTGAAACTGTTTTTACCATTTTATTTTAGATTGCAAACTGATCCAGTCTAAGCTACCCCTTCTTATGTCTTCCCTGAGTGTATTAATTTATATGTTAAATATGCATGTGTAAAGCTTTACAAATTTAAAAAAAAAAATAAATAAAAAAAATATATATATATATATGTAGACAGATAAATAGATAGATAGATCAACTGTATTATTTTATACATCTTAGGACCATTTGCTCTTCTGTGGTAGGGCACTTATACAAAACAGGAAAAACAGAAGGCCAAGTATAGAGATTTGGGAGAAAAATTTTGAGAAATTACATAGATTTGAAAATTCCTGGCAGTCGTTTAAGGCTCATTTGATAAGCTGAAGACCACAGGCCTAAAAATTGGATAATGACTGTAGTACAAAAATTCCATGGCAGAAAACATAATGGTTTAAGGCAACATAATGAAATAATAATGCGACAAAAATATAACTTTTGTTAACCATTTCCTCACTCTAATAAAAATACATAATGTTAATAAATAGGTAAAAAATCCTAAAAAGAAAAACAAAACAGGAGGAGATAGTTTCTTTTTATTAATCATGGATCCAAAAATATTTTTAAAAAATGTTCATTTTTTCAAACTGCTATAGTTAATAGACTGTAGGCTGCAGTCATTCATTGGAGCAGAATGATAGGCCCTTACTGTTTTTATGCCTTCCATATTTTTTGGTACTTTGTTTTAAAACAAAAAATAACAACTACGTATGGCTTGAAATATCTCAGCACAGTATAAGAAAGAAAAAGAAGAGGGGGTAAAAGGCTTAATAAAAACCAAATACAAATAATTGTCACAGAAAAATTACTGACAAGCTTGTATGCATATAAACAGTTATACCTCTAGCTGTAATATTATGGGAGGTATTTCCTTCAAAAAAAAAAATTAAAATTATAAAATAAAAATGCAATCTGTCTTTCATTTTCAGTCTATGTGCAAGAATGCTGCAAAAATTTAAATTAAAATGAAATAATTACAAATTACAAATGTAGAGATTTCATTTTCATTTTATAATTTTCATTTTCATTTTTGCAGAAAATGCCTCCCATAGTAATATGAGTATGATCCGTTAGTGTAATTGTTCTTCAGTCTGAATTTAAATGCTGCGAAACATGAACCATTTTATAAAATTGTAAGTGGATTACTCCTGAGCTTTGGTACGTGTAGTTAGTTGCTGTACATTTTAGAGCAATCTTATTTTTCTTGAAAACTGTATGGAAAACCTGCATCTTGTGATTTCAGTTTGTACTCAGTATTCTCAATTAAGAATTAATAAGATTTGTAAAATAGATAGGAGAAAATCCATCTATAGCATTATATTTTGTATTTTCAAATCAATTTTATGCCTACCTGATATCAGCATTGTGACTTATCTTTTTTAAATAGAAGGAAAACACTATCATTTACTATACATTGGAACCTCGGAACCGAAGCAAGTTCCCCCATAGGATTGTATGTAAATACAATTAATCCGTTCCAGACCGTACGAACTGTATGTAAATATGTAAAGATTAAGCACAAATGCAGTTAATTACACCATAGAATGCACAGTGTAATAGTAAACTAATGTAAAAACATTGAATAACACTGACACAAAACACCCAGGCTCCCTGCTCAGCTACACGAGCAGGCTCGCTCGCGCTCTCTCTCTGTAGCACACCCCCCCTCTGTCAGCAGCACGCGCTCTCTCGCTTTCTCTCTCTCTCTCTCTCTGAACAGAGGGGAACATTTGAACAAATCTGAACTTTAATTTAAAAACCAACCACAAGCAACCAAAAAAGTAACAAGATCACGCTATTTTAGCCTTACAGCCCGATCGCTGTAAACACTTTTTTAAAATGAGTTTTAAGCACAGCAGAAAAAAAGGAACATTTGAAAAAATAGAAAAGTAACATTGCAACTAATCACGCTATGAACAACTCCATCTGTAAACACTTTAATGAGTTTTAAGCACAGGAAAAAAAGCGAACATTTGAAAAAATAGAAAAGTAACATTGCAACAATTCACGCTATGAACTGAAAAATTAACTTTTGAAAAATCCATAATACAAAAATCACCAAAAAAACTAACCTTGCATGAGTCGAGTTCTGGCATGAAGTGAGGAGGAAGAGTCTGGCTCCACAATGGAGGGATGTTTTCCTTCAGTTGTTTTCTCTCTTGTGATTTCTTGGGTTTCTGGTGTTTTTAGTTGTTTAGCTGGTGGGAGCGAAAGCCTCATGCAGCCATTCCAAAAACAAAGTCCTTGTGACCCAACCCTTTGTGTTTGCCCTGCACATCTGGCTTTGTTTACATTGTGCTGCTTGAAAGCATGAGGGTTCTCAAATTGGTAAATGAGTAAACTGGTAAACAGTTTTTCCACCTCTTCCAGCACTTGAAGCCTTTGCCTGGTTAACGCTGTAACTCCTTTTGCAATATCAGCTGCTTTAATAGATTCTTTCTGCTTTAGAATAGTCTAAATCGTAGATTTTGACTTCTTGTACTCGGCGGCAAGATCAGTAACACGAACGCCACGCTCAAACCTTTCAATAATTTCTTTCTTTACTTCGATTTCAATTTTCTTCAAAACTTTCTTCTCACCACTTTTCAGTTGCTTAGAATCCATAGTTAACTGCCAAAGCACACGAAATACTGTAGAGCACAAAGACAGCGCAAGTAAAGCACGCACGTCTGACTGAGAACAATGAACAGGGAGCGGCTCTGCTTAAATGAACCAGCCAGGCAGGCACGCGGCTCGCTGTCTCTCTGCTGTAGCCCCTGAAGTCAGTAGCAAGCAGGCACGCGGCTCGCTCTCTCTCTGCTGTATCCCCCTCCCCATCAGCAGCAGGCAGGCAGGCACATGGCTAGCTCTCTCTCTCTCTCAGCAGCTCGCAGGCACGTCTGACTGAGAACAATGCAACACATGGGGAAATCATAGGCGTGCACAAACCGAAAGGGAAACTGGCTTTGTTCGTATATACCGAGAGTGTGGTCGTGAACCGAGGCAAAAGTTTGGAGAACTATTTGGTCGTGAACCGAGTTGTACGTGAACCGAGACGTTCATGAACCAAGGTTCCACTGTATATTGTACAGTAAAGTGTGAACTAAGGTATAGATCTGTGTCAAAGATAACAGCTATATTACCAATAGATTTTGTCTTATTTTGCTTTTAATGTAAGCTAGACATGTTTTATAATCATCTGCATAATTCAGCACTTTGCATGGTTTGACTGATTTACTTTTACTTATTCATTTTTTTAACACTAGAATTACCAGAGCCTGCGAAAAAACTCGTAAATCCATCCCACCTTAAATCGCTTCTTAAAATTGTTCACAGCTCTCCACCAGCGTCTTTTGTCATCTAAATGTACTGATAAAAATCAGGCTCCAAGCAGCCGTCTATTCCATCCCCCCACCGACTTAGAACATGCGCAAACTTCTCCCAGTTCATGCCTTGATTGATTTTCTGGGATGTGAAGTGGAGTTTTAGAGTGGAAATAATAGATCGTTGTTTGGAACACACCAACTTTCACAAAAGCTACAAATCTAACACAACAATTGCGCTTTTATTCAAAAATATAACTGCAGAAACAAAAAGCTGCCTTAACATGCGACATTGACACCCATTTATTATCACTGCCTCTGTGGTGCAATATATCAGCTGCTGACTGGGAATCAAAAGGTTGCGAGTTCGATCCCGCACCACTCTGTTTTGAGAAGTAAACTGCTCTTAGTCTTACTATTTTAGAATAAAAACATACATTTGATTTCAGTCTGTAACAGCCGGTGTAATTTATGATACTTGTAAAGGTCATCTTTTTTTTTTTTTTTTAGTCAGTTTTATTATCTCAGCTGCGTTTACGAGCCCAAACACACCCCACCCCCGCATCTGATACTGCTGTTTTTACATAGACGCACTGTAACAGAGGTAAACTCAGCTCCCTTCTACTGTACATCGGAGCAAGAATGCACATACCATTGCTTGCATACTAAAGTGTCAGCAGGCAATTTTCGTGGCGTTACACACATTTTTGAGCATGCCCTCTGCACACTACTTGTGACTTTAGGCTTTAGGAAGTAAGCAAATAAATAAAGGTAAATCGTGTCATAAAATGATTTCTTCAAAACGTCGAATGTTATTTATTTGGCACGGACATGTCTGCATGCACTTTTTGTGGCCTTACACATGTATTTTTTGAGCATGTCCGTAGCATGTAGCACAATTGTAATTGTAAAATGGACTTACTTTGCCTCATTATATAGCTCCATTGTCTTCCAAAACCCTATTAACTTTCTGTTCTTTGGTTTTGGACATTTTTGAATTCTTATTGTCTACTTTTTCTTGTAAATGTTATAGAATGACAATGTGCTTTTTTGTTTAAATTCCCAAATCCAATCCCTCTGGCCATTTTTGTTAATAAACATTAATTTGTATTTCTATTTAGTTTACATTTACAAGCAATCTCTAAAGATTTTATATATATTCTGTCTTAGCATCGAACTGTTAAATCATCCATATATTGTTCATGTAATAAAAATGTAATCTGTGTTCCACCATTTTATAGAGTCTTAATTCTGGTAGTTTGTTTTTTATTGCATTTTTGGGAAACTGGGCATATTTACCTTACCTGTTTGTGCATTTTTGTTTCTTGGTTTATGTTTCCATTGTTAAAGAAATGCAGTAAAAACAAGGTTAAGGTAAAAAAAGCTATTTACAAATCATGATTCTGATGTATGGTGATTATTGGATTACCAGGCTGATTTAAAAATAAATTTTTAAATGAAAAAAAAATGCTGACATTCCAATCAGCAAAATTTAACTGTGTACAACTACACATATCGACAGTTAACATTTCCTGTTGCCTTAATAACAGTTTGCTAATGTAGATATTGTAATTAGAATGCATAGTATTTATATTTAAATGCTGTGATAATGTCCATACATGGTTGCTGCAAATGGACACATTTTTTTGATGGAGCACGTCCTGAAAACAGTGCAAAACGAGAACATAACTAATCAGGGTTGTCAGATTTATAAAGCACCATCTCAATTTAAGTCTAAAGCTTGGACTCACTTTAGATTTCACAAAGTAAGTGAACATCTTAAGATGACTACGGCCTACGGTAAAATTTGCCATGGAAGTGTCAAGTATTGTGTTAACACCACTAATATTCACATGCATCTTGCTCAACGCAATCCAGAGATAGACTCTGATATCGCCAAGCCCACAGAATGCCAAGCCCGACAATATCTGAAAACAACTATAAATAAATTCCTCAGTATTGTGCAGGGCAAAACAGATAATCAAGTCAATTGCATATTTTATTTGCAGGGACCTTCGCCCATACATTGTGGTTGAGAACATGATTCAGTCTTTTGAGCTGAGGTGGTTTATTCCATTGCAATGCTTTTTCTCAGATACAGTAGTTCTCGAAATATACAAGGCAAAATTGAAATTAAAACAGTTATTCAGTTAAGCAGATATTGTTGCCCTGACGTAGAATTCATGGACTTTGAGAGCCACACAGTGTTATATTACAATAACATTACATCATATAACTGATGTTTTTTCCCCTGTTGTGTCCTACAAACCTTAGTCATGCATGAAACTCATACCGGGGATAACACGACCTAGCTATTTTGTAATGTCACTGAGGAATAGTGATTTGAAGAAAAAGAGCCGGTATTAGTCACATCATTATGACGGATATGCTTGTTGCAGCTCAGATGATTGGCTCTCCTTATGTTAAATGCTATGTGCACATAAAGTATTAACCTAGGTGGCTCAACACTTGTCAGACTACCAGCTGGTGTGATGCTCCTAGGAAGTGTAAGACAAGTCACTGGGTTTAACCATAGAAGCACCAAAGTCCTTAAAACTTTGCAGCAAAAGCAGAAATCGTTGGATCTTCCACAGTACAGGTTGATTGCCAACCCCAGTGTAAACAATGCACCTGACTGTCAATGTGAAATTTCATACATTTCCATTGTTATGACTTGAAAATATGATGTTGGAAAGAAACTCTCTTTTCAGTTTAAAGAAAAAAAAAAACATCAGTAAATAGCAATACTCTGACAATCATAATATTTTACGGCAAAAATTTTTGCAATTTCGAATTGAGAGATCTCTGTTGATTCCCACCTCAAAGTAACACCTTTGTATGTTTACTATTTTCTTTAATGAAAATCAGGTTTAGTTGTTTCCTTCATGTACGCATGTGATATTATTTTCAAATTACAGTGTTTGCTATTCTTCTACCCTGTGCATCATGGTACATCAAAAGATTAAAAGATTTCATTTTAGGGCAAATTCTTGCAGATAAAATACACTTTGGGTCAAGACTTGTGGCCTGTCCATCCACCCCAACCAAGTCAGACAACCTATACAGTTTAACAGGCACATTCCCTTATTCATTTCTGGACACTCTCATCATCAAATCATTCACATCACAGACAGATTAAATCACTTTAAACCTGTCAGAATTATATACATGCAAAATAAGAAATCACTGCACTGAATTTATTATGGTGTTATTTCAAATAATCAAACTCAAATCATTTAAATTTGTATTTTTTCTCATGAAAATCAACAGTGGTTTTACCCAATCAAGTAAATTTTACTGCTTAGCTAGGAAGTAATATTCACAATTCACACTGCAAGTTAGCTAGTTGAGTTAGCTGGCCGAAGTGTCTGTCAAAATGTCTTAAGAGAAAACATGTTACCAAGTACAATGACTTCAGTTATGATGCCATCATTTTGAAATACTTAGCCAACCTGTTTAATTTGCACTGAAACAGTTACTATCATAAAAACTTATAAAGTGAAGCTGAGTTGCACTATATTCAGAAGCAAGGAACATTCAGTTAATCTTATTCATCATGGTATGAGGCTTATTGTAGGAATATCAATGCCTCAGGAACAAAATTGATCAGAGTAGGAAATTACCCACATATTCACTAACTAAACAAGAAACACCAATAACTGCTTCACCTCAAACTACATGGATACTGGTTAAACACAAAATGCCTTTACCAATGTGCAGATGTTAATGTATACAATTGTATAGTTTTTTTATGTTGCTAGTGAGAAATCTATAGAATGTTATTGAATCTCTTAAACAGGTGCCTCCGTCACATCTGTCAGATTGTGTTCAGGTCTTAGCAGAGAATATTTAAAGTCATGTATGGCGTTAGTCAGAATGATCATGCATTTTGAGCCATTGATGAACTGATAGATAAAACAGAAGTGATGCAATTGTGCATTTGCTGTATGTTCCATATTTCGATTAAGCAGAATTCAGAGAGGAGGAATAATAGACACGTCGGGGTGAAGAATATGGTTGCGGGTATGACATATGACAACGCCTGCCTGACTGCCTCTTTTGCTCTAAGTGCTGGTGTTGAGTCCTGTTGAGTTGTCTGTGCCCCTTTGATTTTAATAAAGAACCTTTCTGCTTGCCCTGCTTCTAGGTGCTGACTTTAAAGTTGCAGATATGGAGTAAATTATTTTATTTTGTCATGAATTCTCTCTCACTCCTCACATGCTTTTCTGAATTGAATTCACCACCTGCTCTTTTTAAAACTTCTACATGTGCTTGATTTTATAGATGTCTGGTATTTATAGATTCTAAAAAAATTAAACATAACTAAGAAAAATGGTGCTATGCTCCATAGGCTGCTAATTGATGATCCTGGCTGTGCCACATATGCTTGGTCAGTGTTGTTTACTATTTCCATTGTTACCCCTCCTTTACCTAACACAAACATCTTTAATATAATATGAGAGGAAACCAGATGGTTCAGAAAAACCTAAATGAATCTGAAAACATTTAACTCCACAAAGACAGTGATAGACAGATCAAAGTTAGGTAATGTGTTTTTTGGTAATTAAAGAAGTTTGGTATGCTTGGACTTTGATTTTTTGTTTTTGAAATGAATACATTCTCCAACTAAATTTTGCTTATTAAAAATCATATGCTTATTTATTACAAGTTTTACTTTTCTGAATCTGTTCTACTGTGCTTTTGGCTTTGTCTATTCACTGGCAATCTATGTAATTGTTTATTCTGTTAAATGATTGTGATTAGAGTTAGAAAATCATAAATGATGAACTGACATTCAACGTGCTGAAACTTTGAAGGTAAGTATTTTAATGAAAGTGAAAAATAAATAATATGCTACATTTTGCTTCTGATTAGTAGTCTGTTTGCTGCTTTGGAAGTTGTGAAGTATGCTTGAGGGTGAAAGACTAAAAAGACTTATCTGCTAATAAATTAAACTTTTCAGTCAAGTATTTATGGAATATATCCATGAATTGTGTTCCCTTTATCATATATCAATACAAGTACAGACTTTGGCCTCTCATACTAATGAAACAATTTATCATTTCAGTCATTTTCAACGATTTATCACTGCTGTAATAGTTGCACATCCCATTTCTTCCTAGTAATGTTCTAATCTGGCCATGTTTCTTGCCTATTCTGAGCAAATCATAAGTAAAAAGTGATGTCATAGGCAAGAAAAAGGTGCTTCTGGTAATTTTCTATGCTCCATTGTTAAAAAGAACCAGAACCACTGACCCACTGCGTTCCATGTATTTATTCTCATTTGGCTTCCTTTGTGGTTCATACACCATGAACAGGGTCCTATAATGTAGAAAAATGCCTTGGTGAACCAAAAGCTGAGCTTTTCATTCATTATTCTACTACTCTTATGCAAATCATAATTCCATAGTATTTTTTGTCTGTCATTTTGATCATTGTTGTTGATTGTGAAAATCTAACAAATACTGTATAACCATGCCTGCCTTTTTTGTAGTAATCTTCTTTGTAAGAGATGTTTTTCACAGAGGTACTATCATCAAAAAAAATGATAAAGCCATTAAAGTAAAAAAAAACACTAGAGACTCAGGCACCCTAAGTAAATTAAAAGTTCAGCAGATCAAGGTCAGTTTTCATACCAAGTCTTTTTTATATAACTTGTTAATCCCCAGAGATGAAAATTGCGACCTTTAGGTGTCAGAGCACAGGATCAGCCATTTTTTGGACATTTTAACTGTGCACAAGCTGCCAAGCGATAACAAGAGATAACAAGCATCATTTGAGCAAAGTCCAAAAACTAAGGAACTAAGTATTCTGTGTAAACTAGCTAGTTCGATTTGAAGGGGGAGCTGATCAAGTACTTAAGCAAATGCTGAACAATTTTGCAGCATTCTGTAATACTGTCATCTGCTTATTCAGTTAAAAAATGTTCTTTTAAAATAGTCTACAGCATACCTTTATAATTTCATTTTTTACTTTGGACAATACTGAGAAAAGGTGGCATATATACTTTTGGGAAACACAGATCTGATTATTTCATTCTTAGCCTTTAGGCTAAGATCAAATTGAGACATCATTTTATCTACCTTGAGAACTACAGCAGTAGATTGGCTGACTCTGCTGCTTCTAGCAGCAGAAGATAACTTGGCAGTAGGTCAACAAGACCAGAGCTCAGTGTGTTGTATCTCAGTTTTCTGACAAGGTGTGTGATGGCAGAAATGATTAGTAGTTTTGCCCTTGACATATTCACTTCCCCTTCATCTGAACAGTATATTATTTTTGTCATTATTACAACACCTTATTCTGAAACACCAGTTAAGAAAATGTGAAGCAATTGCCCTGCTGTGAAATGTTAACAAGTTAACAACATCTGTGTTTTCAGTTTATTTGCAATACAGTTTGTAGACTACATGCAGGCATTAAAAGCATATAAATACAAGGATAATACAGATAGATGAAAATTATGTGCCATATTAAATTTTGTTTTAACTTTCAATAAGTCATCATACTGTATAATTCTATTCACTTTATGCTGTAACACATTTTTCCCTTGTCTATTCTCTAGCATGGAGCTCTATATTCAGAAATTGTTGGAATACTTAACTAGGGATCATTAAGCATTAGTAGTTACTAACTTCATATTTGTGATGAAAAATTGTCATAGCTTAATATTTGTAAAGAAGCTTGGGATGATTATCGTTTTAGTATGTTTGTAAACATTTTTTACAGCATGTATTTGTTGTTTGTGATGTTTGAATGTAAAGACTGACAATAACAAGAACTTGGACCTTTAAAAATCAATTTGAAGAAACATGCATCAGGTATTACAGCCATTTAACAAATAAGTCAGTGTTCTCCATAACACTACTTGCTTCAAACAAGTTAGATCATTATGATTTATTTTTCAAACTCAATGTAGATTGGTATTATAGTTTGACCTTTTTGTTTTAACCAATTCATCTGTTGTGCTTTATTTCACTGTAAACTAGCATGGCTGTCATAAAAATGTTATTTTTTTAAATTTCTATTGTATGCCATAAGTTGCAACTTTTTTATTCTTCAGTTAAATATGTTCTGGACATGACTTTCTATTAAGCATAGAAACACAGCTAGATTATTCTTTGCAGAATATTGTGTATTAAGGCCTTCAGACTGTGTTTCCTATCCAGAGTTGGTCCTTGCCTTGCATTCAAAGTTCAAGAGGTCCGGTGCAGTTTCATTTTGTGGTGTACTGGAATAAACAGATTCTTAAAAGCCTAAATAGGATTTTTAAACTGTCTTGGAGGTATGAGGTTTTAGCAGTAGAATTACCAAAGCTTTTTAAAAAAATCCGGCCCACCTTAAATCCGCCCGCACCTCTCCGTCAGCGTCTTTTGTCTTGTAAATGTGTCGATAATCCCAAGCAGCAAGCAGCCTACTATCCCATCCTCCCACCGCCATAGAAACTGCAAAAACCTCTCCCAGGTCAAATCTGGTTTATCGGGGAGTGAAGTAGTACCTAGAGCTTTATGGGCTAAAAAAATATTGTTGTTTGGAACACGTGCATTTCATGTGTGTTCCGTGTCTACAAAGATCTATGTAAGTGTAGGATGACAGGAAATGCAAGAAATGCTGAACACATACCTAAAAGACAAACTTTTTCTATGTTTTAGTACTAATGAGAAAATGTAGACATGAAGTGTATAATGTGTGAAGTCTGAAGTCCAAATATCAAATAAGTACTTTCACAAAAGGTATAAATATAACAGAACAAGTGCGCTTTTATTCAAGACTATGACAGACGAAAAAGAAATCAGGTTAGTGTGGTTCGTTGTAGCGACTTCTTTGTTAGTACAGCAGTAAGAGATGCTTATTACTATTTAAGCATTACAAGTATAAGACACAAAATAATTGATTACATAAGTATTCACCCCTTTTATTAATACACACTTAAATTATCGCTGGTGCAGCTAATTGCTTAAGAAGTCACATAATAAGTTAAACAGAAATCAGCAGTCTGTATTCAATGGATTGCAATTGATAGTATGAATGCATCTAATCTGGAATCTCCAGTTTGTGGGGAGTCAGTATCATGGTCTTTGGAGTCCAGTTATTAAGAAGTGTAAAGTGTATTTCACAGCTGTAAATCTGCTTAGTGAAAGCTGGTCACAAAAACTGGCTTTAGTTGCTGAGATTGTGTGACTGCACATAGAGCAACTTCTACTTGGGTACTTTACCAGTCATGGCTTTAAGTGAGACTGGCAAAAAAGTCACTGTTAAAAAAAACCACTTATGAACTCTTAAGTTGAGTTTGATAGAAAGCCTATGTAAGACTCCAAAGGTAATACTGTATGGCATGAAGAGACCAGATTTTAGCTTTTTGGCCTTTAAACTAAATATCATGTTTGGCATAAACAAATTCTGCACATTATAAAAAAGATAGGCCTTGAAAGGCTTGTGAGGTTAGAGGATAAAATGAATGCAGCAACTTACAGTGACTTCCTGGAGGTAAATCTGATGTAGTCTGCAAGAAACCTGCAGCTTAGGAGAAGATGTGTTTACCAGCACTTCAACAACCACTAGCATAAATCCAAAGCTACACAGGAATGGCTTAATAATGACATTGTTAATGTCCTGGAGTGTTTGAGTTAGAGTCCATATCTCCATCCAGTTGAGAATTTGTGAGTGGACTTGAAAAATGCTGTTCACATACGATCCTTATGCAGTCAGAATTAATGTAGTTTTGTAAAAAACAATGGGGAAAAGCTGCAGTGTCAAGAAATTAGTGCTGGACGGTATACCGGCTCATACCAAAAAACGTTTTTTATTTTTGTTATGATATTAATTTTTCTTATACTGCAACACCGGTTTAAATTACTTAAACAATGTTTGGAACGTGGCGCAGCGGGAAACTGTTTAAGGGGGACCTTTTTCACTGCTACACCGCTAAACAGGCATGCAACGGAGTACATGCGGTAGTGGAGGTATTGCGTGGTGAAAATGGACAGAGATCATTCCGAAACTGAAACTGTAGCAGACGATAAAGTTGAACATGATGACACAGAAGAACTTTTGCTGGAAAAAGGAGTCATGTCTGTTGTCTGGAGATACTTTGGATTTAAAATGTTGGATGTGGACCATTATGTTCAAATGTGTGAATACTGTTTTTATACTACTGGATAATACTGTAAGCCAAGTTGTACTTGTTTTATTTTTTTCAATACTGTGTAATGTACCTGGGTACTGTGAAATAGTGTGACATGTTGACTTTATTCTCAAAATTTCCACTTTAATCTCAACGTTTATGACGAGAATAAAGTCGTCATGTTGACTTTATTCTCGACATTTCTACTTTATTCACGCTGTTTTTCAAGATTAAAGTCGGCATGTTGACTTTATTCTCGTAATTTGTTATTAAAGTAGAACATCGTAAACTAAGCTTCATCTTAAAATGAATATTTAATTTACTAGATTTTCTCAAACCCCGTCATATGTTATGTAGCACATTAAATGCTTTGTGTTGTGTTCCTGGAGCCATGTTAATCGCTATATGCTTCTTAAACTGACTTCCTCTTGCACTAAGAGGAGGCGCAGGCAGCACACAGAATACATTAATTTCATGATATTCCTGCTCCCTGAACATTTAGAATGCTAAGATAAGTACTTGACATAATTTTCATGATGAAATACGTTATAGCATGTATTAATCATGTGGGGGCATGGTGGCGTGGAGGTTGCACTGCTGCCTCGCAGCAAAGGTGTCCCAGGTGTTCCCTGCTTTGAATTTGCATGTTTTTCTGGTGGGTTTACTTTCCGTGCTTCAGTTTCCTTTCAAAGACATGCAGGATGTGGGGGTTTGTTATGCTATATTAACCCTGCCAGTATATGTATTACTCATATTCACCCTGCGATGTGCTGATGCCCCGTTCAGGATTTGCTCCTGCCTCACACACAATGCTTGCTGGGATGGGTGCAACCCTGAATGGTTAGCATAATTAAACATGTATAACGAAGATTTTTTTTTAAAGTTCTGAACACTCCGTGGTTTAAGTTTATAACTAGTTTTAATTTCACAAAGACGTTTATCGTGTGGTGATTGGTTATGTGGAGAAAGAAAAAGGAAGGATAGGAACTGGGGGTTTGGTACATCAGACAGAGACAGCAGACATGCAATAAAGAAAGCCCGCTCAGATGAACATCCATTGAATTCTGTGTTTGTGTCTCTGAACACCAGATCATGAACCAAACATTTACACAATATTTAAGTTAAACCTGTGCAATACCCATTCATACATCCAGTTTTTTAGAGTCTCGTCACAACTGCATAAAGTTCTCTACACTGAGCGAACACCTGAGGACCCCTTACTGCAAGGGAGCAGCACTAGTGCCACACTACTGTGCATGCTTAATACATGCTTTAATGCATTCCATCCTGAAAATGATATCTTATATTTATCTTAGCACTCTAAATTTTCAGAGAGCAGGAATATCATGAAGTGAATGGATTCTGTGCGGCGATTGTTGCCTGTGCCGAGAAGCATAAGTGTCAAGATTAAAGTGGAAATGTCTAGAATAAAGTCAACATGTCAACTTTATTCTCGACTTATAGTTTTTTTTATTTCCCTGTGTCTGTATTTTTTTTTCTTTATTGTGGCTGTGCTACGATTCCGTAGGGCTATACCACAAATCTATACTAATAAAAGGAAAAGCCCTCACTGACTGACTGACTGACTGACTGACTCATCACTAATTCTCCAACTTCCCATGTAGGTAGAAGGCTGAAATTTGGCAGGCTCATTCATTACAGCTTACTTACAAAAGTTAGGCAGATTTCATTTCGAAATTCTACGCGTAACAGTCATAACTGGAACCTTCTTTCGTACAAATATACGGCCATAGCCTGCAGCTATGCGTGCCGCATCATAATGCCTCCCACGTAATTGAGTGCCTGCCCATATAAGGCCGTCCGTCGGCAGCAATCCAATAGACACGCTGCCGCTAAATATTCGCGGGTGAAGGACTGTGCTTATGCAAACAAAGATGAGATAGTCATGGATGGACTAGTGTTTGGCACAAACTCAGCGAAAGTGCGAGAGAAACTTTTAAGTGCCGGGTCTTAGCTAACATTAAATAAAGCCGTGGACATCGCAAGATCGCACAAGATACCACAAGCACAGCTGAGAACCTTCGATGCATGTACTCCAAGCAGCTCACGTGAACTGACTGTACACGCAGTATGCAGAGAACAAGGAAGAGCTCCAAAGAGTGCTGAACAAAAAAACGCATTACACAATTGAGAAGACAGCAAAAGAATATTAAGCAAGTGACGCATACAAGCATATTCATAAGTGCAGCTACTGCGGAAACAAAGCACGGTGTAAACCGTAAGTTTAAATTAAGTTTATAGACACTCTGCTGCTGGCGTTTGTCATGCCTACGATGAATACGATATTCGCAAGATACAAGTTTAATGAGAAGACGCGGGGTATAAACAAGACTTTGGATCACTTTGTAACAGAGTTAAAATTGCTGTAACGGAGTTAAACTTGCTGGTGAAGGACTGTGCTTATGCAAACGAATAGGAAAGCAAGGTGTAAAGCTTAAGTTTAAATTAAGTTCATAGACACGCTGCCTCTGGTGTTTTTCATGCCTAAGACAAATACGATATTCACGAGATACAAGTTTACTTAGAGGACGCAGGGTATAAACGAGACTTTTGATCACTTTGTAACTGAGTTAAAATTGCTGGTGAAGGACTGTGCTTTTGCAAACGAAGATGAGATGGTCAGAGATAGAATATTGTTTGGCACAAACTTAGCAAAAGTGCGAGAGAAACTTTTAAGTGCCTGGTCTAAGTTAACATTAAATAATTGCTGGTGAAGGACTGAAATTAATAGAAAGCAAATGTTACGTTATTTTTAAAATGTTTCCTTTTCTTTTTCATAACTTCTTTAACATACTTCTTCTCCGCTGCGAAGTGCGGGTATTTTGCTAGTAGTATTATAAATGCAAGTTGCAGTTTTATTATCTATACTAATAAAAGGCAAAGCCCTCACTGACTCACTCACTCACTGACTGACTGACTCACTCATCACTAATTCTCCAACTTCCCGTGTAGGTAGAAGGCTGAAATTTGGCAGGCTCATTCCTTACACCTTACTTACAACAGTTAAGCAGGTTTCATTTCGAAATTCTACGCGTGATGGTCTTAACGGTCAACAACGTTCGCCATGTTGAACTTTCTTATTTATGGCCCCATCTTCTCGAAATTTGGTAGGCAGCTTCCCTGCACTAACCGAAACCAATGTATGTACTTATTTCGGTGGTATGATGCCACTGTCGGCTGCCATATTGAACTTTTCAACAGTCATGTGAGTTGATGGCTGCCACTGAATTGTTCAGTTGTCGCTTTCAAGTGTGCCGAAATGGCCAAATATTTTACACCTTTCGACAACCGGCAATGCCTCTTAAACATCTTAGATTCACAGGTGACGATTTCAGTAGTGGACACTTTGATGTTTCTGAATGTTTAAACTCTCAAAAGCTGGATGTGATTTTATCGATGAAACCGGTTGTGTACTTACAACGCTTGACAGATGCCAAATGTCACATCCTGCAAATACTGTCGTAATTGAAACAAAGCATGAAACTCAAACCGATTATGACAGCAGCAATCCAAGCTGTGAGATTTGAGACAAGATTACTGTTCAGATGGCCAACTGTACGTTGCATGCTCAAGAGTAAGAGGGCAGAACTGACAACATATTTCGAAATATGGCCACGGGTAATGCGGGATACAAGTTTAATGAGAGGACGCAGGATATAAACGAGAGTTTTGATCACTTTGTAACTAAGTTAAAATTGCAGGTGAAGGGCTGTGCTTATGCAAATTCCGAGACTGTGTTTGTGGGGATTGACAGTTAAGGCGGGTGGGGAGTCACGTCATCATCTCCCCTCCCATTCACCTCATTTCGCGCTGAGCTGAGCTCCGCAGCTGACGCAGTGTTAAGGAAGCGACTTTGTGACTCTGCCATCAAATACTCACAGAAAAATCCACAAGTTAATACACACGCTGTCTCTACAGTTTCTCCACACTGAATCCTCCAGGCACTACTTACAAAAGGTTACATGGACAATCGTGTTACGTTATTTTTAAAATGTTTCCTTTTCTTAGCACAAGCAAAGCTGAGAAGCTTCGCATGTGCTCCATAACGCATTAATAAATCACGCATTTAATCACACTTTGCATTACAAGCAAAAGGGAACTTCTGTCAATGCATGATTTCCTGGTACACCGATTACATTGATCAGCACTTCCCGATTCATTTTACCCTTGCACCCCCTTGGTTTGAGAAGAAGTATGAAAAAATATCAGGTTAACACAGAAAAACAGATCACCAATTGAAGCTTTATGAATAATCGATTGGCCATCAATAATTGTTTTGGTAAAGCCATACTCAGTGTAATCCTCCTTCCATTTTATAATTTTTCCGCCACTAGCCATGATTAAATGAGCGGTAAAAAGTAAGAGCGGCGAGGGTGACTTATTCAGGCAGGCAGGCGACAGCTCAATAGCTCGAATTTGGATATAAGTAGGTTCTAGTTAGTCGCCAGAAATATCTTTGTTAGGAATGAAAGTTGAATTTAGTCTTTAAATTTCTATGGTAAAGAAAAAGTTATGCAATGATGACTAAATTTAACTATATAAAGTCAAAACTTGATTATATTAAGTCACTGTCGGAATAAATAAAGTCAAAACTTGAATATATAAAGTCAGCGCTGCAATATATAAAGTCAAAACTTGAATATATAAAGTCAGCATCGGAATATATAAAGTCAAATCTTGAATATATAAAGTCAGCGCTGGCCAATCCCAGCCAACACTGGGCGCAAGGCAGGAACCAATCCTGGGCAGGGCACATGCATCATTTTCAAAACATTAACTGAACAGTGTTTTTTTAATTTATTTTTCTGAATACGTTTTTGTTAACTTAGTTCAGTTCAAAGTCGTTTCAATCAATAGATTTTGACTTTCACTTTATATATTCAGGAGTAAGTTTATATACTCCGTTGTTGACTTTATATAATCAGGAATGACTTTATAAATTCCGACGCTGACTTTATATATTCAGGTTTTGACTTTATATATTCGGAAAAAAATTTTGACTTTATGTATACCGATGCTGACTTTATATATTCAAGTTTTGACTTTATATATTCCGACAGTGACTTTATATATTCAAGTTTTGACTTTATATATTCAATTTTTGACGTTATATATTCTGACGCCGACATTATATATTCATAAAATCAATGTATTTGCCTGTTTGGCACCCCATAGTATATGTGTGTGTGTATATATATATATATATATGTACACATGTATATATATATATATATATATATATATATATATGCCAGCAACACTCATGACAATGACAAAACAATTACGTTGTCAATCATGTTACGTTATTATTAAAATGTTTCCTTTTCTTTTTACTTCTCTGCTGCCAAGCGCGGGTATTTTGCTATATATATATATATACAGTATATATATATATATATATATATAGATTGTAAAAGAAAGCACAGACAGTATAAAGGGTGGGGTTTTCCGGCCCTGTATATTGCGAACACTCCACAATAAGCAAACAAAAGGTCAAAGATATCAACAAAACAGTTAAATGCAGCGCGCGTTCAGAGGTGTCGGCCATTTTATAGGGAGGAGCGGAAGTGGAGGAATGCTGGGAAGGAACCGTGAGGGAGGATGGGACTGCTGGCGTCAGGAAAGATGGCGGAGGAAGGGCGGAAGTGGACGTACTGCGGGAAGGCTATCTCTTTTCCTGGAAGACAAAGGAGAAAGGTTAGTACCCCGCCACTCCCTGCTGGCGAACGTCTTTCGAAGCGGTTTAAGGTCCGTCCACGGCCTCCTACTCGCGCATGCGTGACAAGATATATATATATATATATATATATATATATAGATATGACAACAACACTCATATCAATGACAAAACAATTACATTAACAATTATAGTGCGTTATTTTAAAAATTTTTCTTTTTCTTTTCATAACTTCTTTAACACACTACTTCTCCTCTCTGAGCCTTGGTATTCTGCTATATATATATATATATATAGATATATATATATATATATATATATATATGTGTGTGTGTGTGTGTGTGTGTGTGTGTATGTATGTATGCATGTGTATATGTATGTGTATGTGTGTATATATATGTATATATGTAGATATGTGTATGTGTAGATAAGTGTATATGCAGATATGTTTATATGTATATATGTATATGTATATATGTTTATATGTTTGTGTGTATACATATATATATATATGACAGCAACACTCATAACAGTGACAAAACAATTACATTGACAATCATGTTACGTTATTTTTAAAATGATTCCTTTTCTTTTTCATAACTTTTTTAACACACTACTTCCCCCCTGCGAAGCACGGGTATTTTGCTAGTTTATGTATATAGCTTAGCTTGAAGCAAGGTCCATGTTAATGCAATTTGCCTTAATGATGGTTAAGTTGGTAAAAATGTCTCGCCAAGTAACACTTGTTTTACTTTATTTTTATTTGGTGAATACTATGTAATGCACCTTGACTTGAAGTCTTGAAGTAATAGTATTATTACTGGAAGTTGCACTATTATTTATTTTATTGTTATTGTTTATTAATTTAAATATTATGCAGTTTAATGATGGTAACGTTGTTTAAAAAGTCACTTTAATGTGTCAGTGGACAGAGATTGTTAACATTAACAGAAAGTGTAGTTGGTTTACAAAAAATATTTACTATTTATTCCTTTTCTAAGACATGTTCAGTGCAATACAACTTTTGACAAACACCTCTGGATATTTTACTAAGTCTAAATGCCTCTTTGGATGGTTGAAAATATGTTATCAAAATTTTAGTTTAAGTTGTTTGCAAAATTTGTTCAATAAAAAAGGTTCTATATTTTGACAGCAACTGTCATTCAATGTGATTCCTTCTCTTCATTAGTGCCACCCCTTTAAAACTATCACTTTATGGGGCCTTGCAAACCTGTATTAATACTTCTGTGCACATTAAAATGTTTTTTTTGTACAATGTACAATTCTCATGACAGTGGAATAGATTTTTCTTAGCCAGTATACTGCAGTAATTGCAGTGGAAAATGTGGTTAACATCCACTCATGCATGGGTAAAAAATACTGCTGAATATTATGATACCGGTATAATTTTAAAAAATACCGTGATATAGAATTTTGGTCATACCGCCCAGCATCTACAAGATATGCAAAGCTGACCTGTCCACACATAGTCAAGGCTGTCATGGCTACCGAATTTACATCTACTAAATACTGATTTGAAGGGAGTGAAGACTTATGAGATCATTTTTTTAAATTTTATATTTGTATTTTATTTATACCACTTCATAGAAATCTGTTTTCACTTTGATATTGAATAGTTTTTTTTTGTGGGTCAATGTCAAAAAAGCAAAATTAAATCCACTGTGATTTAATGTTGTATTATACAAAAATGTGAAAACTTTGAAAAGGGTGAGTACTTTTTATTGGCAATGTATATCTTGTGAAGGACAGTAAGACATTGTGCAATACTGTAAAGTATTTTCTGGCATGTCTCTGAGTTAGTCTGGAGCACTCCCTGGTTGAGATCCAGTTGTTTACTACAACCATAAGGCGGGTGCAGTCCTTTGAAAAGATCATTAGGGAATAGCTAAATCCAAAAAGCTCATAAAAAGAGTTTCTCAGTGTGTGAGACATCAGTATTAGGTTGCAACTGGTTACCAGGCTTCTTCTAGGTGGCCTGTTCCTTTATGTTGAGGACCAGTGCCACCAGACGATAATGCGGACACCAGAGAGAGCTGTCAGAAGCTAGTCATACTTTCCTTGTAGGACTGACGCTGACCCTGATGAGCATTACAGTGAGCTGAATGTGTCGCTGTAAATACTCCAGGGTCATACATTACAAAGGACACTAGGGCCTTGAAGCCTGAGTGCAAAGGCAAAGTGTTTTTCCTGGCAGATATTGAGGAACTGACCAGAAAGTTAACCAGGATAGTTTGCTGTAGGAAAGTATTTTGGTTTCGCTGTGAGTGTTTGCTGTTGATGGCTATGGTGGTGGGGTTATTGTGGGTGAAGTTCTTCGGGTGTAGTCTGTTAAGTGTCTATTAGATAATTCAGTGCTCAATAGGATCATAAAGGGTCAGCTTTTGTCATTTTCTTGTAATACTTTTCCTCCTTTTATACCCTCCCCTGGACACTTGAGTTTGTTAAAAAGCCTTTTTCCTGAACCCCTGGTCTTTTTGGTTAATGCTGTGACCAAAGAAAGGAGGTTCACAATATACAGATTTTTAATAGACCCATAATCCTTCTGTCAGGTAAAGATGGAACAGTTTTGCCCTTTTCCAAAATTGGTAGCTAAGTTAATAACTTATACTTCTGGGCAGGCTGAAAAGGGTGATGAGGCAAAAGTGAGCAGTAAACAAATCTCTCGTTTGGTGATTCTGTTGCTGTAACCTGGGAAATAACTTGTAGACTTTGTCCAGAATTCAGTATTTAATGGAGTTTTAAAGAAAAAAATACATATTTACTCTCATTTTGGAAAATAAAAAAATGTCATTGTAGTGTGAGATGTTTCTTCTGTGGACTACTTTTGGAAAATATGAACATTAAGGGCAAACTAAGACAAAAAGATGATAGAATCAATCTGGAAAATGTTATTTTTACAATGGCACAGTTTTTTTTTCAAATTTAATGAAAGCATAAATTTATATATGTTTGTCATATTTTTATACTTTATGAATTCTTAAGTATGAGTTCCTTTCAACTTTTAATTTAAATTTATTTTATATGTCAATACTGAGCCTGTTCCTGAAAACCAAACTACAGTCCTCATCTAAACTTGTGCAACATGCAGTTTAATGTTATGAAATTTGTGCTTGCTGTCACTGGGAAAATGTCTGTTTTTCAAGAACTGAAAATTTAAATTAAATAATTGAAAATATTACTTATGTAAAAATTAATTATACCTACAGTAACACTTTTTTTAAATGTAGTTTTACATATTACAACAGTTGAACAGTTGGTTTATTTAATTTGCTATTTGAGATAATGTGCTTAAAGGGAAATCTGTCAATTTTAACTATAGTAGAAATTTAAAAGGTGTTGTTTCAGTTAAAATTATTGACTTTGCATTTTGATAAAAAGCAGCATTTATAGTAGGTTGTCAGGTTGGGAATAGAGTTGTGACCAGCAGTGGTATGCTCCAAGACTGGGGCTTGACAATAAAAGAGGTCTAACTATAATCGTAAATCAGAAGGAAGGTGCAGGAAATATAGAGGTTTCCACAGAAGTAATTGATCCAGATCACAGATTTAGGAACAAGGTTAGATAACCCCATTTCATTATGCACCAAGAGGATCTTGTGCCTAGTCCACTTCTGTAGATTTCAGTAGACAGACTCTATAAGCAACTACAAAAAGGGTGACATAATTGTAATTCTCTTCCTGAAGTATTATGTTCAAGTTCAGAACTAAGTACCAGAGAATAGCATTTCTTAGATGATGGGATGACTGGACAAAAATCAAAATAAGAGAGAACAGAAAAAGAAAAGTGATTAAGATAGAAAATCAATTAAATGGTCCTCTTTCTGCTGGAGTACTCCATGTTTGTTAGTAATGGCAGATTTTCAGTTTTACCTGTCTTGTTATTTTGTGGAAAGGACTATAAGAGTATTCAGGGATACTGTATACTGATTTCTTTGTTTACATTTCAGTGTAGAGAAAAGCCAAGCAAAATGACACCTTTTATTGGCTAACTAAAATAATTACAACATGCAAGCTTTCGAGGCAACTCAGGCCCCTTCTTCAGGCAAGATATAATACAGAAACTGGAGTTACTGTACCTGTGTTTATATACACTCTAGGACAAGAAACAACACTAGTAAATCTTTAAATGAGAATTCTTAAATGTAAAAAATTAATAGATTCATTCAGGCTAGGGTTAATTTAACAAGAGAGAGCAAAACAATGTATGGTCAAGATCTTTGGATAAGATATATTTCAAGAGAAGGGTGACCCGTCCTTCTTTTGATATTTTATGATAGTCCTATTCAAATGATGTTCTTTCTGTCTCTCTTTTTCAGTTTTCATTTTGTTTATGCTACCCATTTAGCAGACTGTTATAGCTAAGACTTTTCATTTGCACACCTCTTGAAAAAACAGTTGCCTAACTGATATTGTGCTTAGTTCTACATAAACATTTCGAATTGCATTTCTGAAACAATATGTCATTAAACATTTCCGATTCTCCATAAACTAAAAAAGCTATCTTTCTTAACATAGCTATCATTTTCCTAACAGCTTGGGTTTAGTCTCCCAGTAAGCCAAGTCTTGCTTGTATTCCTATGCTTAAAACAGAAAACTGATCTTCTTTCTGTCAAGATTTAGAAATTTGAAAATTAGTTTGTGAACATGCAATTCTATAACCACTAAAACAAAAAAGAAAAAACAAATAGTCAGAAAATAACAAAAAAAAAAACATCAAACGTATACAAAAACCCTCTCATAGACTCAAATCCTAACAACCAAAACCTGTTCAGACTCAGAAATAATCCCCACTATACAATTGCTTTATGCAGTCTATCAGAGATAACTGCTGTCATACTCAGTTGTGCATCTTTAAATATGAAGATTGGGAGAGTGTTGAGTACAGATGGCTGCGGATGTCTCATGCAGTACTGGGCATCCTTAAACAGACCACCAGCCGTTCTGACAACAAGGCATACAGACAGACAGACCAGTACGCTTAATGTATTTTAGGTGACTAATAACACAGTATTGTGATTTTGTTACTTTTGTGTTTCAGCAAGCTGTTGTCTTTGTCATTATTTCTCTTAAAGTTTAACAAAATGTTTATTAATTTTAACCTTGTAATTCTAAACATGTTTACAATTATTTTAATATTATTCAGCTAAACCAATTTTAGCAAGAGTTACTAAATTCCTCACAAAAATTGCGATAATATTATTAAAGGTTTTAAGATTTATTATTTTATTTATTTTAAGTTTGTTATACATAACCATTCATGACACCGTAATAACTTTTCTCTTTTAATTTTCTCAGGGATTTGAAGAACAACTTAATTAGTACCATTGAGCCTGGGGCTTTTCGTGGATTGACAGAGCTGAAGTATTTGTAAGTACTAAATTTACTGTAACATCATGAGACAGCACAACTCTTCATTAAAAGGAGAATAGCGTAAAAGGGGTGGTTAAAGAAATTTCAAATGATTATATGATTAGTAATAGGTACATTTAATGTAAAATATCCATTTTCAATTATGACACAAATAATGCTCCTTTGAGTCTGTGAGTATTTTTTATTTATTAATTTTTATTTTATTTATTTGTTTATATATGCATAAAGTAGTGTTACATATTTTGCAGCTAGAAATGCCTATTTCCTAGAGAAATCAAAAAATCTAATCCCTCCAATCATCTGAATAATCCATTTATATTGAAGAGCAGAGCAACCATTCTAAATATGAAGCTGCTGAGGGTACAGAGATTGCAGAAGCATTTGAAGCTTGCCTTGCTGCTTAAACTGCCTTATACTTATTTTACACTATATGTAACACTTGTTCTTTGACTCTTCTTTTTGTGTCTTGCCTAGTCAATATTCTGTACCCATGTTTGGTCACATTCTATTTTAGATAAAAGATTTAAAAAATTTTTTGGTTCATAGTTAATCTTGATGGAAATTTTGTAGTTGGCATTGTGGACAGGAAATAATAGGTATCCTTGAATTCTTACAAAACACAGATGACCAATTGGATGCAATTGTGACCTGCTGTGATGGCTATTTTGAGCAGCTGTTCAAAGCTGATCCTCCAGCTAGGATGTTGGATATCTCTGGGTCAACGGATCTTGAGGCTAATCCTCCTATTAGCTATGATCCACCCAATTTCACTGAGATTGCGCAGGTGGTGAACCAGCTGAGTGTAGGGAAGGCTGCAGGGATCTATGATATCTGGGATAAACTTCTTCTCGCTGGTGGTAAGGCTGTCCTCCTGGCATTGTTAGAAATCTTTGCTTCCATTTGGGGGACAGGTGTCATCCCAACAGACTGGAAAATGGGACTTGTCATTATCTGGAAAAGGAAGGGTGATCGCCTAGATTGTGGCAACTACAGGGGGATGACACTGCTCTCAGTGCTGGGTAATGGCCTTACTAGAGTCATCCCAAATAGGATTCATGATCACTTGCTCAACTACCAGCGACCATAGAAGTCTTGTTTTACACCTAAGAAGTCTACAGTCGACCGCGTCCTGACACTGAGGGTTCTCATGGAGTGCAAGTTCAAAAATCAGCAGAGTTTCTTTGCAGCCTTTGCTGATTTTCGTAAAACGTTCGACCTGACTTGACCAATTGGTGTGCAGTATTTGGTATTTTTGCAATAAACAGCTTAAGGATTAATATGTCCAATCTATTATTATAAAAACTGTAAGACATGGGGTTGCAATAAATGTGGGGATTGGTGGATTTGGCAATGTGTAAAGCCAAAACTCATGTATAATTCTTCATTACCTACTGTAAGTATTATAGGACATACTGTACTTGTATAAGCTTTAGCTAACACAAAATAAATAAGAAATAGCTATAATATAAAAATACCTCTACAGAAATGTACATTTCAGTTCCATATCTAATAATAATACACTTTAATTTTACATCCTTTCATGCGTTGTATCACCCAGCCTTTTTGTATAAGCTTTCCCTGTCATGAAAAAAATAAAAATGTGCCTAGCATCATTATCAGTAGGGACATTTTTTTAAGTGAAGATGATCAAACCTGTAGTACCCATACAATAATATATAATGATGGTAAAGAGACTTTTGTTTCATTTAATGTTTTCATCTATTTAAATTTGATGTTTGACAGTTGATGTGACATTTATATATGTATAACCTATAGAGTTTCCCTGCACAATGCTTATATTCAGCCAAAATCTGAAAGTAAATACAATTCCATGCTCTTCATTTATACAGAGAATTTCTTTGTTTTAGAAATAAAAGCAGTTCTTTTTTCATGTGATTAAAAGTCTCAGTCATAGATAGAAATTTATTTGTCACACTTCTGCTGAATGATTTTTTGCCTGAAAGTATTTAGTTTTAATGTGTTAGAGGGAGGATTTGCAACATTGTTCATAATGGCACTTGAATTTGTTTTGATTCTACTTTGCTACTATCTCCAGGGGGTCTCGAGTGTATCCCGTAAATAAACCTGCCCTTTTAATTAGCTTGTTGATTCTGTGGGTCTGTCTTGAGTCATGTTACAAGACCAGCATGCTACAACATTGAAAATTGCACTGGCCATCAAAGAGTTGTAGAAGATATGAAGGATGTCACAACTCACATTAAAGGAACACAGTCTCCTAAGGAAAAACAGTCTGCAATTCATATTTCATATATTGCTCCTCTGTGTTATGAGACCAGTCCAACCTGGCATTGATGTGGACTCTCAAGTACTTGTTGGAGTGCACCAACTCTACATCCCCTTTCAGAATAGTGATTGGACATAAAAAAAGATAAATAACTAAAGAAAATAACCAGTTCCTTGGTTTTGCTGATGTTAAGTTGTAGACATTTTTTTCTGCACCGAGAAACAAAGTTCTCCACCTGATTCCTATACTCTGTCTCACCCCCTTATCAATACACCCCATAAGTGCAGAATCATCTTAGATTTTTTTCAAGTGACATTATCTGGTGTTATAGTCAGAGGTGAAGCGAGTGAAGAGAAAAGGAGATATTACTCTTCTTTATGGTGCTTCAGTGTTGCTCACACCCATATCAGAAACACAGTCCTTGAGTCTCACAAACTGTGTTTTGCCTGACAGATAGACTTTTATCAAGGACATCATAAGCTCATCCACCTGCATAACTTTGAACTTACCTGTTAACAGGGATTGCTGGATGATATTGAAAGTACTGCAGAAACTGGAAAATAAAACATATTCCTCGCAGTGCTACCAGCTTTGTCCAGGTGAGAATAAGACTTGTGGAACAGATAGTCAATTACATACTGCACTCCAGTCTTTGTCTGAAAGGCAAACTGCAGTGGTTCTAGTTAGTCTGCCACATGAGTACTCATATAGTCCAGGACCATGTGATGTGAGATGTAAGTGCCACTGATCTGCAGTCATTAGGTGAAGAGGCTTAATGTAGCCAGCAGTCTTCTAGCTTCAATTCCATAAATTGACAAGAGCAGATTACTGATATATTTCAGTAAATGAATATTTTAAAGACACAATAAAAACAAAACTCTTTTTATTCTTCCAGGGATTTATCTAACAACAGGATAGGCTGCTTCTCTCCTGAAATGTTTGCAGATCTCAGTCACTTATCCAGATTGTAAGTATGAATAATTTCTATTTGGCAAATAATACAGTTCAAAGTCAGAATGATAGCTTATGTTCCCTGAAATAGCACAAATAAATACTTAAAATATTGTAGACGAAATTTAATACTGAGAAAAAGACAAGTAAATCTCAACATCAGTATCAAAACAATGTCATCAAAAGTCAGATTGTTGCTTTGTCTTTGCAAATAAACATTTTCAGTACTATACTGTTAGTGTATTGGTTATTAAACCCATATTAATGTTGTAACTATTTAATTTGTATTATGGTTTGCTTATTTTTATAGATATCTATCAGGTAACATTTTCTCCACTCTTCCTGAAGGACTGTTTGCTGAATTAACTGCACTAAAATTCTTGTAAGTGTACTTAACTTTGTATTTAGAAAATGTTAGTCATTGTTATAAAAGTAAAACTGTTGGCACAGTGAATACCTGCAACAATAAAGTTACACATGTTTCATGTCATGTATATTGTATTTATTTATAAGTGTACTCATACATTTGTCATATATGCCTACAGAGAAATCAATCATCTTTCCTTCCTTTAGCATAATACTCATCATCTGTTTCATTTTTTCATTTTTTCCTTTCCATTTTTAGGTATTTTGGCACAGAAACTCTGTTCTGTGACTGTAACCTGAAATGGTTATTACAATGGACAAGAAATCATTCTGTTAGAATTGGAAATGAAAGTTTATGTGCTTATCCAAATTTTTTACGTGGAATAGAATTACGCGCTTTAAAGGAAAATCAATTGAATTGTGGTAAGTTTACACAATTATTATTTTTGCCTTAATAGTGTAATGCTAATCATGAGTGGCTTCCATATATCTACTAACTTTATGTTCTTTATGTTTATACATCCATTATCATCATTAATTTGTTTCCAAACATATATGTATGTATGTGTAGAGCATGAGCTGGGGAGAAGTTGGTGGGGGGATGGAATAGCCGGCTGCTTGCAGGACAAAAGACGCTGGTGGAGAGGTGTAATGGGATTTAAGGTGGGCCAGATCTATGAGTTTTTTCATCTGGTAATTCTAGTGTTAAATACCCTCGTTTTTTTCAAAATTGAAGTGCAGCCCGGTTGGGGTCCCTTGGGATCTATAGAAGGCGCAGTCGGGGGAGGATCACTCTACTTTGTCTATGGCTTGGAAGTGCTTCCTAGAGGAGACAGAATGGCACCGAAAGCATTTCCCAGGTCTGTCATAAAACTCGACAAAGGTGAAAAAGGAGGAATAATTGTTGGTTATTGATCATTTGTTGTGAATTTGTGGCTTGTTATTGGGAGATGACTGTGGAAAGTGCCTGGGAGAAGAATAAAAATCCTTTATTTTATTATATTAATGTGTGGTGTATTGCTGGATCTGTTGTTTGGGGCTCTCTGGCACCCTCTTGTTGTTACAACATCTAATCTGAAGTGATACCCTTTTGTCTTCTTCATTCTTGCTCAGATTTTCAGCATTCTACCTTAAGAAAATGTGTGGTATAAGTATACAGTAGTGAATTACTTTTTTATTAGTTTTGATCTGAGAGGAGCTGCTTTATCTAAAGGCCATTTTAAATCCAAGGTATTATACACATGATATTACATCATCCTTATATCAAATAGCTTGTACATTCAGGTTTGAGGTAACTAATAAACTGGTATTGTTTAATTGACTCATGGTTGTAGATCTTAACTGTGCATTAACTGAACAGTAAAAGGACAAATAATGATTTCATTTTGAAAGTGTGCATAAACCTTTGCAATCTGAAGAAAGCCTATTGAATCAGTTGTAGTAGAAACCTATGTTGAGGGTACATTTTTCTAAATCTAAGTGAATATGAAATTCACCCTTATTAATTCAATTAACAAGCTTCTAAATATAACTAGGAATGTGGAATAAGAGCAAAGAAGTATGAAGATTAATAACAATCCTTGATTCAGTTTTAATGTGTAGCATAAATACCTCTAGAACTGTGAACCTTGTAGAAGTTTGAAGTTCTTCTTTAAAGACTGAATCAAAGTCCTCTCCTTTGACCTACAATGTTCAAATATGTGGAATCTAAAACTATTAAATGTTGCTTGTTGAAAATCTGTAAAATATGATTTAGGGTGAAATGTAAAACATTCATGTGAAACATCAATTAAGAGAATAATGGGTATATGTTAAATTCATATTGGAATAAGAAAACCAGCATTAGACTTTGTATTTAAAATAATGTCATTACTAGGATTGTTCTGTTTCTTAAAAAGAGGATGTTTCATAAATAGAATTTTGCAATGCTTTGAAGTGAATTAATCAATTAATATGAATGAATCTGAATTAATTAAAGGATTGATGATTTAATCTGAGGCTTTAACATGGACTAAATTATTAAAGCTGACAATTGTATTGAATGATCTGACTTTAATTGAAATTTATGTCATATTATGTTGTTCATCCTTTATCCAACCTGCTATATCCTAACTACAGGGACACGGGGGTCAGCTGTAGCCAATCCCACCCAACACAGGGTGCAAGGCAGGAAACAAACCCCAGGCAGGTTGCCAGCCCACTGCAGGGCACACACACACACACACACTAGGGACAATTTAGGATCGCCATTGCACCTAACCTGCATGTCTTTGGACTGTGGGAGGAAACCGGAGTGCCCGGAGGTAACCCACGCAGACATGGTAAGAACATGCAAACTCCATGCAGGGAGGACCTGGGAAGCGAACCCAGGTCTCCTTACTGTGAGGCAGCAGCGCTACCCACTGCACCACTGTGCCGCCCATGTTGTTTATATATTTCTTTTTTTTTTCTTATAACAAATTTAGAATTATTGAATTCATTTGTAATTATTTTGGAATTAATATAAGAAAGTTTAGTTTACTCTATACTTTGATTATGGATAAAAGCTGGAGCCACAATAAGTAAGTGTTACAGCCTGAAATTTGCATTCACAAAGCTGAAGTCTGAATGATGTTATAAACAGTGAATCAGACAGGGTTTTTCCTTAGTTTGGAATAAAATAAAACATATTCTCTAGTTTTGGTAAGAAAATATTCCCTAAAAGGCCTACACTGCTCTAAAAGAAGCTCAGATTATTTTTCAATGGCCCTGGCTTTAGAAATAATCCTGGTCTATTATCAGCAGTTTAAGGAATACATTTAACCCTGGTATGTGGCCCATGTTAAATAAAGTGTGTGTGTTTTTTTTTTATTTTGTTCTGTTTTAACTGCTAAAAACTAATGATATTAGTACCAGTGTGAAATAATATGGTGGCATCTTTAGTTTTGGCAAGAGTAATCAATTTAGATTAAATTTTAGAAGCCTGGTGGGGTGAAGATTTTAACTTACAATGCTTGGTTTTCATGCTTAATAATAAGCACCTTCACTTGTGTACTCCAGCTCTATTTTAAAAGATACCTAGTGGAATCATCGTCGTCTTATTCTTCTGTTATTGACTCATATGCAGACATAAAGCATTCTTGACTTGCATCAATATAATTACAGTAATTTTTAATTAATTAATTTAAATTAATTAATAGATAAAGGATATTCATTTACTTTCTAAGAATTCATATTACTGCCTCATTTTCAGAGGCATAAACTAGCCATGAATGTATAAAAAAGAAAATTTAAAAAATAAAATTTTTATATTTAAAATTTTAAGAAATAAAAAAAATCCCATTGTTTCTATAAATAGTTATGGGAAACTCTAATGAAAGTTTCTTGACAGTTTGTTTGGAAAATGAATAATATGCACAATGTACACACAGATATACAGCAAAAAAGCAACACCATGTATAAAAAAATACAGTTAGAGGATAAGTACTTTTTACACATTTTATAGTTACCACTGAGTAATGCATGGAGCTGAATGAGAACCTCTACAGAAATTACAAATCACATCTAGGTAACAAGTCCTTAACATAAGAATTCCTGGTGACATGTTTTATGTTATGAATTGAATATGAGTCTACCGTCTACAAATTTTACTGGCATATCCTGGCCTCTTATACCAATTCTCTTATAATTTATATGTAAAAGCTGAAGTATGGGTAGGGTGAGGGTAATGTTGGAGTGTTTAAACATATTAGCAATATTTGATATCAGGTAGCTCCACTAAAGTGGACATTTATTGGAACTAAAAATCTAATCTGGATGCAGTTTTTGTACTAAAACTTGGCAAAATGAATTCAGGCTCTATTGTTATGCAATAAAATAATGAAAAACTTTGTTGGGTAAGAATACCATTTAAAAATACAGGTGCATACTGAAGAAAGTGTTTGTCCAGTGGCACTATAATCCATTGTGTGGATGTAATAATACTGCATCCTTTTACAAGAAAACACAAACTTTGGTGGTACATACTGTATGATCTTAAAATTGTCATATAGGCTCTAGTGTCTTTAATGATAAATGCCAGAGCAGGAGATGAAACATAGGTAGTGAGCCTACATTTTAAACAAGGATAGGAATAAATTAGGATGGCATACCCAAAACACTGAACAAAATCATAGAATATGGCAGGAGCAGGATTTATAACCTAAATATTAAATCAAGAAAAAACACATGAGAGGGTTTGTTTGGTATTCACACTTTTGGGCACTGTTGTAGCATGCTGCAGGTTTAAGTGGCATCATACTGAGCTGCAACTTTTAGTGAGCCTGACCCTGCCAATCAACACTTGTCCCCTGACAACAATATGGAAAAAATAATGGCACCCAAGGGTGTTGTGGGACAACAAAACTAGAAGTGAACATATATTAACTTGTTTAAAATAAACCCAAAAGAAAAAATAACTGACAGAACCAAAGTCTACAAAAATGAAAAACCCTATGGTAGCACAGAGATAGCACTGCTACCTTGCAGTATTCAGTCCAGGGTTCACATCCATTCTTACATGGACCTTCCTTACATGGAGTTTGCATGTTCTTCCCATGTCTGTACAGGATTTCTCTGGGTATTCCAGTTTCCTCTAACAGACCATACATATGCATGTTAGGTTGATTGGTGATGCTAAATTGGCCCTAGTGTGTGTAGAATGTGTGTATGTGTGAGTGTGTTCTCCCTTCAACATACAAGCGCTTTGTCCAGGGATTGTCCCTGTTTTGCAACCTTGTTTGCTAGGATAGGCCCCTGCAACCTTGCTCAGGATTTGGCAGGCTTAGAAAATGGTATAGTATTGTATGGTATAGTATGAAAAACCCCTGTTGAGAATCAAAATACAAGAAAAAGAAAAAGGAGGAAAATTCAAAATGATACCAAATCGCAACAGAGAATTGATGTTCTTGGTGAAGGAGCATACCTAGGCTGTTTTAAATGTTCAAGTCTTTGCCAATGTGACATTAGAAAAATTTAAATGGTCTTACAAATTGAATAGTCTCTCCATGCTCTTTCAGATTATCCATCCATCCATTATCCAACCCACTATCAGATTATCTTTTTTAAATTAATGAATGAATTAAGAAATCTTCCTGTACTAGCCATCAGTCATTAAGGCATGTGGGAATTGGTTTTGTGATGCAAATAAAATTTTGATGCAGCTTTTATCTTTTCTGATAGGCAAGGTACCCTTTGTAGACCCTTCAATGCTTGATGGTATGTTATTTTGGTCAAGTTATCTGCTGTTTGTGCCTGCCTGTAAAAGTCTTTAAGCTTTTCAAAAAGAATGTTGAGAGAGTGAAGCAGTCATACTGTATATTACTAGTTAATAAGATTAAGCAGCGAATGGGATATACATTACTCTGTTTTGTATATCCTAGCAACATGCCCATGTAATAGACTTGCACCTTCTTTTGTGTTTAGAAACAGCTTTTTTGATAAATTAAAACATTAGCTTTTGTGCTCAGATTAGGAAAATGACTGTGACAATCTAATTGAAATGTGCAACAGTTTGATAGTAGATTAGCTAGAGAGCAATAAATAAAGACCTGTTTTATCTCCCAATTAGTTTCATCCTACAATTACACCTAAATGAAATTTTTAAAAAGTTTTACAGTCCAGGGGCCTCATGTATAAATGGTGCTTACGCAAAGAAATGTTGCATAAGAACATTTCTACGTTCAAATCATGATGTATAAACCCTAAACTTGGCGTAAAGCCACACACATTTCCACGGTACCTCATACCCTGTTGTATGCAAATTCTTTGCTCGGTTTTGCAGGCTGGCGGCACCCAGCGTCAAAGCAATGCTACAGTTCCTGTGTGGTTTATCTTTCTTTTTCATATCCACATCCCTGATGTGGTTTTATAAATACATTGAAATTAACCGCATATTGTTTATTAGTTTAATGCATCTGATTGTAATTCACCCGTAATAATATAATGGTCCACAGAATGGTCAAATTATTCTAAATACCATAACTGCTTTAGGGTTGTTACTCTCTCTGCACCTTCTTTTTCTTCTTTTAGCTGCTCCCGTTAGTGGTTGCCACATCAGTTCGTGTTTTTCCATATTACTCTCACTGCACCACTCGGAGCAGCTGATTGGAAAGAGAATTATCGGTATACAGCATCAAGCACACGCTGCCTCAGCAATGCTTTCTATTTGAACTACTCCCATTTGGCAAATGCTTCAAAACCTTTACTGTACAGACCTCACGGTTCAGAAACAGTTTCATCCCAAGAACTCTAAACGCACTCAATCAGTCCATCAACTGCTCCTTGTAGAACTGGTTTTACTTATTTGTACAATCACCTCACTGTAAACTTGCGATACAGTTATAATATTACACAACCTGAGCCACTTTATAAAGCGCGTATTTACATATGATGACAATATCATTTTTAAGATGAAATACAGCAAAATATGTTTATTATATTATACAGATAAAACTTTAACTTTATTTAAATAATCTATATTGTTAATAGTTAAAGGACACGGTGTGGCTATGCTAGCAAGGATCTGGCGCTCCATTCATGGATTGTTCCTGCCTCACACTGTATGCTTCCCTGGGACTGACA
Source organism: Polypterus senegalus (assembly GCF_016835505.1). NCBI lineage: Eukaryota > Metazoa > Chordata > Cladistia > Polypteriformes > Polypteridae > Polypterus > Polypterus senegalus. The sequence goes on from NC_053154.1 coordinate 240,842,012, forward strand.
TGAAGGATAGAATAATTAAACATGTACTATGAAGATATTTCAATATTCTTTAAAAGTTTTGAAGAATCAGCGTTATAAGCTTACAGATGGCTTAATGTCTTTTATAGAGCTGATTGTGTTGCGATTGGGTATTTGGAGAAAGAAAAGGAAGGACAGGAATTGGAGGTTAGTACGTTTGAAAGAGACAGTACTGCTGCAATAAATTATTTTATCGAAAGTCGTGCACAATCACTGTGCAACCGTGTTTCCATGTTTAATAACATGCTTTAACTCCTATCATCATGAAAATGATATCAAGTATAAATCTCAGTATTTTAGTTATTCAGAGAGCTGTAATATCACGAATGTAATGGATTCTGTGTTCTGTTGGAGGTAGATAAAGCCGGTTTAAGAAGCACGTAGTGATTCACACACATAGAGCACATAGAAGATCAAATACAAAACAAAGCATTTAATGTGCTACTTTAGTTGCGATGGGATTTGAGAAACTAATAAATGAAACGATTTTAAGATGAAGTTTATGATGTTCTACTTTAATGACAAAATAAACTATGTGATTAAAGTGGAAATTTCAAGATTAAAGTTGACATTTCGTGCTTTTTCCCCACTGTGTGCCTTTTTTTTCTCTGTACCCTAATAAGCTTTCATTTGACACTCAGACGGTGGGCTACGACTCGCCTTTTCACAGCGACTTTGATATCTGACAACTTTTTTTTTATATTGGCACTGTGCAACTTTGTGAACTTGAGCTTTCGAGTTTCTCCGACACGCTATATCACTCAATCAGCATCCTTTTCCTGTTTATAACACTGTTTAAACCAACAAATAGTACATTTTTCCTTGCCTGAACTTGGTATTCGCTAAAATTGTTATATTTTTCCTTGTGGTTTTGCCATTGTCTTTTCACAGAATGCTGAGCTTAAGGGCTATTTATATTAATTTACATATTCAAAGAGGCGTAATTCTGAGAGGAGTTGGGGCGGGACAGCAGGTGCGTGCACGTGCGTTACTTTTCACGCTGATTGGGGTTTATGTAGCGGAAGAACGTGAAAGTTTGCGTACGCACAGATTCCTGCATCTGGATTTTTCTGTGCGTACACACATTCATGCTTTTGTGCTTACGCCATGTTATAGTGTGAGTTCTACGCACGGCGTTATACATGAGGCCCCAGAAGAGCATATTTACTGTATAACATTAATGCTATGTTATCAACTGAAAGACAGAAATGTCTAAAACTGAGGGGCTATTTATACTGTGATAAGCATAGCCATATAAACCTGCATCCACGGGAATGAAAGGAAATATGAACATCCAGGTGGAAATTTTAATGTGAACAGCCTGAGCAGGGTTATATATAAAAAACAGTACTATTTGAGTAATCCAAGTTACTACTTTGTATTATGTTGTGAGGTTTCTTGACACTTTCTTTTTGATCTCGCCATCACCTTGGCTCAAATTATGATTGGATTCTCCTTTAACTTCTTTTTGCACTTTTCCAAATTGGTCATGATCCTCTGGGCATTTTTAATGATTTTTAGATCCCAGGAATCCAATTCTTCAGTTTGTCCTTTACCCAAAGGCTTTATTAAAAAGTAAATTATTTTTTAATTATGTTTTAGTGCGATTTGTATGGGCAGAGGGCACCACTAATTTGTGGATTTCGCATTATTTGTTTCTCTCAATTCTCCGAGACAGTGTCACTATTTATTTATGGACTCTTTAAAGATGGAGCTTTTTACTTCTAATTTATGTGAGAGCTGATAAAAACCATGTGACCACTTTGTCAGTTGTTTTTGAGTTTTCTGGCTTAAAAAAATTACTTTCTTACTTTTGTCACAAACACAGCCAAGATCCATAGCAAGGTTTGGGGCTGCCACCCGCATATTATTTTCCTGACTGCAAAACTGAAGCAAGTGATAGCACTGATGTGCATAAACTGGAGTCGAAAACAGAACTGAAGGGATAGGGGAGGCTTTTAAAGGCCAGTATAGGAAGTGACTTCAAAGGGGCTGGGACCGGAAAGATCTTCACCCATAGGTTTGGACCCAGAAGTGACATCAACAGGGTCAGGTGGAGTTTCCTGTTAGCAGTCTGCAGAAAAGCGAGAAAAAGAATCAGTGCACTCTGCCACATCTCGGTGTGGCTTGGAATTGCCCTCATTCAAGACCTTTACCTGCCTCCCATGCGCACATGTGTGACACTTTACAGCATGATTTCAGTTTGCTGTTTTTGCTTTGACGAAAGATGGGATTGCTTTCTGGTAACCAACTTTACATGTGTCTGACTTCATTTTGTTTTCCAGTCCTTTTCAAAAATCTTTCTGCATAGTTCAGGCAGTACAAAAGTAAACTCTTAACTTCCATGGCTGTAGCTCTCTGGATGTAGTATTAATTTGAAAGATACCAGGACACATTTACGAATTGTCACTCTCATATGTAATCTCTGTAACAATAAGAAGAATATAAGGACTCATAGTACTCCTTAAATGTGTGTATGGTCCCCAATTTTATTTACAGTTGTGTTGGTAATTTTTGTTACCACATTGTGAACGTCCTGCTTAAGGATTTGTTATTTTCTCTTCATTTTCATAATAATGTATGGTACAATTTTGAAACAAGTTATTCAGTGTCTCTTATTGTCAAGAGATTAAATTCTGATAGTAGAGCCAGTCTTTTTCAATAGAGAGCCTCATTAGGACATCTGGTATATTCATAATCTAGTCTGTAAATCTCTGTAATCAGTTTTTCCTAGTCTCCAGATTATTTTATGAGAGAAATATGAAATAATTTGGCCTCTTCAAACTGCCTTTGTTGTTTCTCAGAGGGTTTCCACAGACATCTCAGAGGATGCATTGGTCTTTAAAAATGATTGATTACTTTAGAGATGAATTCTATAAAGTTCTGCTAATGATAGGGTTAAGATGCCAGTTGTGAGTTAAGTATGTAGAGCATAGTTATGTAAACTCAGAAATAAGATGAGTGTGGTTAGAGATGACAATAGCATCATACTCACAAGATATGATTGTTGCCATCTTGTCCCCCAAAGTGAGACCAAGCATCACAGAATTCAAATCCTGTGATGTACTAAGAGATAAGGCACACACACAACACAAAGAATTCAACTCTCCCACCAGTGGTGATGTAAAGATTAAACTGAGATAACAGCAGTTACAAACACCTACCCTAATCCTGGGGTAAAGTGTTAAATTGTCACAATAAAAAATATGTTTAGTCATTTGAGAATGATATTCCCAAAGAGATACACTTACTGATATATATTATACTGTATACTTTATAAGTGTTCTTATATCTTTTATATTGTAATTATAATCTTTTTATAATGTTATCATAAAAACAGCTGTAATGACAGTTATTCAATGCACATTTATACACAAGCATACATACACAAGAATTTGCATGCATATGTATATAAACATACAAATGAACATAAATGTGAATGTGTATTACTAATGTATGGTTTCAGTTTCTATTAATTTATACCTACACATACTGTATACTTAATAAAATATACTATGGGGTATAGGTACCAAATGTATTCTTGTTATTCCACACTACACTATAGTATATGTATGCTGTTGTTAAAAATTTAAATATTAAGATCAAGAATAAAATAACAGTATTTAAAAAATGAGAAAAACAGGGTTGAATAGTGGCAAACGAGTGTTATATTAAAAAATGGTACAAGGTTTGCAAACAAAGACTAAATCAAGCTCTCTCACATTACTGGCATTCTTCTTTGCATTGGACCAATACAGTTTTACTTCTGCCTTTAGAATGTTAATTTAGTTTTAAACATTGTCCAGATTATTTTTTTAGCTCTTGATCCACATCCTCTGGAGAGGAGAAGACACGGTATACAATTTCTTATTCTTATTTCGAGAATAAAAATCTGGAGAGATCTCCACTCAACTTCCTTGTATAGATAGACATTATATAATAATTGTGCATGTCAACTTGTGAAACAAAACATGTACCTATTCAAGTTTCAAGCCTTATTTAATAGTTCTTTTACCTGATTGGATAAATTTCCAATTACGGTGTTATTTTGTGTTTGTACCATATAATTTCTTTGCCTTGTTGATAAGTTAAATAACAGTTAAAAATAATAATAAGTGCAATGTAGTTGATACACTATTACTAAATAAAATTAATAATTAGATATTCCCAAAATTATATATTATTCTAGCTCTATCTTTAACTGTTGAATTCTGTTTATATGAAAAACGTATGCAGCTGATTAATTTTCTTCTGCTTTTGTGATGCTGTTTCCTTTTCAACTCTCATTTTCAAATGAAAAATTAAATGTAGGTAATAAAAAAAACTTCAGGCAATCCAATAAATACAGAAAATGAGAAGAAATGTCAATTAATTCACAAACAGTACAAAACTGATGAAAGATCAAAACATATATGAAATGCAATTCGTGGAATTAAACGTAAGGACAAAGAAGTAAATGAATACTGCAAATCAGAAAGGTACGGTATTTAAATTTCAAAATTTTAAAGAATATCTATACTTCAAAATGATCTTGTACTGGAAAAATGATAAAACAATGATTTCATTGATCATAATATAATTTATTAAATTAGTTCGAATAACCACTGTAATCTATACATATAAAAGGCAAATCCCTAACTGACTGATCACTAATTCTCCCACTGAAATTTTGCATGCTCATTCTTTGCAGTGTACTTATAAAAGTTAGGTATGTTTCATGTCCTATTGCAACACCCAAGGGGGTGAACAGGTGTACCCACTAAACTGTATGTATAGATAGGGGAAACCGCTCTTCACTATTTCTGCGACTTCCAATATACATAGGAAGCCCAAATTTCCCATGCTCATCCTTTACACTGTACTTACAAACTTTAAGTATGTTCCATTTCGTACCGTGCCTCATAACGAACTTTCAAAAATAATGTCTTCTTTTTTGGTGGCGGGTCTCAGCAGTAGGCCGTAAGGAACTTTTGGAACTGACCTCTCGTTTTGGCAGTTTCATCCCTTATTTCTGTTAACAGAGGATTTATTTCACAGCAGACGCAAACAGAGGCCGCTGTCCGCGCACCTACCACTTGGTTGGTTCCCTTCCTATATACATTAACAACATCCCACGCTCATGTGCCTCCTCACTTGCTTCCTTACTTTACTCAGCTATTCGTCGTGCTCCCTTCTTCTTTACTCCACTGCTTCAAGCCTGTTATTGTTCTCCTTCCTTCACGTCTTTCTGCTGGTGATTCCTGCCTTTTCATTTACTCCACCACTTCAAGCCTGTTATTGTTGGCCTTGCTTCATGTCTTCCTGCTGGTGACTCCTGCCTTTTCGTTTACTACAACGCTTCAAGACTGACATTGTTGGGTTCTCTTACTTCCTCACGTCTCCCTCCTCCTGTTGCCTTTTCTTTTACTCCACCGCTTCAAAGCTGTCATTATTGCGCTTACTTACTTGCTCACAAAAGTCTTTCTGGTTCTGACTTCTGCTTTTCATTCCCTGTTCCACCGCTTCTAGCCTTCCTTCGTACATTGTTTCTCAACAGGTGCAAGTTTACCCCGAATAACATGTCTATTCCGATGATCACCGTCGATCACAATTACACCGACATGTACCGAGTGGTTTCCATGCCCCGAGTTTGCACCTGCCTCTTCCATTCTCTCTCTTACTTATTGCATGGCCATATTAGTCTCAGCCTAGATATCAGCAAAGACATTGTGTCTTATGTACTGGATGACTGGGACAGATTCAATGTGTGGACTGATGACAGTACTGGAGACAGTTATACTACACAGGACCACTATAGCAGTGAAATGCTTAAGCTCTCAACCTATGGTTCTGCATGTGAACTGATAGCTGCAGTTTTACGCTTTCAAGTGTATAGAAATGGGAAAATATTTTACACATTTTGACAACTGGGAATGCCTGTTAAACATCTTAGATTAACGGTTAGCGATTTGGGTAGTGGACACTTTGATGTTTATGAATGTTTCAACTCTGACAATGTGAACACAAAGTTATCAATGAAACCTGTTGTAGCTTTACAACGGTTGACAAACATGGAATGTAACTTGAACACAACACGTCCTGCAAATACAAACCTGATTTAAAGAAATAATGATAATCAAATCCTTGATGACAACAACACTCATAACAGTGACAAAACAATTACATTGACAATCATGTTATGTTATTTTTAAATGTTTTCTTTTCTTTTTCATAACTTCCTTAACACACTACTTGTCTGCTGCGAAGCGTGAGTATTTTTCTAGTTACTGATAAAACCGGTTTCTTTCATTGACAAAATAATGTGTAACAATGAAAAACAAACTTACCAACTGTTACTGGTAATATGAAGCCAATCATAAGTGATTAATATTGAACACAAATTCTTACTAAGTTGCGTAATTTCACCAATAAATTATTAACGTTTTGTAGAAATTCAGAACCAGCACAGTGAAGAAAATTTCATAAACACTATTAAATCACTAAAAGTACTGTATTTTAAACACACAACCAAAAAAACAAAAAGTTAATAAAAAAAACAGCTCAAAACAATTGTGGAATATAATTTTTCATTTTTCAAAATATGATAATTTGTTTAACTTGCTTCAGCAATATCACAGAATCAACTGTCAAGAAAGCATATTGAAATGTTGTCAGTCAATCAAAGTGGTGGGTTAAATTCTAGAAAATCCCTAGTTCTGGGTAAAAAAAGGTAACACACAAATTTGATGCCCATAAAAAAGTCAATCCTACGAGGCCATAAATGTTTATTATGCCAGATGTGTCACAATGATCCATACCAAACCTTGGAGGTATACTTCCGTATACTAACTAGTTAGTTATTTTCTTAGCACCACACATAAAGCATAAAAAATCTGGATTGTTCTCCACTCAACGTTCTTATACCTTTTCAGGCAAAGTACTGTAGATTCCACTTCCAGTTGTCCAATTATAATGAATCTTTATATCTCTGTTTTCTTACAAAATTTCAGTCACCAATACTCTTTGTTCACAATGCAAGTTTATATGGCAAAGAACTACTTCTGATTGTTTTTTGTGATCAATAATATACCACTTTCAGTCAGCTGATCAAAGTCTAATTGTATATCTAACGATAAGTAATGATCATACAAAATTTTAAATTATTTATGTCTATTTATATAATGGTATTAATGCATATGTAATAGTGCTGATACCTGTTAAGATATCACTTCCAGTTATCCGATTAAGGTGAAATTCTGTATCTATATGTTTCTTACCGTAACTAACAACAATATAAAATTTCAATTACTTTTCTCTTCTTATAATGCAATTTCATATGAAAAAAATACTATGCAGATTTTCATTTAATTGTTTATTTAAACTATGTACCAATTTATTTGAAAAATAAAAAGAGAAATGTGTTCAGGTAAAGTACCACTTCTGGTTGACATATGTTACCCAAAAGTTAGCAGAAAACTAACATATGCCAAATTTAATTTATCTAGCTCAAAGAATTCTTAGGTTATCGTGTTTCCATACATTTACACAGACACACACACATAGACATAATTGCAAAAATGGTCAAAAAATGTTCTGGAGCGCATGAGATGTGGAGTTTCATCAAAATCTCGAGGTTGAATTTTGTCGTGATTACTATACATTATACTTTATCTATACTATGTATATGAGAAAGTAAAAAAGGTATATATCATATCAATTCATTGGCCAAAATTTATTTTGCATAATTCTTCATGGCAATGATCTTTTATGTCATCCAGTCTTCCTTTTTTGGTAATGGAGCCCTTGATAAAAGGTCTGTGGGGCAGTCAAAATGGCAATGAGTTTGTAATTTTAAAGATTCTGCTTACAAAGCACATTGGAAAACACAGTATATTTCTTTGGGTTGGCAGTGACAGAAGCAGTGGGTTTGTTAATCCTTGTGGTACAGCCCAAAAACAGTGTTTACTCTAAGAATCTAATTTGCTTTTTTCCCCAGTTAAATCATTGAACTCGGATGCTCCATGTATACCCAAAAATATATATTTTTTTATTAATTTTTTACAATCCATACAAAGCAATCAAGTTTTTACAAAAAGAAAAATTGAGTTAAGAACAGATCGATCCCCACCCCTGAAAGAGAGAGCAAGCCAAACGGCATAAAATTTAAGGCTTGTAAACATACCTAAATTAATAAATTCTCTGTGCTTTATGAACTTATTTTAAAATATTACTTATTAGATCCTGCAATGTTTTGAAAAAAGGCTGTACGGATCCTCTGAGTATTTGATTTTTTCCAATTTCAAATAATATAACACATCGGTTTCCCACTGACTTAAAAGAGGAGAGTTTGGGTTCTTCCAGTTTATCAGAATGAGTCTGTGTGCCAAGAGTGTAGTGACTGCAATCACAATTTGTTTGTCTTTCTCCATTTTAAACCCATCTGGAAGAACCCCAAACACAGCTGTTAATGGGTTAGGAGGGATTGTGAGTCCAAGGCTGTCTGAAAGGTAATTAAAAATTTTTGTCCAGAATAATGTTAATTTGGTGCAGGCCCAGAACATGTGACCCAGTGAGGCTGGGGCTTGGTTGCAACGTTTGCAGGTTGGATCATGCCCTGTAAACATTTTGGAAAGTTTTAGTCGAGACAGATGTGCTCGATATATAATTTTGAGTTGTATAATTGTATGCTTTGCGCATATGGAGCTCGAGTGAATTCTCTGCATTGCTACTTTCCACTCCTTTTTTTTTTTTTTTTTTTTTTGTTTTTGTTTTTTTTTTTTCAAATTTCAAAGAATTTCTTCAGTATAGCTTTACATGAAGTGGGTGTGGCCAATATTGGACGGAGCGTCAATACAACACGGGATCGCAGATAATTTTCTCATACAACCCCAAGGGACCGACTTTCAGAAAAAATGTCAGACAATTGTAACATGTCAGTTATAAGATCTGCCTGTTTAAATTTTGTTCAATGTAATCGGAATTATCCCCACTTAACTCCCGCAATCTTCTAAATAAAGGAAAGGGGGATCATAAAATGAATCACTTTTGGGTTACGTTTTCAATATAGCAGTTTAACACTTGACTGCATGAGTCTTCGAATAGTATTATTTTGCTTGCTAAGCTTAATGTATTTGTATGATCAGCTGAATGGTAGTTTGCGTATCCAGCTGTCTGTCGGTGGGGATGACAACTTGATGGCCAGTGTTTAGCATAAATAAGCCCTGGCTGCGTCCGTAACTGAACTTTCCAGCGCTGTTATTTATAGGCTATTGTGTAAATCCAGTTGAGAAAAGCAGTAAAAAGAATGCACTAAGTGTAAAGTCTTATAACATCCTCTCGACCATGTATAATCAAATCTTCAACGTTTGACTCACTGTTCAGTCACTTAATTCCTTAAATTCCACTCCTTTTCTGATATATTAATTGAGAGATCTTTTTCCCAGTGTCCTCTTGGATCTTTGAAGGGAAGGGATTGTAAAATGATTTTATATATTGTAGAGATGGAGTCTAATTCCTTGAGATTGAGCAATATTTTTTCCAGCATGGATGAGGGTGCAAGATGAGGAAAATCTGGAAGGTTCTGTTTAACAAAGTTCCTGATTTGAAGATAGTGAAAGAAATGTGTAGCTGGAATGTTAAATTTGGAATGTAATTGTTCATTGGATGCAAAGACGTTGTCTATATAAAGATCTCTAAGCAAGTTAATTCCAAATTTTTTCCAGATATTAAAAACTGCATATGTTTGTGAAGGTTGAAAGAGGTGGTTCTCTTGCAGGGGTGCCACAGATAGAAGCTTCTCCGTATTAAAATGCTTTCTACGTTGGTTCCAGATTTTAAGTGAGTGGAGCACAATTGGGTTATTAGTGTATTGCCGATAACGTGTGTTTATTGGAGCACAGGGCAAGGAATACAAAGAAATACTGCAGGATTTTACTTCTATTGCAGTCCAAGCCTGTGTATGTTCTTCTATTTGTGTCCAGGTTCTTATCGCCTGTATATTTGCTGCCCAGTAATAAAACTGGAAGTTAGGTAGAGCCATGCCGCCTTCTGCCTTTTGTCTTTGTAGGGTCGCTCTTTTGATGCGTGGATGTTTTGAATTCAAATAAATGAGGTTATTGTTGAATCTAATTGCTTAAAGAATGATTTATTAATGTATATTGGGATGTTTTAAAATAAAAAGGAGCTTAGGAAGAATAGTCATCTTAACAGTGTTAATTCTTCCAGCTAGAGTGAGATGAAGAGTTGACCATCTATGCAAGTCTTGTTTAATTTTTTCCATGCAGATGGCAAAATTTTTTTGATATAGAGCTTTATGTTTACTTGTGATGTTTACCCTAGGTATTTAAACTGTTCTGCAATGATAAAAGGTAGGGTATCTAATCTAATATTATATGCTTGAGAATTCACTGGAAAGAGTACACTTTTATTCAGATTAATTCTGAGACCAGAGATCTTTTGAAATTCTGTGAGTGCTGCTAAGACTGCAGGCACAGAATTTTCTGCGTCCGAAATATACAGTACCATATCATCTGCATATAATGAGATTTTCTGTTCCAGTCCTTCTCTGCTAATCCCCTTTATCTGATCAGTATTTCGACAATTTCGCAAACAGCAGCGGTGACAAGGGGCATCCTTGTCTAGTGCCACGTTCTAGTTTAAAGTAGTCTGAGCAAATGTTATTGATGCAAACTGAAGCTTCTGGGTTAGTATACAGTAATCCATGCACAAATGTTCGGGCCAAACCCAAACTTCTCCAATGTAGTATAAAGGTATTTCCATTCAATCATGTCGAATGCTTTTCTGCATCCAATGATAATAATATTTCTGGGGTGTTTGATTTAGTTGGTGAGTATATTACATTAAACAGGCGTCGAAGATTTGAAGATAAGTGTCGGTCCCTAATAAATCCAGTTTGGTCTTGTGATATTACCGAGGGAGCACTTTCTCCATCCTTCTAGCTATGATTTTAGAGAGTATTTTAACGTCGTTATTCAGAAGTGAAATTGGTCTGTATGATGCACATTGTAATAAGTCCTTATTTTGTTTTGGAAAGACAGTGATTAATGCTTGGCGAAAGGTTTGTGGAAGAAATTGGTTATCTCTGGCTTCTGTAAATGTTGCTAATAGGAGGGGAGCTAGCTAAGCGGAGAATTTCTTGTAAAACTCTGCAGGGTAGCCATCAGGGCCTGCTGCTTTTCCACCTTGGAGTGACTTTATAGCATATAGTAATTCTGATAACACCAGAGGTTTATCAAGTTCCTCCACACTAAAAGCGTCTATTTGTGGTATCTGTAATGTACAGTGGAACCTCGGTTCACGAACGTCCCGGTTCACGTACAACTCGGTTCACGACCAAAAAGCTCGCCAAACTTTTGCCTCGGTTCACAACCACACACTCGGTATACGAACAAGCCAGTTTCCCTTGCCTGTCTGAGCTGAGCTGAGCTGAGAGAGAAAGAGAGAGAGAGAGAGAGCAAGCAAGAGCGAGCGAGCACGTGCCTGTCGGTAGGGGGGGAGGAGATTGCTTCACGTGTTTGCTGAACAAGCCAGTTTCCCTTGTCTCCTGAGCTGAGAGAGAAAGAGAGAGTGAGAGAGCAGGAGCGAGTGAGCACATGCCTGCTGGTGGAGGATATTGCTGCACGTGTTTGCCTGCCTATCTGTAGGCTTTAGTACAAGCGAATCACAACAAGAGAGCTGCCATGCTTTTTAATTTAAGCAAAGCCGCTCCTTGTTCATTGTTTTCAATAAGACGTGCACTCTCTTTGTGCTCTACAGTATTTCGTGTGCTTTTGCAGTTAACTATGGCTTCTAAGCAAGTGGAGAGTGGTCAGAAGTAAGTTTTGAAGAAAATTGAAATCGAAGTAAAGAAAGAAATTTCAAGAGGTGGAAAAACTGTTTACCAGTTTACTCATTTACCAATCTGAGAACCCTCGTGCTTTCAAGCAGCATAATGTAAACAAAGCCAGACTGCCAGTAATGTGGAGGGCAAACACGAAGGGTTGGGTCACAAGAACTTTATTTTTGGAATGGCTGCATGAGGCTTTCGCTCCCACCAGCTAAACAGCTAAAAGCACCAGAAACCCAAGAAATCACAAGAGAGAAAACACCTGAAGGAAAACACTTCATGCCAGAACTCGTTTCATGCAAGGTTAGTTTTCTTGGTGGTTTTTTTATTACCGATTTTTCAAAAGTTAAATTTTTTAGTTCATAATGCGATTTGTTGCAATGTTATTTTTCTCTTTTTTTCAAATGTTCCCTTTTTTCCTTGTGCTTAAAACTCATTAAAAAATTGTTTACATGGAGGACTTCATCGTGTGATCTCCTGCAATCTTACTTTTTTGTTTGCTTGTGAGTTGGTTTTTGCAAGCGCTTCGGATTTGTTGTTCCTTTTTTTTCTGCTGTGCTTAAAACTTATTTTAGAAAATTAGGCTTTAGGTTTAATAGCGTGATCTCCTGCAATCTTACTTTATTGTTACTGTTTTGTTTGCTTGTGAGTTGGTTTTTGCAAGCGCTTTGGATTTGTTGTTCCTTTTTTTTCTGCTGTGCTTAAAACTTATTTTAAAAAAAATGCTGCGCGAGCAAGGGAGGTAGGGAGGGAGGGGCTTTGTTGGTGTGTGTGCTACAGAGAGAGAGCGCGAGTGAGCCAGCTTGTGTAGCTGATCAGGGAGCCTGGGTGTTTTGTGTCAGTGTTATTCAATGTTTTTACATTAGTTTACTATTACACTGTGGATTCTGTGGTGTAATTAACTATATTTGTGCTTAATATTTACATATTTTTACATATTTACATACAGTTTGTACGGTCTGGATTAATTGTATTTACATACAATCCTATGGGGGAAACTGCTTCGGTTCACGACCAACTCGGTTTACGACCAAAGTTCTGGAAATGCATTAGATTGTGTATTGTCTTCTTTAAACTCAGTAGTATATAGGGATTTATAGTAGTCTCTGAAAGTGTGCATTATATTTTTGTGTTCGATGATTTTATCTCCGTTCGTGTTAGTGATTACCGAGATTGCGTTGCGCACTTCTTGCTTGTGAATTTGTTGAGCTAAAAGCTTATTAGCTTTCTCTCCATGTTCATAGTAATGATGTCTGGATTTGTAAATTAGTTGTTCAGTTTCTTTAGTTGTCAAGAGGTTTAATTCTGAATGTAGAGCCTGCCTCTTCCTAGGTAGGGTCTCGCTTGGTAGTCTGGCACGTTCTTCATCTATTTTAGTAATTTCCCTTTTTATCTCTGCTACTTTCTTCGCTTCGGATTTATTTCTGTGGGAAAGATATGAGATAATCTGTCCTCTTAAGAAGGCCTTAAGAGTTTCCCAGAGTGTTCCTGCAGAGATCTCGGGGGATGTATTTGTCTCTAGAAAGAATTTGATTTGTTTGGATATAAATTCCGTACAATTCTCGTCAGCTAATAGAAGCGGGTTGAGGCGCAATCTGCGGGGTGAGTGTATGGGGCTTAGTAATTTCAGCTCCAAGATCATAGGTGCATGGTCCGAAATAACAATAGCATCGTATTTGCAAGATTTAATCTTAGGCAAGAAGTTATTGTCTATAAAGAAATAATCAATCCTTGAGTAGCAATGATGTACTGGTGAGTAGAAAGAATATGTTCTTGAATTTGGGTTTAAAAACCTCCAGGGATCTGATAAGTTGTGATCAGTTATAAACTTTGTAATTATCTTTGCAGTGTTAGATGCCATTCCCCCTGTGGAGAAAGTCCTATCTAAAAGTGGATTTAAAACACAATTAAAGTCCCCAGCCATTATAACTTTATGAGTGTTCAGATTGGGAATGGATGCAAATAAATTTTGTATAAATTCCTTATCATCAACATTAGGTGCATAGACATTTATCAAAATCATTTTACAGTTAGATAAGTCTCCCATGACCATTACATATCTCCCTTCAGCATCCAATACTACATCTGATGCTACAAATGGTACTGTTCTATGTATGAGAATTCCCACACCTCTAGTTTTCTTCGTAAAACTAGAATGGAACATTTGACCAGTCCAGTCTTTTTGCAGCCGGAACTGATCCTTGCTTAGTAAGTGGGTTTCCTGTAAAAATACTATTTTAGCATTTAGACCTGTTAGGTGAGAAAGTACTTTCTTTCTCTTTAATTCGTGATTCAGGCCTTTATCATTCCATCTTACGAAGTTAACTGTCCCATCATGGAGACACTGAGTTTTTGATGTCATTTTATAGTCTTAACTGGAATAGGTCTTAATTTCCTATTTCCCCAAGAGTTGTTGCCATGCAGCTTATTATTACGTTGATAGTTATAATTATTAAGATTGAGAGGATAGATTAGGTATAGATCAAGCCTGCTCTCTTTCTCTCCCCCCCTTAACCCCCCACCCTCCCTTTTTGCCTCCCCAAGTGAGGCTAAAACCCACTTCACGCAGTCCCAGTCCTCTGACATACCCAGAGACAGAGCACGTCCAAAGCACAACAAGCCCCATGCAGCAGTGCTTTAGGGTTAAAAGATAGAGATATCTGTTACCAATATAGTCTTTAAAAAAGAAAAAAAAGAAAAAAAGAATTTTGCACTTAAAATATATATATAGTCTTCAGCAATTTTAGTGCATTAAGATGATACACCCAGATAATAAACCCAGGTGATGGTGTTAAAGATGTGTCCAAAATAAGCATAACAAGTCTTAATGCAGTAATAGCAATAACAGTAAACCAAGGGTATGAAAGAGTTCATGATTAGAAATGAAATTACTTCCTCTAAATTATACTGGTAGTATAATGCTGATGCCGAAATTGTAGTCCATTTTAGTTACTTTACCTTAACTGGCCCACATTTGCTGTGGTGTTTAGAGCAGTCAGTCAAGGAAAAGTGGAAAAGAATGTAGTCCAAAACTCTCCTTATGCATTACAACAGTGCCACTCATACTGAATAGGTTGCAATGGGTACTCTGTGAAAACTGTGGATTTGAAGAGATGCCAGACCCAACAAGACGTACAAAGAAAGAGAGACATAAGACATATGTTGATACGATGTTGAAATCTGCGTTATATAAAATAATGTAGCTTCTGATGCAATGATTCCAAAATATGAAAATGTGTTTAATATTTTTTTATTAATGTTAAGTTTTTTAGGCCTATATAACAACAACAACATTTATTTCTATAGCACATTTTTATACAAATAATTTAGCTTACATGATGAAGATAGAGAAAAAAGACAAAATAAATCAGTATTAAAATAAGACAAAACTCATTAACATAGAATAAAAGTAAGGTCCTATGGCAAGGGAGGACAGAAAAAACAAAAAAATTCCAGACGGCTGGAAAAAAAATAAAATCTGCAGGGGTTCCAGACCACAAGACTGCCCAGCCCCCTCTGGGCATTCTATCTAACATAAACGATCAGTCTTCATTCTTTTAACACTAGAATTACCAGAGCCTACGAAAAAACTCGTAATTCCGTCCCACCTTAAACTGCTTCTTAAATCCCTTCACACCTCTCCGCCAGCGCCCTTTGTCTTCTAAATGTGCTGATAAAGAGAAGCTTGGAGCAGCCGGCTATTCCATCCCCACACCAATTTAGGACGTGCACAAACTTCTCCCAGCTCATGCCTTGATTGAGTATCTGGGAGTGAAGTGGAGTTTTAGAGTGGAAATAATAGATCGTTGTTTGGAACACACGCATTTCATGTCTGTTCCGTTTCTACAGTAATCTGTGTCAACACATTGTTAAAACAGAAACGTTTTTTATATTCTAGTAGTAGATGACAAAATGTAGGCATAAACTATATAGTGTATGAAGCCTGAAGTCCAAATAGCAAAGAAACATTTTCACAAGAATAACACAATTGTGCTTTTATTCAAAATATAACTGCAGAAACAAAAGCCGCCTTAACATGCGACATTGACAGCAGTTTATTGTAACTGCCTCCGTGGTTCAATAGAATCAGCCCCTGCTTGGGAATCAAGAGGTCACGAGTTCGATCCTGCCCCCCTCCGTTTTGAGAAGTAAACTGCTCTTAGTCTTACTGTTTTAGAATAAAAGCATACATTTGATTTCAGTCTGTAACAGCCGGTGCAATTTATGATCCTTGTAAAGGTTAGCTTTTTTTTTAATTCACTTTTCATTTTCTCAGTCGCGTTCAGAATCAATCCATACAACCCCATCTGACACGGCTGTTTTCACTAAAGATGCGCTATAGCTCTGCAGTGTACCACGATGCATACTAACGCCCACCCTACAACCCACCCCACCCCGGGTTCTGACACACAAACGCTGGCGAAAGCAGCCTTCTTCGTATCTCACCGTCACTTGCTTTTCTTTTTATTCAGTTTTATTGAGTGTTCCTGCCAGTCCCGCATGTTGCTGTATGCTGTTTCTTTTGTACTCCAGGACATGCAGAGGAAAGAATGGTAAAGACCAGTAACCGGCGCTATATGCAATCATCAGACACTCCCCATCTGCCCGTGTCGTTCAAACACAGGAACATATATTGGTGTAAAAGTATAACAAAAGTGCACTTTTATTCAAGTGCACTTTTTCCATCGCCTTTTCCTGTAAGAAGCAATGTACACACTTCTCTCTATGCTGTGGTTTCTATTACACACCTGAAAGAAAGAGACAATACATGTGAAAATATCCAGCATACAGCAACATGCGGGGACTGGCAGGAACACTCAATAAAACTGAATAAAAAGAAAATCAAGTGACGGTGAGATACGAAGAAGGCAGCTTCGCCAGCGTCTGTGTGTCAGAACCTGGGTGCGTTAGTATGCATCGTGGTACAACGCAGAGCTATAGCGTCTGTATTCTGTTTCTTTTGTACTCCAGGGCATGCAGAGGAGAGAATAGTAAAGAGCAGTAAGTTCGGCGCTATATGCAATCATCAGACACTCCCCATCTGCCCGTTGTTTTGTTATACTTTTCAATACTTTTTACTGCTCAAGCGGGCATGCTCAAATAATACACGTGTAATGCCACGAAAAGTGCACGCAGACACTTCATTTCGCAAACAAAACAAGTGCACTTTTATTCAAAACTACCTGTATAACCGAAGAAAAAGAAAGCAAGTTACAGTAGGCGATTGATACGACAGCTTGCATGGTGCAATGCTAAGAAGTGCTGATTTTCATTCCGTGCTATATAAAATCATCACATTCAAATATTAACAGTTCCACACACCCAAGGACCGTCCTTCCTACATTTACGACACGTGTACTTGTTGCCGTGTACACACCTCTCTGTGCTATGGTTTCTATTACACTGAATGAGCACCTGACACTGTACTTTCTTCCCTGGGGGAAGGTCCGCATCAGAGAATTTCCAGTTCCTGCATAAATTCACACCCGATCTGACGCTGTTCGTTTTCAAATAATATTGCATTAGTGCGATTATATTTTCACATATATTGTCTCTTTCTTTCAGGTGTGTAATAGAAACCACAGCATAGAGAGAAGTGTGTACATTGCTTCTTACAGGAAAAGGCGATGGAAAAAGTGCACTTGAATAAAAGTGCACTTTTGTTATACTTTTACACCAATATATGTTCCTGTGTTTGAGCGACACGGGCAGATGGGGAGTGTCTGATGATTGCATATAGCGCGAAGTTACTGGTCTTTACCATTCTTTCCTCTGCATGTCCTGGAGTACAAAAGAAACAGCATACAGCAACATGCGGGACTGGCAGGAACACTCAATAAAACTGAATAAAAAGAAAAGCAAGTGACGGTGAGATACGAAGAAGGCAGCTTCGCCAGCGTTTGTGTGTCAGAACCCGGGGGGGGGTGGCGTTAGTATGCATCGTGGTACACTGCAGAGCTATAGCGCTCTTTAGTGAAAACAGCCGTGTCAGATGGGGTTGTATGGATTGATTCTGAGCGACTGAGAGAATGAAAAGTGAATTAAAAAAAAGCTAACCTTTACAAGGATCATAAATTGCACCGGCTGTTACAGACTGAAATCAAATGTATGCTTTTATTCTAAAACAGTAAGACTAAGAGCAGTTTACTTCTCAAAACGGAGGGGCAGGATCGAACTCGTGACCTCTTGATTCCCAAGCGGGGCTGATTCTATTGAACCACAGAGGCAGTAACAATAAACTGCTGTCAATGTCGCATGTTAAGGCGGCTTTTGTTTCTGCAGTTATATTTTGAATAAAAGCAATTGTGTTATTCTTGTGAAAATGTTTCTTTGCTATTTGGACTTCAGGCTTCATACACTATATAGTTTATGCCTACATTTTGTCATCTACTACTAGAATATAAAAAACGTTTCTGTTTTAACAATGTGTTGACACAGATTACTGTAGAAACGGAACAGACATGAAATGCGTGTGTTCCAAACAACGATCTATTATTTCCACTCTAAAACTCCACTTCACTCCCAGATACTCAATCAAGCTGAAGTTCGTGCACGTTCTAAATTGGTGGGGGGATGGAATAGCCGGCTGCTCCAAGCTTCTCTTTATCAGCACATTTAGAAGACAAAGGGCGCTGGCGGAGAGGGGTGAAGGGATTTAAGAAGCAGTTTAAGGTGGGATGGAATTACGAGTTTTTTCGTAGGCTCTGGTAATTCTAGTGTTAAGGGTTCTCATGGAAGGACTTGATGATGATGGTCATGTGGACTTCTGGCCTTTAATCCATCAATGTAGGAACATCATGGTGCTTTGATTAGGTGGTGGTGGCACAGGTCTCCACCACAGAAATCCAGGAAAGGAACAGAAGAGAGAGTAGGGGTTAGTACGGATTTTGGAACCACCATGAATAGTAATGATAATTAATTGAATATACAGAGGATCAGGATTAAACTAAAATGAAGTTATGAGAAAGCCATGTTAAAGTAATGTGTTTTTAGCAGTTTTTTAAACTGCTCCACTGTATTAGCCTGGTGAATTCCTATTGGCAGGCTATTACAGATTTTAGGTTAATAACAGCAGAAGGCTGCCTCATCACTTCTTTTAAGTTTAGCTCTTGGAATTCTAAGCAGACACTCATTTGAAGATCTAAGGTTACGATTGGGAATATAAGGTGTCAGACATTCCGATATATAAAATGTAGCGAGATTATTTAAGGCTTTGTAAACCATAAGCAGTATTTTAAAGCCAATTCTGAATGACACAGGTAACCAGTGTAGTGACATCAAACCTGGAGAAATGTGCTTGGATTTTGTTTTCCTAGTTAGGATTCTAGCAGCAGCATTCTGCACTAGTTGTAAATGATTTATGTCTTTTTTGGGTAGTCCTGAGAGGAGTGCGTTACAGTACTCTAGTCGACTAAAAGCAAAAGCGTGAACTCATTTCTCTTATAGCATCTTTCAAAGATATAAGAGGTCTAACTTTTGCTATATTTCTTAAGTGAAAAAATGCTGTCCTAGTGATCTGATTAATATGCGATTTAAAATTCAGGTCACAGTCAACAGTTACCCCCTAAATTCTTTACCGCCGTCTTAACTTTTAATCCTAATTTATTTCTAATAACCTCATTAGATCCATTATTGCCAGTCACTAAAATTTCTGTAGTTTGAGAAAATTACTATTCATCCATTTAGAAACACAAGTAAGACATTGTCTTAGTGAAACAACAGTGTCGGGGTCATCAGGGGCGATTTCTAAGAACATTGTGATCAATGGTATCAAATGCGGCACTCACATCTAAGAAGATGAGAATAGATAAATGGCCTCTGTCTGCATTTACCCGCAAGTCATTTACTACTTTAAGAAGTGCAGTTTCTGTGCTGTGATTTTTTCTGAATCCCAACTGAAACTTATCAAGAATAGCATGTTTATTGAGGTGGTCATTTAGCTGCATAATGAATGCCTTCTCTAGAATTTTACTTAAGAAAGGCAGGTTAGACATGGGTCTAAAATTTTCAAAAGCAGAAGGGTCAAGATTATTTTTCTTGAGTTTAACTACAGCAGTCTGGGAAGACCCCCGTATCTAATGACGAGTTTACTATGTTAAGAATATTATCAATTAGCACGCCTGATACTTCTTTAAAAAAACTTGTTGGTATTGGGTCAAGAACGCAGATGGAGGGTCTCAGTTGAAAAAATTATTTTATATAAATCAGGTAAATCTATCCTGGTGAAAGAGTTTCATTTGTTTATAACGGAGCACTGGGGCTTAAGAGGATCCACAGTGTTGGGGAGATATACTATATTATTTCTAATATCATTAACTTTTTGATTGAAAAATACAGCAATAGCCTCACAAGTTTCGCCGTAAGTATTTTGGAGGCATTCCTTTGAGTTACCTGAGTTTACCAGACGATCAATCAGTAATCGGATTACTGGCATTGTTATTTATAACTCTAGAAAAACAGCAGTACCTCTCAAGACAGGTCGTGTTATTGTATTCTATTACATTGGAACCTCTAGATACGATCACCTCTGTATATGAGAAATTCAAGATAAGAGGAAAGTATGAGCGAAAAATTCGGATCTAAATACGAGCATTGGCTCGTAACGAGCCACGAGCCAGGCTGTGGTTATGCGTGACGCGCTTCCCAATCCGCCTCGACTCGGGGATTCACCCATGCTGACGCTGCCAGCCCGTCAGCTCACTCAGTGTTCCTTGTTCTCCCGTAGCGTGAGGATCTACGCGTTTTTTGCGCTTGTGATTTCATTGTTTCGTTGTAGCAGTTCGCCGTATAAGCGTATCCAAAAATATTGCGGACATGCAGACGGAGAATAGGAGACGATTGCCCTCAAGAGGAGTACTAGGGTGTTGTACCGTGTTAGCCATTATGAATGTAGAGAAAAGCCAAGCAAAATGACACCTTTTATTGGCTAACTAAAAAGATTACAATATGCAAGCTTTGATTACATCTTGCCTGAAGAAGGGGCCTGAGTTGCCTCGAAAGCTTGCATATTGTAATCTTTTTAGTTAGCTAGTTTAGTTAAAACAGCCGTACCATCTGAGTTAAGCCACGTTTCACAGTGCAATAAAATCAATTTTCCTATCACTAATAAGATTGTTGATGAAAAACGTCTTGTTGGTTAAAGTTGTGACATTTATCCATCCATCCATTTTCAACCCGCTGAATCCGAATACAGGGTCACGGGGGTCTGCTGGAGCCAATCCCAGCCAACACAGGGCACAAGGCAGGAACCAATCCTGGGCAGGGCGCCAACCCACCACAGGACACACACAAACACACCCACACACTAGGGCCAATTTAGAATCGCCAATCCACCTAACCTGCATGTTTTTGGATTGTGGGAGGAAACCCACGCAGACACGGGGAGAACATGCAAATTCCACGCAGGGAGGACCCAGGAAGCAAACCCGGGTCTCCTAACTGCGAGGCAGCAGCGCTACCACTGCGCCACCGTGCCGCCCCTGTTCTGACATTTAATAAAGCCGTATTTAATATTTCGGAGGAGCAGCGCTGAATTTTATGTGCGTTATGGGTACTTGAAATAGAAATTAAGTTATTTTTATTAGCGCCGCTCTGTGCGTATTTTTTATTTAATCTATAATCTGTTTTCATAGATTTAATACATTGTTCATCTAAAGGTGTAATTCTAATTAAATTATTCGTGTTAATGCCACACTGCCTAGATTTTTTTACATGCATTGAGATTAGTTATCAGAGTAGTAATGCAGTGCACTTTTGCGGAAGACTTTGTTAAAGAATTATCATGTCCTAGCAAAGCATTATGGAAAGGGTTAGGAGTAGAAATAGACAGTCAAGGGAGACGAATTACCTTAGCGATGTTTTCGGAGAGGACCCGGACGCCGAATCTATTTGGATGCAGATCATCCCGCTTAAAGAAATGCGGCCTCTCCCAGAAGAGGTCCCAGTTGTTTATGAACCCGATGTTTTAATTCTCGCAGAAGCCTTTCAGCCAGTTGTTCAATCCCAGCAGACGACTGTAGTACTCGTTTGCTCTCCTAACGAGAGGTAGGGGACTCGAGATGAAAATCCTTGTAGACGGGGTCCTCTCTTTCGTGGCTTTGATTAGTGCTGCGAAGTCAGCCTTGAGAATCTCTGACTGTCATTGTCTCATGTCGTTCACCTCGGCGTGTATTACAATAGATTCCACTGCCCTGTTCTTGTGCTTCTCGTAGACTGTCTGCGTATGTCTCATAACATCACAGACACGAGCACCGAGAAAACAAGAAACAAAAGATTTCTGATTAGGGTATGCGATGTTTAGATTTCTTATGAGTGAGTCACCGATCACAAATACATCACTCGGAATTCAGGGCAAACTTGGGACGCGGAGAGGGTCGAACCAGTTCTGGATCGAGATGCTCACCTGTGCCGATGGAGGTGTTCTAGCCTTAACCCCCTGCCTGCATAGCTGAAACAAGCCGAGGTCTTCATCAGTGGCGACGACGAGGCGCAGGGGTGAAGCTTATTTGGCCTTGGAGGTGAGAGGCACAGCGTGGAGTCGATGTTACTGAAACTCGATGTGTTACGTCGATTTCAGATGACTGGGATGGTTTTTCCAGCAGCCGAGCCTTCAAATCTCTTAGGTACCTCAGTCTGGACAGGAGTTTCTGGACCTGGTTGTCGAGAACCTGGAGTTCTTCAACGACGACGCAATTCATTACACTGTTGGCCATTGTCTGCTTCTGTTTCCGCTTACACTTCGTTGCCTAGGAAAGAATGAGAGAGAGAGAAGTTAGCCATAGAAATCCCTGATTAGCCAATGAGAGCTAATATGAGGAAACAGAATAGTGGCCAGTGAGAAAAAATGATTCAGAAAACCTGAATTCTCTGTGGCATCACAGTAGCCTCCCATCCTAATCTTTGGTTACTGTTCACACATACCGATTCTGTCTTCATTGGTGCAGTTTTCTAGTTTGTTTGATAACAAAAGAATGTGAGTTTTAATTAATTAATCATAAAAGTTATAAAATTTGAAGTTGTATGATCAAAAGCAGTCACAGTGCATTCTCTGTTATTTCAGCTAACCAATAATGTTAAAAAGCTAAGTTCTCCACAAATTTTCTAACTTACTTTTTCCAGTACAGTGTAACAGAAAGCTGGAATATACCTGCAATGGCAGAAACCAGCAAAGAATGGTAAGGACGTCTATCACAGGGCACACTACCACATACTCTCACTCACTTAAACCAGGTAGAAGTTACCACATTGTCAATTTAAGATAGTACTGTTTTTATACAACGTAAGATTTGATCATTGATTAGACTGTGACAATTCCAATCTGGTATTCTCTTGACTGACCTTACAAATGTAAACATTGAGATGTAAACCTGATATAGTATAATACTGGAAAACATTTTTTATTTATGAACATCTGTATATATAAAATAAACTGAATGCAAGCATGTATCGTGTTTAAATATTATAAAATATGAATTACGCATATGGCAAGGTATAATTTATACAATAATATGGATACAAAATAGTGAAAATTAATGATAACATTGATAACTAGAGCACCAGTGCATTTTCTTTATCTAAACATTAATAAGGTGTTTTGGTGCTGAGATGATTTTTAAAATACAGCAAAAGATTTTGTAATTTCCAGTGGTAACATTATTGATAGTGTTTTAGATTTTTCTGAAAGACTTTCTTATTTCTCTGTTGATGTTGCTAAAATTTTGTCTTATTAATCCCTATTGAATTGCATGTTACATGATGTATCTGTCTCTACAGAGCATTTTAAATCACACATTCCTGCCCTTGTGATAGATATTTTGTGTGGACAATGGCAATCATCTGACACGATCACACCTAGAATAGTAGTAGAACACTTCATACTCACTCTTTGTCATAATGTCAACCCTGCTGGTCCTGCATTGTCTGCATGGTGACTAAAACCAGATGTACTAAACATCTAGTCTTGAGTTGTCAACATATAGTCATGCATGCCCTAGTGACACAGATATGATTGTCAGCTATGATATTCTGTTTCAAGTGGCATAGCAGACTATTAACCATATGTGCATTTATTTCTCAAGTTTGTAAGAAAATTAGCAATTTTACAGTTTTAAAATAAATAATGCACACATTTAAAGAAATTAATAAAATGCTTACAGCATAGAAAAGTCAATAGATTAATATTATATTTATTTTAGAATTGAATGAATTAGGAATAATGTAATTTTAATTTTATAATCAAAAAGCAAATGTTTATTCAGGGTGTATATGAGAAAATGTAAGCCACAGCAAGAAATACCAGCCAATGGAGATAAAAGAGATTCTCTGAGCAGCTTTTGAGAAGCTCTTTTTATTTTCATAGGTGTAGTTTCCACATTGGTTGATGGTTGGAGAATGTGAGTTTGCTTAAAGTAATGTGAAAATTCTAGTATCAAAAGTACTCATAGCGCATCATAGTGCACTCTCTAACAGTCCTACTATGGCTCTACACAATCAGTACTGCTTATGTTTTTTTAACTGAGTCCTGTTGTCAGAATGCAACATATCTTCCAGATTGATATCTTCTGCCTGCCTTTGTGCTCTAAAACTCAAGGTAGAAAATTATGAATCGAGCTTGGAGTCAAGCAGCTCATAGAGCGTATGTTTGAAAAAAAGAGGATTCCTGGGAACATGATAATAAGACTGCTGTATCAACCAGCAAATTTCTTTGTGAAAGTTTAGATTAAGGTAATGTGTATTATTAAAAGTATGCAAGTCGTTAGTTCATTGTAGTTCTTACGTTTCTTAATTTTTAAAAATGTTTAGGACTGCCTAGTTCTAAAGGGATAGTAGCTGATTGTAATTGTTAAGTGTATTATTGTATTTATCAACTATAGACAAATCTTTTGAACTGTTACATGCCCTATTCCATATCCTGTAGCCTTCTTGAATGTTTAGTAAGTAGCAGTGATAAACTTCTCGTGTTGAAAGCATTCTTACCAACACTTTGAAGTAAATTTAACCCTGCCTAAAACCACCTCCATGTACTGTGTATGTGAGAGAGACAGAAAGAGATGATGAGAGAGTAAAAGAGACTCATTCTTTGAATCATCCTGCTCCTTTGAAACACCCTCTCCCTAGCTCTATCTCTTTCCTCTCAAATACTTAACATCAGAATAGTTGTGTGTGATGGTGATGGGAACAGGTATGGTATAAGGATGTTCATGACTTCATTAAAAGGCTAGAAGCATGTTCTAGTGCTGCAAAGACATTGTGATTAGAAAAAGTGCTCATTTTAAAAAATTTTAGACAGCGGAAACAAGACGTCACTCTCTGTAGTTAGAGCTTTCACTGAGACAACAGACATGGGACCCAGAGAGTGCCTTAATCTGAGTCTCATAATATGCTTCTTGAAAGAGTGACATTGGAAGGAGCCAATCTGCCACAGCAACAGCTCCTCCCTGAGTATGACAGCCATCAGACCAGACCAATAAAAGATGTACCCACACATAGAGATCTGGCCAGTTCCAGGTCTGCGCACGACAGATAGTGCTGCCACTGAAATGCGGAGTTTACAAAGCTCCCCCGATAGCAGAGGAAGATGATCATCATGCCGGAGAGACAAGATGTTCCACGTGCCTACATGGATGGGCTGCCTCAAATTGGGACTCGAATGCTACCGTACAGTGGGGGATGCCTCAGCACCACAATAGTTCAGATCTCCAACAGGCCTGGCCCCATTGGTTCTCTGGCAGTATTGACTGTTCCAGGGATGAGGCTTCTGAGGGCTTTCCCCATCCCCTTCTTATGGGCGGCTGCAGCAGAGCTGCTCCTGCAGAAAGCTGCATGCCAATCCTACCACCAAAAAGAGAATGTATGGGACATGAACTGGGGTCATTTGGACGGCAAACGGCAGCATTTGCAGTGTTTGCTCATACAGGCTTGAGTAGATTTATGGCAAGATGAAATTTAATGTAAGTAAATGTAAAGTATAACTCGTAGGAAGTAAAAATGGTCTGAAAATTGAAAGTGCACCTTATGAGAAGGATTTAGGATTGATAGTGGACTCAAAACTATCAACTGTCAGACAATGTTCAGAAACCATTAAGGAGGCTAGTAGAATGTTAGGTTATATAGCTTGATGTGTTGACTCAGTCCAAGGAGATTATACTCAACCCTTATAATATGCTGGTAAGGCCTCATCTGGATGCACTACAAAAAGTCCAGAGAAGAGTGACTAGGCTGATTCCAGGACTACAAGAGAAGAGTTATGAGGAAAGGTTTAAAGAGATGAGCCTTTTCGGTTTAAGCAAACATTGATTAAAAGGAGACATAAGTGAATTGTTTAAAATTATGAAAGGCATTGTTACAGTGGATCGAGACTGTTACTTTAAAATTAGTTCAACAAGAGCATGGGGACACAGTTGGAAACTTGTTAAGAGTAAATTTCATACAAACATTAGGAAATTGTTATTAACACAGGAAGCCATAGATAGACACATAAATAAGTTACAAAATGGTGTTGTAAGCTGTAGGATTTTAGAGACCTTCAAAACTCGACTTATGTTATTTTGAAATAATTAAGTTGTTAGGACTAGTGGGGTTTAGTTGAGCTAATACAGTATTTCTAGTGTTCTAAAATTGCATTCCTTATTGATTCAGTGCAGTAAGCAGCACTTTATAGTCTGATATGGGATGATCCCATATTACAAGCGACGCATGGCAATCTACTAGTGTATGTGAATAAAACTCATCAGGAAACAATGAAGCGCTGGTGACCCGCTACTACTGTTAATGGACTTGGATTCATTTGGCAGTGCTGTGAAGCACAGCCAAATTAACTGGATTCATTCACCACATTTGGGGTTTTGCATTAAAAAATGTAATCCTGGAATTTTTTTATGTGTTAATTGCATGCATTAACTGTGAATAATGAGAAGCTCCAATTATTATTATTGTATGTTAAGAATTTTAATATTTGACATAATTTAGTCAGATATTACTTTTTATGTTTTTCATCAGTTGTATGTTCAAACTTCAATTGTATTTATTTTTCATAGTCAAACAAAAGAGTTTCCCATGCAATAAATTAAGTATTTGAAATCCTTATATCATATACAAAAACACACAAAATACTGAAATGTACCTTCACCCCCACCTTCCTGAGACAGGAGTCCAAGAACTGGATTAAATGGTTTTGAGAATAGGATTATATGTAAAAAGCAATTGAATACTAATATATGTTTAATGCAACCAATTCATAAAATACCAATGAACAGATTTTTCTGTGTTAGAAGGAGAATGATATGTGTTTTGAAATTTTCAGTACAACAACACACCACAGTGTGAGTCAGAATCATTCTCATGCCTAGGTACTGGTCAGCAGGATGTTTACAGCATAAAACACAAATTCACAACCTTCTCAATTTTTACAGGCCTGTTACAGTCAAGTCAGTAAATGTTTGTAGTTTTTCTGTCAAAATATCAAGATACAGGCAAATACAGATAGCATATTCATTTTAGTACAAAGTGTAAGTGTTTCAGTATTTGGTGTTATAAACTGTGAAGTATGAATTCAGTTGCAAATGGCACCTTATAGAAAAGAAGTAATATTTTGAGCTATATACAGACAGTGTAAGACACTAGCATTTTAGGTACCATAGGTGAAGGTGTAATCATGTCCCTAAGTGAGTTGTGCTCCATGTGTGAAATTTAGGCTATGATAAATTGAAAGGTGAATTGAGTTCCCCATGGTGTGATATGCGTATACTGTATATGGTATCCATCCATTCTCTCATGTATTTCTCTCTCACTCCCTGGCAGCTAGACTTGAAGTATATAGCACACTTTGAGTGTGTAACTACATCTTACTTCAGCTTAGGTGAACCTTCCTTCTTCCATAATTCATGCCACATAGCATTCAGTTTTTTACTCCTCAAAACAACTCAACTCATTCACTTGTCCATCCACGCTATTGGCGAGTGGCACTGTTGTGCTGGTGGAGTTTAACTGGCAGACTGTTGGAGATGAGAGGAAAAAAAGATTGGGTGCCTTAAAACAGACCACTTGCTACATCATTATTATTGAAAAATATCAAGAAATATCTTTTCTGTTGTGGGAGGAGTTTAACCCTTTGATGGTGTGGGTCAGCTTCACACTCCCAACACTGTTGATAAAAACAGGTGAACTGTGGAGGTTAAAAATCAATCAAATAAATATTCCTTTAAAACCGAGGTTAAAACCAACAGTGCAGGAAACTGTCCCATAAGACTCATGCTCTAGTGCAGTCCAGTAAATCTGACGTCTCCTCAGCTTATCCTTGCAGACCTTGCAGCTGAACAGCCACCTACCCAACAGACTCAGCCTTTCTTCCTTTGGGGTCAACAGGTCAGGGTCCCTGTTGCTTCCATGGCTCCACAGTAGGGCTCTTAATCCGGATCTAGGCTTAGGTCTTTTTCTCCCATGAACAAAGGAAAGGCGCACCGTCCAGGCCTCAGTTGCCTATTTCTTTCTGCCTTCTCAGACTTACATGGAGCTGCAGTCCTCCTTGTCACTCCAGCTCACTTAAGTCACTCAGCTGGGGAGAACCATCACTGCATCCCCAAGTGTCGGTCACACTCTGTCCTCCGGGAACTCTCCTACTCCTGGCTGTCTGCTTCCTCACTCCTGCCCCGGCTCTTCCCTGTTCCCTGCCTGCTTCACTCTCTGCTTTAACCGTTTTTTTTCAATCATTTTTTCGACGTATATATGTGCATTCATAGTGTTAGCACTAATTAGGGTTGTGGGCGCACCTGCATGTGCGCACAAAGTGCAAGGCCGTCTGCTCCCAACATCCTCCTGCCATGCTACAATGCCACTCCAGAAGATGCAAGTGTAAATGATTATTTGAAATTTGCTCTTGATTCTTAAGCCTTGGACCAGCCCTTCCCCAAACCATTAATATAGATATATCAAAATGTCCTTTCTTAGTGGATACCCAATGCTCATCCTGAAATTTCTAAATGGGAAATAGTGAATGAGTGAAGAGTAGTGCTGAGTGAGTGAATACTTTGCATCATATATATAAGCATGTATATATCTATACTAATAAAAGGCAAAGCCCTGACTGACTGACTGACTCACTCACTCACTGACTGACTGACTGACTGACTGACTCACTCACTCACTCATCACTAATTCTCCAACTTCCCGTGTAGGTAGAAGACTGAAATTTGACAGGCTCATTCCTTACAGCTTACTTACAAACGTTAGGCAGGGTTCATTTCGAAATTCTAACAGCGTTAGGGACAGCGTTATATGGGCAGGCACTCAATTACGTGGGGGGAGTGACGATGACGAGCTGCGGCTATGGCCGGTATATATGTACATAAGTAGGTTCCAGTTATGACCGTTACGCGTAGAATTTCGAAATGAAACCTGCTTAATTGTTGTAAGTAAGCTGTAAGGAATAAGCCTGCCAAATTTCAGCTTTCTACCTATATGGGAAGTTGGAGAATTAGTGATGAGTCAGTGAGTCAGTCAGTCAGTGAGTCAGTCAGTCAGTCAGTGAGGGCTTTGCCTTTTATTATTATAGATATATATGTATGCATACACACACATACATATATATCAGCGCTTCCCGATTCATTTTACCCTCACACCCCCAGTGACTGACGAGGCCGATTTCGCAAACCCTTGCAGAAAAACAGATCACCAATTGAAGCTTTATGAATAATGGATATTTTATTTGCCATCAATAATTGTTTTGGTAAAGCCATACTCAGTGTAATCCTCCTTCCATTTTCTAATTTTTTCGTGACTAGCCATGATTAAATTCACAGTAAAAAAGTGAGAGCGAAGCGACTGTGACTTATTGAGGCAGGCAGACGAGAGCACAATAGCATGCGGGCTCGATGTGGTGCACGTCAAGTCAATCTAAAATGCGTGATCAGATTCGAAAAAATATATCTTTTCAAGTTCTATTTGGATATAAGTAGGTTCTAGTTAGTCGACAGAAATATCTTTGGTAGTAATGTAAGTTAAATTTAGTCATCATTGCATACATTTTTCTTCCTTAAAGACTAAATTCAACTTACATTCCTAAATAAAAATTACTTATATTTAAAATTTAAATAGAACTTCAACAGATACGATAGTTCATAATACCCACGCAGCACTAAGTGCATGTAAGAGCGGAAGTCATCCATATTCACAAGCAGCGTATTGCACTGATACGAAATACCCTGCCCATTTATTTAGGAATGGATAGATAAATTAACCTTTTGTACAAATAATGTTTTACATTTTTCTTCCTCGATGGATTCTGGCACCCCAAGCAACAGTTGCTCGCACCCCAAAGGGTATATATTGTGGACTGTGCCCGGCAGTTTATCCCGGCCAAGTCCCCCAAGCTGCCAGATGGAGCCCTCCCTGCAGTATGGAGATGCCCCGAAGACCAGCAGGGAGTCATGGACTTTGTAGTTTTTATCCTCAGCCCTGCTGGATACCACAGGGGCCGCAAGAGGGAGCTGCAGGGAAGGACTTTTATCTGACCCGGAAGTGATAGGGAATTATGGACTGAAGGATGAGAAACACTTCCGGGTTAGGAACTATAAAAGGATTGTGGGAGTTCCCAGACGGCGAGCTGAGCTGGGTGGTAGGAGGGCAACGCGTCTGGGAGTGGAGGATTGGTTTATTGATTTATTATTGGAGTATTGTGGTTGTTTATGAGTAGTGTGGAGTGGAGGGTGCTTAGTGCACGTTATTATTATAATAAAAAGAATAATTGTGGCACTTTTACCAGGTGTTTGGCGTGGTACCTGAGGGTTCAAGGGAGCGATACTGCCCCCTACTGTGACAATATATATATATATATATATATGTGTATATGTATGTGTGTGTATATGTGGATGTATGTGTATATATATATATATATATATATACTATACTGTATATATGTATATATGTATGTATATATATGTGTATATGTATATATCTATACTAATAAAAGGCAAAGCCCTCACTGACTCACTGACTCACTCACTCCCATATAGGTGGGAAGCTGAAATTTCACGTGCTAATTCCTTGCAGTGGACTTACAAAAGTTAGGTATGTTTCATGTCCTATTGCAACACCCAAGGGGGGGGAAACGAGTGTACCCACTAAACGTTATGTATAGATAGGGGAAACCCCTCCTCACTATTTCTGTGATTTCCAATACACGTAGGAAGCCCGAATTTCCCGTGCTCTTCCTTTACACTGTACTTACAAACATCAAGTATGTTTCATTTCGCACCGTGTCCTGTAACGAACTTTCGAAAATAACATCTTCTTTTTGGCCGTTCTCACCATTATGTCGTAAGGAACTTTCGGAACTGACCTCTGCTTTTGGTGGTTTCATTCCTTATTTCCATCAACAGAGGATTTATTTCACAGCAGAGACACACAAGAGCTGCCCCCGGTCCCCTTTCCTTTTTTCGCACAGCTGCTGTCCGCGCATATGGTTGACTCCCTACCTATATACATTAACGGCATCCCAGACTTATGTGCCTCCTCACTCGCTTCCTTACTTTCCTCAGATGTTCGTCATGCTCACTGCTCCCTTCTTCTTTACTCCACTGCTTCAAGCCTGTTATTGTTGGCCTTGCTTCACATCTTCCACCTGCATTGATAACATTATGATAAATTATTTAATCAAAACTTGACCAGACTGTATATTCGTTAATTGTGGTTTTTGCACACTTTAACCATGTTTTTACCTTGTCCACTCTTTCTACATTCATAAATTTTTGTTAACAGCAATGTAGTGTTATGCTAATGTCCAAAAGGCATATACGTTTCATAGGACTTGATACATTTGACCACAAGGTCATCTTTGGCCCAAGGAATTGCTAACTGGAATGTGCTCTGTGAGTCACATGACATGAATAGCAATGGTCTAATGAACTACATTATGGATTACATCCGTTTTTGTGTGGACTTTTTAGTTTATAAGGCTGCATTATGTTCTGATAGCAGTAAACCACCATTGGACATTCAATTCTGCCAGAGTTATTCCTATTCTGCAGACATCAGCCAACCACCATGTCCTTTCTTCTGCTAGAATGATTCAATCTCTTATCCTCACTGCCAGTTTGCTATTTGCCAATCTAGGCTGACATTCATTGTAAACCTTCTGGGTATAACTGCATGGCCCAATGTTATGAAACGAAGGTGTCTTCCAAGAAGCATAGTGGAGTTCTCCAGAATATTTTCAACATGAGTTTGCACCCGAAAACGTTAACAATAATGTGTAAAATGTCCTGCCTGGTCTCATTTCCTGTGAAAGGCCAGTCGAAATAATTGTTGACTGTTGGTTTTGACATATAAAACCATGAAGACCACAGAGAAACTAACCATGGCTCCCCTTGATCATCTGGTTAGATAATTGCTTTACCTTCTGCTTACAAGAGTCACGTTGCAGTTTAAGATGCAGGGATTTTTTTTAGATTTTTCAACTATTTTCCCCACTATGTACACTGTGTTGTTGGGTAAGATGTTAATGATGTTAGAGTCATCCATTATATTCTGAATTATGTGCTTCCTGATTGTCAGACCACAGTTTGTACAGCTACAGAGCTGTGTGTCAAATAGTTATATGCAACAAAAGGCTCCACAGCAGACTGTATTGGCTCCATTTCTGTATACTCTGAGTAACTTACAATTTAGGGACAGCACTAAGGCAAGACAAAGGAGATGCTGGTGAATTTCAGAGAGTCCAAGGCTATCTCATCTTATGTCACTACCAAGCCATGTACTCTGCTGTAGAGAGAGCTATAGGAGGTTATTTCTGCCAGCACCCATTATGCTCTGAAATCAGTCCCCTTACTACTAAATTGATGCCAATTTTTATACCCTCAAAGCTTGCTGAGTTGTTGATCTGCACTTTTTTAGTGTCACAGTGTTATGTCATATTATTGCTACTGTGACTTGTAACAGTTTTCTTTATTGTTGTTATCATGTGTGTATTTCTGTCCATCCCTATTCTGCATATTCAGCTCTGTGGTGTTTCATTTCATTTCATTGATTGTTATTGTCCATTTTTAATATGTTTGCTTAATTTACTTTATGCTAGCCTCACTCTTTTATTTCTTATATAGTGTGTAACACATTTTGTTCATTATAGACACTAAATACACTTGCCCATATGCATGTCCTTTAGAAAAACATTAAAATATGTATTATGATCAACCATTGCCAACATTTTTTGCCTTTACTATAAGTCCCTTCGGTTTATGCAACACAGCAATGCAAGACTCAGTGACCAAATATTTTAACAGGTATCCCATAGTTAAAAAGAAAAAATTAACTTCTAGTCTGAGTTCAAGCTGTTTAGGTCCCACCATCAAGATGGCAAAAGTTGTAACAAATTGTTTTATTCATAAATATGTTATGGGTTGAAGACAGAAAAAAACACTTTCTTCCAAAAAGAATATTCCATGTTAAAAACCTGTAAACCATGTTAAAACAATTGTATTGTGGAGCTCACTGAATTATGCTATGAAAATCAGCTCAGGATTTAACACCAAGCACCCCTCATCAAATTCCTTTTACAGTAAGCCTAAACATTTTCTTGTTTTTGCTTTCTGTAGTTAGACATTAAGATGGCTAAATGGTCATGATACAATTTTTATTCATTGTTGTATTGTTATCAAATTTGAGAATTAACATTTTTGTGTTTGCCTCATATCTGATACTGCCAGAATAGGTTCTAGTGGTTTAGAAGGATTCAATCATAAATAAATTAATGGATAAATGGAAAACATTATTTATTATAAACACAAAAATCTGTTTCTGGGCATATTTATTTTTTTAAATCTATAATTTGATTCTGCTTGTAGCTATGTAAATCAATTATTCAATAATTTTTAATAATCAAGTAATATTCAATATGCTGTTAAAAGTGTTATGTGGTTTAGTTGCCCATTGCAATTTATTCAAATTACAATCATGAACAATTTAAAGTTTTTCTCGTCAGCTAGATTAATGAGTGAAATTATTTGTGTCTGAATGGTTTACAGATATGGAACTTCAATAAATATATTTCAAGTGTGTACTGTTATGCATAAACATTTTAGATTTTTCATACAGATAGATAATTATATTCCATAATATAACTAATGCTCCCATGGTAATGTTAATGGTCTTTAGAGGGAAAATTGCCGTTGAGTATTCCTTCCTTACACTTAATGGTTAGGCACTGTATGGCTATGTAGCATAATAATTTTTATGGTTGCCAGCTGCCTAGATACGAACATGCTTTTATATTATGACACTGTATGACACTGACAGAAACAGAGGCAAGTATGTAATCGATATGGTATGTAGAACACAATTTAATTGTAAGGGCCAAAAAATGAAACTGTTTTTATAAAAAAGTCTGTAAAGTTATTGAGTACTGTAACATAATGAAAAGAACACAACCCTAACAAAATGGTAAAATGACAGGTTAGGCTGGACAGATGTTAACTTTGTTTCTGCAAATAACTGCTCTCTTGTCACTTCAATTGATGGGAACATTAAAATATTACAAAAATTGTGACGAGAACTGGCCATTCAGCCCAACAATCTTGTCCATTCTATTCACCTAGATTGTCCAAAATAACATCAAGTTCAGATTTGAAGGTCCTCACAGTCCTACAATTCACCACACTCCTTGGTAAATCTATGATTCTTTGCTTGAGGAAACAGTTTCTAACATGTTTTGTGAAATCTGCCCTTAACAAGTTTCTAATTATGTCCCTGTAGTAATTCAATTAATAATTTTAGACACTTCAGTCATGTTTCCTCTTAATCTCCACTTGCTTAAATGGTTCAGTTCCTTCAGTCTCTCCTCATAGCTTATTCCTCAGTCTTAGAATTAGCCTAGTCACACTTTTTTGTAATTTTCATCCTATGCATTGAGTTGTTTGAGAATATATTTCCTAATATTTTTAAATATTGTGACGTATGTGGTGGAGAAAGCTGCTGCAGTTTCTGTTTCTAGTAATAGTCTAACTACAAACAGAGCACACTGTGTTACAAACATACATTAAGTCATAAAGATGTGGGATTAGCTGAATGTCAACTACCTTAATACACAAGTCTCATTTCTCACAGCAATAAAGGTTGTAAAACGAGCATGTTTTTCTAGGGCAAACATCTACAGCCCAGCTGTGGTGCTTCTGTCTTGCACATCTCGATAGAAGATAGCATGCTTACCTCTATCTAGGAGATAAGCTCTAAAGAAGACACCTTTGAATATTAAGTCTATGAAGACAGAAATGGAGTTGAGTTTAAATGAAGATTAATTCATTTGTTTTCTGTTTTACTTGTTACTGAAAGACTCCAAAAATGTTACAAGTTGAAGAATTAAGTCTGTTTATAAAAAAATTATTCATCAATTTTTTTGTGCAACTGGGTATCCAGAAAATGATAAAAACAGAGGTAAGATATTAAATATATCTAGTTGGATATTTAGGGCTAGGTGTGGTTCTGTTATGCTTTAAATTCAAGTTTTTCAAAATTAGATTTATTAGACTTTATTTTATTATTTTTTTTTTTTTGCTTAGATGGTCCTCTGGAACTGCCTTTATTTCAGCTGATACCATCTCAAAGACAGATAGTTTTTCAAGGAGATCGCCTGCCTTTTCAGTGCACTGCCACATACATAGACAGTACAACCATGGTGCAGTGGTATCATAATGGAAACTTTATAGAAACAAAAGAAGAGAGTGGAGTATTTGTTGAAGAAAATATAGTTCATGATTGTTGTTTAATTACCAGGTAAGAAAAAAGACTATTTTTTGATTGGTTGAACATTGATTGCTAACACATCTGATTTCGGCTTGAGGTAGAAAACTATAAGCTTATGCGTAGTTGCTATTTTAGTAAATTATAAACATTTTGCAATTTAAACATTTAAACATCTAAATAAATCTAGTTTATGCAACACCTATAAATACTTCTGAATAATGAAGGTTTTAAACATTATGAAGTTGACAAGAAGACAATGCTTGATAATACAGCCAAGTTGAAATATTTTTGTTAGAAGTACAGCTTGAGTTTAATGGTCATATAATGCAAACCATTTTATCTAATTATAGTGCATATATGAATACTGCAAATAATCATCAATTCAAAAATTTTGGTAGGAGATGGTACTTTTTACCTAATTTGTGCTAATAAAGCTTAATATAGTGGCTTGTGAACTTTTTGTTCCAAACTGTATTTAATTACAAAATCATACACACAAGAAGGAATTTTTTAAAAATAAAATCATATGTTGATTAGCAGATATCTTAAAAACAAAATCAAAAGCTGAATTATCCTGCTTGTTTATTAGTCACTCCCTATAATGTTAATACCTATTTGAGACTTTTTTATGGCAATAACAGTTTGCAGTCAGTGTGTACCAGCTTTTCCTACTGGTTAGAAGTCATTTTAGAGTCATTTTTAGAGGATTTGCTCCAGCTTGTTCAGGTTTTTAGTAAAGGACCACTGGAACAACACTTTGTAATTGTTTGACAGTTTGACTGAGGAGTTTCATTTAAGACATTCAGGGTGCTGCTAAAAGATATTCAGCTATTTGTTCCAGACTATACTAATTCTAATGTTGCTGTGACCATGTGTTTTAGATCATGGTACCAGTGCCAGCTGAATTTACAAAGGTTACTTGCCAGCTTGTCATGCATATTCCTTTTTGGCGTCGGTGAACGACTTAGGTGATAAAAGAATTCAAGTAAAAAGTGTTTATTCAGCAACTGCAATTCTCACATTAAAGAGTTATAAATACTAACAATAACACTAGTATAATGTAAGTGTACAATGTCTACTGGCATTGTGTTGTTTTTGCTAAGACACAGAATTTTTTTGTACATTTCAACAGAAAGTAGTGATAAGCAATCAACTTCGCAGTTGAGAAGCCTGCTAGTAGAGGGGTCGGGTCTTGTTCAGAAAGCAGACGCCACTTGAGATAGCATTCCCCTCTCCCAAACACTAACCTTAAGGTCAACAAAATAGGTCCCTGATGTTAAGTCACTATTTTAGGGCTAAAATGATAACATAAATGTGAAACCTACTTATATACCTAATCTTAATTATTGTGAAACAACCAAGTGGCATCCGCTTTCTGAACAAGAGCCGAGAATTATACCTATAACTCTCCAAAAAGTTAGTGCTTTATTCATTTCGGGTAACACGGTAGCACGATTTGAGCAGCAAACTGTTTTCAATGATTGTTTTGTAGAGTCATAAGTCTAACAGTACATGACAATAATTCCTTTGAATCCTGACAAATATATGAATTTTTTTTAATACCTAACTGTGAAAGCAGCATGTTAGTAATGTTTTTGATTGTGTCAATTAATAGAAATTTTAATGTGTATTTAAATTAATGTACAGAATTTTTTGGTATCATGATATATTTAACTGCGGTGGGTTGGCACCCTGCCCAGGATTGGTTCCTGCCTTGTGCCCTGTGTTGGCTGGGATTGGCTCCAGCAGACCCCCGTGACCCTGTATTCGGATTCAGCGGGTTAGAAAATGGATGGATGGATATATTTAAATCTCATTTATTGGTTCATAGAAAATCCCTACATCTAGGGAAATACTCCTTTCAGATTATTGTCAAAAGCTGACATAAATATCTTAGGCATGTGTCAGAAAAAATGGAGAATCAAATTAAAAATTGATAAAGACAGTAATCAGTCTTTGAATCCTATATCCATTTCTGAAGCTATGAGGCATCAGTGCCCATTCCAGCTGTTTTTCTAGGTCCTCTGAGTTTCCTCCTACATCCCAAAGATGTACAGGTTAGGCTAACTCAAGATTCTAAAATTAGCCAAATGTGATTTGGGTATGGAACTGAACCCAATGATTTGGAATATTATTATTATCGTTATTATTATTGTTATTATTATTATTAAAAACTTATGTCACTGTAACTGTCATCAGATGTCTTTATTTGGTGTTTAACCAAATGGATTCAAATCCAAAAGCCTTCCAGCAATAAAAGATATCCTTCCTTCCACAGTGGTATTTCAACAACAACTAAATCCAGTCTGGACTGACTGTATAAATGTGAAGGAAAAGACCCAGAAAATTTTTGCGGTGTAATCCTTTTGTATTTTGTATATACAAAACATGTTTAGTAAACCAAGGAAGCAATTTTAAAGATGTCATGTCAGTTATTCCACTATAAATGTTCAGGAGTA
Source organism: Polypterus senegalus (assembly GCF_016835505.1). Classification (NCBI taxonomy): domain Eukaryota; kingdom Metazoa; phylum Chordata; class Cladistia; order Polypteriformes; family Polypteridae; genus Polypterus; species Polypterus senegalus. The sequence goes on from NC_053154.1 coordinate 240,880,040, forward strand.
GACTTGGCAAGTTACAATATTAATCCATGACAAATACATGGTCTTTGTGGAATCCGTGGGGGTTTCTGTTTTTGGCTCTCAAGAGAATAAGTGAGGAATCTGAGTGTCTGGGCTTGCGAGTGTCCTGGAAAAAGCCGAGACCCAGGCTTTTAATGACCTCTTGGACACAGCCATCAGCAATGTACTTGTCTGCAGAAAGAATATCGACTGCGTTGAGAGGTTTACTTACCTCGGCAGCGACATTCATGTCTTTGGTGACTCTTCCTATGAAGTCAGTAGATGGATTGGGAGAGCATGTGGGGCCATGAGGTCGCTGGAAATGTTTGACACTTCCGATATCTTTGCAGGAGGATGAAGGTCCAAGTCTTTAGAGTCTTGGTGCTCCCTGTTTTGCTATATGGTTGCAAGACATGGGTGCTATCCAGTGACTTAAAACAAAGACTGGACCCCTTTGGAAATGTGTCTCTTTGGAGAATCTTTGGGTACCACTAGTTTGACTTTGTGTCGAACAAGAGGATGCTCACAGAGTCCTGAAAGAGGCATGTTACTTGCATTGTGAGGGAGTGTCAGTTATGGCACTATGGCCATGTGGCAGAATTCCCTGAGTGAGATCCAGCTCGCAGGATCCTCATTGCTGAAAACCCAAGTGGCTGGACAGGGCTGCAGCAGATAGACGGTCATTTCCAGAGGGTGGGACTAGATTGCATCTTTGCTTGGGGGTTGCCAACCAGGATTCTGAGGTGTTTCGTTGTGTGGTGGGTTCAGCAACACACTGTACCAGTGCAAGTTCAACAGTCTAATATGATCAGTACCTTAAATGAAAATGTGATTACTATTTGCTTGCTTGTTGTGGAGGAAGATCAGATTTTATGATGTGGTTGGACTTGATCTGGACCGAAAATGTTATTTTTGCTGTTTTAGATGCCATGTAAAAATGACAGTTTTTTTCTTCTTTGTGCAGTATTGTTAGCAATTTGATGGTAAGCTAACAGCACAGGCAAATGAGCTGTGTCTCACAGAATTTGTACTTTGTCACATACTGAACTCATTTTATGAAGCTGAGTGTATGATGGCTGTGGGATCTGTTAAACCTGTGAATTCTCCTAGATATATCACACAAGCATCAAGATAATTGGGACCTGTCTTTGTTGACAATCTGCACTTTATCTTCTCACGTTTAAAGTATTTCAGTTGTTTAATTGGCTGTGTATGCATTAGTCTTTGTAAAGAGAAAAAAATAGTAGATATTACTTTATATAATAGTAGTACATTTACATACAGAAATATTGGTGTACAAATAGTAAAATAAAAATTACAAAAATAAATAAAAGGTAGAAAAATTAATTAAAGGAAGAAATGGAAGAATCCCTAATGGGGCTGAACATAAATTAAATCACATTTCAATTTGTGTGCTTTGTAAGCCTCTAGTGGTTATAATGACAAAAATCAGTGACAGATTTGATATCATATGCTATGATCAAAAGGTCAGAGAGGAGAGAAAAAGAAATGCTCTAGCTGATGTGGTTGCAAGAGAAAAAATACTTCTAGATGGCCCAAGCCTAAAATACCATCCAGTCCCATTTGGGCATTCTGAAGTACTTAAATGTGATACATGTAAAGAAAGTCCTAGAAGGATCAATACCATGGATATCATCATAGTAGTAGACTCATTCACCCTTTCTAGAATCAATGACAGCTGCAGAGTATGTCCACCAAGTAGTAGTTGTGCAGAACACTACTGCAAGACATCAGAAAGAGAAAATGAGTACAAAAGAAATTAATAGTAACTGGAAAGGTTATACAGTATATGAATAATGGTACTGTTGTGCTATAAGAAACAGTCACATCTAACACTATGAACAGATGCAAAGCTTAAAATATGATTATAAATTTTTTATTGAAATCTTTTAAAATAGATCAATAAATTATGTAAAGGCCAAATTAAAGTTTGTAGTAGTTCTTTTTTAAATGTTCACCAGTAGTAGCCTGAAGTATTTTTCTTGGCAAAATATTCACATTTTTTAGTGTATAAAGGCTGTTTCTCCAGTTATGTTATGTTTCAGAACATTCAGCTAGTCAGTGTTCAAAAATCTGAGGTTATAAATAGGTAATATGTAAATAGATATTCCCAAGTATAAGGAGGTGCTAGATTGTTCAGTGTCTTATTTACAGTTAGGTATACTTTGAAGTCAATCCTAAAATACACTGAAAGCCAATGTAACAAAGGTAATGCTGTTGAAATGTGTTCAGATTTACTCTTTTTGATTAATATTCTTTCTGTTGCATTTTGTAAAAGGAGCAGTCAGAATATATCTTTCCTTGGAAATCTTGATTTAGTGCATTACAGTAATACTGTTGGTGCAATTTTTCAGCAAAAGAGCAAAATGTATGGTGTAAAATTTAGACTTAATCCATAATTACAACTTCATCATTACTTTACATTGGTTCTCAGATACAGTGTTTACAGAGGACAAGATCACTGTCTCTGATGTCAGCTAACTTTATATAGAGCATGTATAATATTAACCTTTAATTTATTACATTGTGTTTCAGTTTTAATAATAAAGGGATGTCTAGCCGAAAGTTATTATCTAATCATGCTAGGTATATTATGAGATTAACCACAACAAAATCAAATAAATAGATAGTAACATTACAAATCACAAGTATTTACAGCCCCAAAAGTTACTGCAGTCTTAAGAAATGTGGCCAGATCCAAATAACTGGGTAAGTCAAAGTAAGAGGTGATGGAATAGAAGAAGGCATATCAAAGTAAGTAAAAACAGTTTAGGTCCTGTCAGAGACCCACTTATCTTACATCTCAGACATGCATTAAGGGGAGACAACAATACCAAGGACAAGACACATCTGACAGTGCTGAAGGTCCTGGTTTGATTTACAAGTCCAGATGGTGGAGTTTTTCCTCTAAGAACGTCTGTTCTTTTTACTGCAGCTAATAAATAGATTTGTTTTTCCTCCTTGGTTTAAGGAAATGTACTGAAAATGTTAAAAATGTATTATTATTTATGTCATGTATGCAAATGTAGGGCTTTTAGTTATAAAGGAATATATTATTTCCTTATACTTAATTTTTAATTTGAGACAGAAATATTATTATTAGAAAAATAAAAGGCGTTATTGTTAAACTAGGGCTGGATAATTATTAAATATTTTAAGTCTCATGATCTGGTGGTGCATTTTCAGTGGACTTCTGTTAGTCTTCAGTATAGAAACCTGTATTATTGTGGGTTACAACCGAATTATTTTTTGCACAGGAAGTAATTTTATTATTGCAGACAGTTGAGGATTAAGACACATACATTATATTTAAACAATTTCAATAGCACTTAATTCTACTCAGGATCTCAGAGGGGCAGAACAGGATACAAGGCAAGAAAAACTCAGTAGAGTTCACCAGTAAAGTCAGACAAACTCTGGGCAAATTAAGTCATCACTCACATACCACACACATCCCCACATAATTTTGACAGCCCAGCAAATGACTGAAACCCAGAACACAGTTTCTGAAATGAAATCGTTTTGCCATGATGTATTTGAATGTTGTGGGTTACCTTGCAGTGTCCTATAACCTGACCAGACAAAGTTAATCTCTATAATGTATAAATCTATGTAAGAAAAAAAGGTAAAGGCCTATTAAAAGGGAGGTGGGTTCTGTGCATCACGTTTTTTCTGTGGTTAATTAGAAGTAAGCTTTAACAGTATTTCTTTGTGTATTAAAAGTTTAATAAATAATATGAAAACAGCAAGCAAAATGTATGTACATTTCAAAACAATATTTTTTAAAAGTGAAACATTCTAATCTCAGATAAGTTTTTATCACACAAGGATTCAGCCAAACCTATGGTATGATGTACCAATGTATATTTTATACTATAATTTAGTTTACCAGATCATACCGTGGAGATGGCTAAGATGCTTGAAATCCATTTCTACAATTAAAAAAAAGATTTAAATAGGATGAACTGATTACTTTTCAGATGCTACTGTTACTAGAAGTGTAAAATATTTTGACCACTCCATTTTTCTACGGTAGTCTCTCTAGTCAAACAATGACCTGCAGCATATTCATATTGTGCCTTAACCATCTTTATTTCTTCTGTGGCCACCCTCTGTGCTAGCTGATTTTATATATATCATATATTTCTTTTCTCAGTTTTCCTTCCATCCTTTAGCTTTACCACTTTTCTGTGACCTTATTTGGTTCAGTATCTCCTCCAGTATAGATCTTTTTTCCTTAACCCATTTTGAACCAGTATGTGCCTTATTCAGCATGATATTTCTCCTTGTTTACAAATGTACAGTATCTCATTGTCTTTGTGTTTATTTTCGCAAATTTGTTTTTCTTAGTCTTTTGTACCTTTGTTTTTTGTATCTAATCCATAACTGCAAATCTGTTTTTATGGCATTATTATTGAATTTCTTGCTCCCATAACCACTAGATGCCTGTTTTTTTGTAATTTATTTAAATTTATACTTTCTTTTACATTTTTTATCATCATATTCTGACTTGAGCATTTAGACGATTGATTATTTGATTTGTTAACTATATATCTGAAACAAGATCTGCTGCTTTCTTGCCTCTTCTTCCTGTTGTATTTATACATTTCTGTTATTTAAGCACAGTGTATTAACACTAAACCTTTTTTTAGCTACTCTTCAACACCCTGCATCTTCATACATCATGCCACATAGGTAGCAGAACCCCTCTAAATTATCTAAAACAACCTTAATATATCAGCAATCTTGCACCCTTTCCTCGCATTTTCTGCAATCAAAGGTCACACTCATCACCTACATGCTAAAGACGATGTTACCTTATGTGATTTCTGTATTGTGTGGCATTTCAGACTTGTTGAACACAGTTGTTGCTGCACCATATCAAATTACATAACTGAAAATCCTTTGCAGCACAGTTACCCTTGACTCCTTTAATAGCGTGTTGTCTGATGGAGCCGGCAGTGTACCAACACTATGCAAAGGGTTAACAGCGGTGGCAAGTTAAGTAGCAATCTCTGCCCTTTTTTCTTTTTTCCATTTTGTCATGGTACTTAACTCCTAACACCCTCAACCAATGTTTAATAGATTTCGCCTCCCACTGCCACCTTCTTCCAATGACAAGTCTCTTCACACCAGTACTACTACATCAAAAACTCTTACCACATCAACTGGAATGAGCAGTGATATATTCACCTATGACAATGAGTATGGGCTGTCTATAGCTGAAAACCAAGTAAGGAAACAAGTGAGGAAGCTACGCTCAGGAAAAGCTGCAGGACCAAATGGATTCTTAAGGTCTGTGCTAACCAACTTTGTGGTATCCTCGGTCACCTGTTCAGTCTGTTCCTAAGGCTCCAGAAAGGGCTGTTGCTGTGGTAAACATCCCACACTGTTCCCGTGTTAAAGAAGGTAGGCACCAATTCACCTAATGATTACAGGTTAGTGGTACTTACATCTTACACCATGAAGACTTTTGAGAGGCTGGTTATCGACTATGTGAGTCCCCTTGTAGTAGACCACCTGGACCCAGTGCAATTTGCTTATCAGACAAAAATTTGAATGTTGGATACAATTATCTATCTGCTCCACAAGGCTTATTCTCACTTGGACAAAGGTGTCAGCACTGTAAAGATAATGTTTTTTGAGTTCTGCGGTGCTTTCAGTACCATCCAGCCATTACTAAGGGGTAAGCTCAGAGATATGCAGGTGGATGAGCCTACAATGTTCTGGATAATGGAGTATCTGTCAGGCAGTCCACAATTTGTGAGAGTCATGGATTGTATTTCTGATGTGGATGTGAGCAAACCGTGAGCACCACAAGGAGCAGTCCTGTCTCTATTTCTCTTCACTCTTTACACCTCAGAGTTGAAATATAACACCAGGTCATGTCACCTGCACATATGAGGTGTTTTGTTAAAGGGGATGAGACAGAGTATAGTTGTCAGGTGGAGAACATTGTTTCTTATAGCAGAAATAATTATCTGTAACTTAGAAAACCCAAGGGTCTGGTTATTTACTTTTTCCACACTAACAGCATCTATGTCTGGTCACTATTCAATGAGTAGATGTTGAGGTGGTGCAGTCCTACAAGTACTTGAGGGCCAACATCAATGCCAGGTTTGACTAGGTCTTGTAACACAGAGGAACTTTATAAGAAAGTGTAGATTAGGCACTTTTTTCTCAGGAAACTGCATTCCGTTAATGTGGGTAGTGACATTCTTAACACCATCATCAACTCTGTGATGGCCAGTGCAATTTTATATGCTGTGGTGTTCTCGGCTGGTAACATCACTTCAACACAGGCCCACCGAATTAACAAGCTAATAAAAACGGCAGGCTCATTCATGGGATGCACTCTAGACCACCTGGAGGTAGTAGCAAAGGATACAATTAAAACAAAGTGCCTTGATGACCAAAGCTTCACATCCTCTTTCTAATACACTGACACTGAGTACTTTCAGCCAACTTTCAGACAACAGTGTGTCAAGAAACAGTACTGGGACTCATTTATACCAACACCAACTTTCAGACAACAGTGTGTCAAGAAACAGTACTGGGACTCATTTATACCAACACCAATTTTAATTGTTATACTTATAAACTAATAAGCATTATTTTGGTTTAAAAAAAATAAAGATTACAAATTTAATGTTTGCTGATTTGTTTTAGTTATTAGGCATGCCATCTCAGTATCTGCTAGTCACACTTATTCTGGTTCTCTGTGTGCTTGCATTAAAACTTTGCATATTATATTTAGGGAGTGCTTCAAAACATCAAAGCATATCTGACCAATGCAGAAGTTTAGAAACACTAACTAAAAAATGTTATTCTGGAATGTTGTGTTGTCTGATGTACACTATGTACTGTATGTATATACAGTATGCAGGCACCCCATGAAAGATTAGGTCCTGTTCTTTCACCCATGCAGTTGGGACAGGCCCAGAATTCCCCTGAATTAGGTACACCAATCAGAGAACAAACAGCTGTAGCCATGTTTATAAAAATAAGAAGATAAATGCAAGGCTTCTCTTCTTTTATTGCGGGTGTATGGGAATAAATTAAAATTCAAATAATCTCACACAATACTCTCAAATCATGTGCAAATAGTTTTTTTTTTTCCAGAACAAACTCTTCAGTGGTATAAAAGATTCAATAATAAAAGCACCTTTTGCCTTAAGAATGTAGTGGGATTTTCCCTCTTTATTAAGTTGAACCATGTGGGAAGCTATAGAAATACTTATTGAGGTTGTACTGCAATCACAACAGCTTCTTTCTCTTTCTGTTGTGCAATTGTTCTCTCTCTCTGTCTGCCAATCCTGACTTTTTTGTGTTGCCAGTAATTCATCACATAAAATAAAGAATTTTTTAGTGCTTTAGTCCTTTTTACGTTTCTGATACTTCCTTTAAACTTTAATCTACATTATACTAAAAGTGGTTGAATTCTTTCTTTTTGTAGTCATTAAAACTAGATTCATTTACTGTAACAATTTTAAATTTTAATCTCAGTTTTATAACAGGCTGAATCTTAGTTTTTCTAAATTACTCCTTGTAGAATCATTGGGATGAAATTTACTTTTACATATAGTTGTTTAGATGATCATTTTATTCTAGGCTACTTAGGAAGTCTAAACTACAGCACACCAAGGTTATTATAGTTTTGCTTTTTTATATTAGTTTTTATTTCTATATTTTTTCTGACCTTACTTGGAAATTCAGTTTAGTTTTAGTTTTCCTTCACCGTGTATTTTTAGTTTTAGTTTAGTTTTTATTTCACAAAGACATTTCTAATTTATTTTTATATATATATTAGTTTCAGTTTTAGTTTTAGTAATTATGGTATGGAGCACCTACGGAGTTAGAACTGTACACTTAACAGATTTGGATATGAGTTTAATGTTAGTGAAAGCTTACTATACTGTCTGGTTTACTATCTGGTTTTGATTTTGTCTGATGAAAACAACCATAGTCAAAACTAGACACTGAATATGAACAATTTTATAATTTTTAAAATATTTTCTCATGAAAATCACAGGGGCTTAGGAAGAACAGGGCTCTTAGACTTGAACCAGTGTGCAAACCCAACCTAGCTGTATTGAGGGAAACAAAGAATAACAAGTATGTAGTGTCAAAGTTAGGGGTGGTGAGTCTTGAATAGCCCACCATAAGAACAGTAAACCCATAATGAGTAGAGCAAGAGCAGGCAATAAGAGTATGGACAGGCACAAAACAACAGAGACAGTGTCTGAGATTAAGAACAACATATACATTATCTAAATCTGTTTATCCAGAGTAGGATTGCAGGAAACCTGGAGCCTACCGCAGCAGGTTTGGATGCAAGGCAGGAAAAATCCCTGGTATGCAATATGTATGATAAGGCAAATGTTAAGAACAAAAAGAATATGATATTCCTATCATATAACTATCTATTTTGAGAGAGAGAGAGAAACATTGAAAAAAGGGAGACAAATATTTTAAAATATAATTCTGGTAATGGATTACTTTCACAACATCAGGTATTTTGAGTTGTGAATATGAACTAAAAAAGATAAATTAATAAATATGGAATAAATACAAAAACCCATTAGTAGTTTTTCATCACTTGTCAGACTCTTAAACTTTGTTTGTATCGCTTCGTTGTTAAACGATGTTTTTAAAGCAAAAGTGATTGGTCAGCAACAATATGCTGATCTTGTATGATGACTTAGTCAGTCTCTCGATTAGTGGCATTTTATTTTCAAAAACCAGGAGTGGTCTCCCCTCGACTTTCTTGTATACTCATATATGGGGATGGATATTTGAGGAGGAAACTGCAAGACAATTATTATATTTTTATATTATGTACATTAAGGAACCATCAACAATAAATCAAATTAATAATATATTGAACAATTATTATAAAAGTAAAGTTGAATAAATCGGACTCTGCAGCTGTATTAATAAAAAAAAAAACGAGTATGTGTTCAGATAAAGTACCACTTCCGGGTGATGTATTTAGCCCAAAAGTTAATACAGATCTACAATTGTGGTGTAACAAACACATGCCGAAATTCATCCATCTATCTAGTTGCGTTTTTGAGTTATAGTGTTTACACACACACACACACACACACACAAACGCACACACATGCATACATGCACACCCGTACACACACAATTCCAAAAAACAGTATTGTTGGACACTGGTTAGTCTATAACGTCAAGATTCATCAAAATATCGAGGTTGAATTTTTTCATCATTACTATACTTTCTCTACACTTCGTATATAAGAAAATAAAAACGATTTCTCTTGTGCTAAGTGGCAGGTGAATTACTGTCAACAAAAAGCAGACACCTGAGAAATAAACTGAAATGTTACTCACTCGTAAATTTTCTGTCCATATGGTACACGTTTTGTTGACCAGCACATTCTGATTTCAGCCGTTTGAATTGCATATTGATATGCAACAAGCACAAAGAAAGGCGGCACGTAAATCGCTTTCTATTTTTCATGCTTTATGCACCCACACTCAGCTTGCTCTGTCACCGCAAATGCTGTGTGAACAGCCGTCCTCCATCACCAGCCGCCAATCACTGGATGAATATATGCGGGCGGCTCGTGGTGGATGACTTTCTGTTTTATAGTTAAAATTTACAAGGGTTAAAGACTAACGGCAAGAATATTCATTCAAAAATTTTAGTAAATTATTATTTTATTTCAGTTAGTCTTTCCAGCTACTTTAATAGTTTCGTTTAATTTGTTTTTCATTTTGTTTTTGTTAATTATTTTTTTTCAGTTTACGAAAATGTTTTTTTAATGATAGTTTCAGTTTTGATTTTAGTTTTCGTTAACTATAATAACCTTGAAGCACGCAGTGCAATTGTTCATATTTATACAGGGGGTACACTGGTGATTAAATGATGCAATCATGCTGATAGCCTTTTCTAGGAATTACATAGGAAATCTTTACATTTACAGTCCATCACCTTTGCAAAATTGCCTGCACTGAAGTAGTCAAACGTCAGTCATTTTCTGACTCCCTTAGTCCTGAGCAGAGTTGCAGGTGTGCTGGAGCCTTTCCCAACTAGCCCCGGTTGCAAGACAGGAACAAACTTAGACAGGGCAGCAGTCCCTCACAGGGCAAACATACAGACAGACACACAAACAACACAATAGGGCCAATTTAGTATCGCCCGTCCACCCAACCTGCATGTCTTTGGACTGAGGGAGGAAAGCAAAGTATGCAGATGACATACAAACTCCATGCAGGGAGGAAATGGGGCACAAGCCCTATTCTCTTTTCTGCAAGGCAATAGCACTACCACAGTACTACCGTGCTGCCCCTACTAAAATGGTTCAGTGATTTATTTTTTTTAAGCAAAGTGCAATGTTTCAAGGTGTCAGAGTGAAGAGTGTTTTCATTACATAATTCTGTATTTTCCATTAACCTCTTCATGTTTTATGTTACATGTAATCCATTTAAGATATTATTGGTGTCACACCGGAATGATTTAGCATGTATACCTTTTACACTACTCAGCTAAGATAGGATTGGAGAGTTTGGAGGTTAGCTGCTGAATTAATTTAAGAGAGGCCTAGCACTAAGTGTGTGGACTTTGCATTATCTTCCATTGTTTGCATTAGTTTATTTCTAAGTACAAAGCCTAAAACAATGTGAATACATTTCTACAGGAGAATCAAATTCTGGTCAATTCATAAGGCCTCTATTACATACCATGCATGATTCCAAATATTGAACATTTGTTATTTTTAATGCAATAGCTGATCTTTAAAAGTTAGTTTCTTGAGAATAATGCATATGCATGTAATTATTAAAAGGAAGTGAGTATGTTTAATGAGTTATCCAGGACATTTTAATTGTATTTTGTCAAACATTTAGGAAGATTTGTTTATAACAGTTAGTCAGCCAGTCATTTTCCAACCTGCTATATCCTAACACAGAGTCACGAGGGTCTGCTGGAGCCAATCCCAGGGCGCAAGGCAGGAACAAATCCCAAGCAGGGTGCCAGCCCACCGCATACACACACACACACATATACACACCCACAGACCAAGCACACAATAGGGAACACTTAGGATTGGCAATGCAACTAACCTGCATGTCTTTGGACTATGGGAGCAAACCGGAGTACCCGGAGGAAGCCCACGCAGACATGGGGAGTACATGCAAACTCCATGCAGGGAGGACCCAGGAAGCAAACCCAGGTCTCCTTACTGTGCGGCGGCAGCGCTACTACTGTGCTATGGAGGAATATTTCGGACAAAATGAAATAAATAAATAAATGCGTAAATAAATAAAAGTACTGTGAAATGTGAGCATAAATAAATAAATGTGTCATGAAATGAGAGCCTTAATAAATAAATATGTCATGAAATGAGAGCATAAATCAATAAATGTGTCACGAAATATGTTTTTCATTGCTTATTTATTTATTTCATTTTGTCCGTAACATTCCTGCAAACCGTCATGAAATACGGCTTGAAATAAAACTGTCACTTTCACTCGTCAAAGTTGGGAGGGTGGGCTCTAACACGCCCTCTAGTTACTGATTGGTGGATCGATAGCACAAGAGTTAATTAGAAAAATGCTTACTACTGCCGATGAAATGGATTCTGCCGAAGATATTACGTATTTCAGAGAGAGAACTGAAGATTTATCGGAAGAAATTACAATGTTGGCGGCCCTTTTAGACTCCGATATAGATGAAACTGTTTTTGAAATTATCGAAGAACAGGTGGAACAGACTCTACTACACTCCAGTTCAGGTGATGCAGTACCCTGCTCTGGACGTCCATCCTTTGATATTCCAGCTGAGTCAATAGAACACCTTGTAATTTCTTCCGATAAATCTTCAATTCTCTCTCTGAAATACGTAATATCTTCGGCAGAATCCATTTAATCGGCAGTAGTAAGCATTTTTCTAATTAATTCATGTGCTATCGATTCACCAATCAGTAACTAGAGGGCGTGTTAGAGCCCACCCTCTCAACTTTGACGAGTGAAAGTGACAGTTTTATTTCAAGCCGTATTTCATGACGGTTTGCAGGAATGTTACGGACAAAATGAAATAAATAAATAAGCAACGAAAAACATATTTCGTGACACATTTATTTATTTATGCTCTCATTTCATGACATATTTATTTATTAAGGCTCTCATTTCATGACACATTTATTTATTTATGCTCACATTTCACAGTACTTTTATTTATTTACGCATTTATTTATTTATTTCATTTTGTCCGAAATATTCCTCCATACTGTGCCACCGTGCCACCCTTGTTTGTAATAGTAATGACTTTAATTAAACAGTTGTTCCTATTTAATGTAAAGATCGACTGGATGAGTGATGAGATTAATTATTTTACAGGACTATTTTAACTGATATCAAGAGATATGTGTAAATCTATCCATCTGTTTTTAAAGAATCCACTCAGTTGAACTAAATGGTTATTTTTGGCCACACCCTAGATTGTATGTATAACAATTTTTTATATTTTTATTTTAAATACTGCTACAGTGGATTTTTCGCTTTTGCTTATAGTTGTAACCTGTAAACTGCCTATAAACTTGTTTCTATTGATATTTGATTTCAAATCCTAATATTACATAAATGTGCTTATAATAAAGGACTAAATAATGGTCTGACCTTGATATTGTCTAATTATATATTTATATGTGTCATGAATCCAATAAAATGCACAGTGATCAGCAGCTGTTTTATGTTTAGAATGCTGCTATTTACGGACTGTATAACACTAGACAGAACAGTTTGTGGTTTAATTTGTATTTAGGAAAAAGTATTTCCCTATAATGGTTTCAGAGTAAATGCTCTTTAAATATGGCTGAAAATGTCAACCTTTTATGTTACCAGAGTAGTAACTCTGAACAGGAAATGTGCAGCAGTGGAAAAATAAAACCATAAAATCATGTTATGAAATAGCTGTATGACTGAGAACAAACAAACATTATTTAAACTGTATACTATAATTAAACACATTATAGAATTTATTTACGGGCAATTAACTGAGAGTACTATTTTCCATTTAGCTCATGAAGTGGTTTGCTTTATATATTTTTACTATTAATAAACTGCAATATGGTAAAAATGAAAGATATTAATAAATAGTGGCATCTCATACTAGTAAAGGTTCAGGGTTTTATAGGCAGGTCAGTGGTCAGTGAGGAACAATAGAAGCAGAGACTGGACACTATCTTGAGAGGACACTGAGCTCACTGTCAGGGCATCTGATTAATATTCACCCAGCTTTCCTGTCTAGATTATGTTTTGGTTATTTTGTACATAGTTTTTTTGACGTTTTTATCTCTTAGGAAAAACTGTGGCTTGTAATCTGTACTGTATATATGCAGGTGTAATATAAGGTTGACTGACTATAAACAACTGGTGAAAAGCATGAAAGTACTGTATTTGAATGAATGGCGTAAGTGAAAATCGTAAAATAAAATAATGATAATATTGTACTTAAATTTGACATTATTCCAGCTTATTATCTTTTTCTATTTAAACAACATAAAAACATAAACATCTCATTAGACGAGAGTTTGTATCTTTCTGTCGACACAACCACTGAAGTGGAGCATGATCAGTTACCAAAGTGAAGTTCCGTCCCCACAAGTAATAGCGAAGCGCTTATGTTTCTGTGTCTCAGGTCTCGGGTAAACAAGCATTTCTTCTATTTTCCTTAACTGTGGCCTAAGTAAACCCTTGCCCATAGACTAGCCTAAGTAATGAATCTCGGACATGCCCAGTTTATATTTCTTAGGGTTAGCAGTAAGGCTAGCCTGTTTCAAGCTTTCAAGAATGGCTTGAAGCTGCTCTAAGTGTGTTTTCCAATCGTTGCTAAAAATCACGACATCGTCAAGGTATGCCCTGGAATATTCAGAATGAGGACGCGGGATCTGATCCATCATACGCTGAAAAGTTAGAGGTGCCCCATGAAGAACACACCTTCCTGTAAAACTGTGTTTTCCAGTGACCATCACCAGAAAACCATGAAAAAGCAGGAATTGATTTAATGCAGGAATGTTTCCCTCATGGACAATTGTGTTTAGCATGTTGAAGAGTAAGCATCAACAGTGAACCAATCATATTATTATTATTACTTAATATTTGACTTATGCCTTCATCCAAGGCAACTTACAACATCTGAGATATATTTGGTGCATTTCCTTGTTTTCTCCAATTGGGAAACAACCAGATGAAGTGACTTGCTCATTGTTACACAATGCCAGTAGCAGTTTTTGAAACCAAAGCCTTAGGGACTGAAATCTAAAACCTTAACCACTACATTACACTGGCAATAATATTAGCCTTTGGTAAAAAAAAACCTACAGATATTGTATACAGAAAAGCGCTTAGTTACAGAGTACTTCTGATTCACTTGATTAACCTATGGTACAATAACAAACTCTCCATTATCTGACAAAATATCCTGGGTGAAGCCAGGTAATGGCTAGTTATTGTATTTGATAAATATAATGTAGTATCTCTGCCATAAACTAATATAACATGTAATATATGACTTCTATCATAGACTTATTTGAACATAGAATGAGTGGTCCAGGCCATCCTGTAGTCTATCAACAGCCTCAGTAGTTCACCTATGAATATGTTTCATGACCAATTTTAATTTATGTTTATACGAAGAGAATTAAGAGGTATTATAGAGGGGTTCTACTTTTGATAAGTCCCTGTAGCAGTGCCTCAGACATTTAGCATTTCTAGTAGAACATCTTTGGAGTTACAGTGCAGTAGTAGTATTTGCGTGAGGCACATAAACACTAATCAGTGATTGATGATAACTCCTTCATCATATTAAACAGCTTGCATTTATCCAAAATAAATTCCAGGTAAGGCGAGAAACACTGTGCTATCACAGTTATTATTAATAGAAGAGCGTATTCCATCTGTTTTGCATTTATTGCAAAACTCATAGCATTGATAAGCTCTGAAAAGATTATATCCAGGAAGAGTGACAACCTCAAAACGTATAAAAGCATTTAGGTCTCAGTAAAATGCAACACTAAAGCAGAAGAGTAATCAGTAATAGAACTTCTGAGTAATTGAAACTCATCCATTTAATAGCATATAGACTGGAAATTTGACAAGTAAAAAACACAAAATGGAAATATGCCTTAGGATGTGTATTCTAAAAGTTTTTTATTTTTCTTAAGAAAAATGGAAGTAAAACCCTGGTGTAGTGTTTTAGTTATGAATTTTTCCTTTCTAACTGACTTAATAACACTTACAGTAAATTACGTTCTTTTTTTTTTTTGGTAAAATATTGTTGGTTTCCATCTAGGTCTGGAGAATTTGCCTGTATAAGGTGCATGAAGCTTTGTTATTTCTATTTTTTTATTGTGAAGTACTTAATTAGAGGATAGTTTTAGTTACATTTTGAAAAACTAATCATCTTGTAACAGTCGTTTTTTTATTTATTTTTGTTTAGTAAATCTTATTTCAATAGCATTACTGATTTCTGCAATTATGTTCTAAACATCTTTTTTATGTGTTGGAGGATATAACACCATATTATCATTTTCTCAGGATACAGATTGTGTGAAAAATAAGGGACAAAATGGTTTACTACCCAGTTTTTGATCTTTATACTTTAGAGTTAACCAATGAATACATTTGCCACCTAAACTTCAAAGCTCATCTGTAACTGAGGGAGATGGTTAGGATAAATTAGCATTTTAGATTTGCCAGCCTAAAATGGAGCAACTGAGCCTTTGGTAATTAGCTCCACTCTGGGCATTAGTAGCTGGTGACAAGTAAACTAATGCAGTGTAAAAACTCAAACATGTAGTATTATGAAAAATTATTTTTAAATGGACAGCATTTTTTAAGAAGAACACTCCCTAGTAGTGGCAGATCATAAAATTGTGTTACTTAAGCCCACTTAGAAGAAACTAATTGATTGTTTACAAAAAATAGAGAAGAATAAGGAATGTTAGATAATCCTAGGCACAGAGAATTTCTCCGCACCTAGTGATGGTAGAAATTTGACTGTTAGTATCTTAGTAAAATATGGTAAATTACCAAAATAAACATGTTAAATTAATTGCCAAAAAATAAAAAGAGTGAACATATTGTCTGAGTTGGCAATTCAGTGGATTGGTCTACTTTTTAAATTTGGTCCCTGTCTTGTACCCTGTTCCATCTGTAGCTGCGTTTGTCACTGTAATTAAAATCAGGTTTGGAAAATGGAAGGAAGGAAAATATTACAGAATATAATTTTTTAAACAATCAAGATCATTATAGCAAAAGACAAAAAAAATGCATTTTAAACTTACAATTTTATAAAAGAGTTTTGCTACTCCTTTTGTACTTTTCATTTTATTCTTACAGAATATTCTTAGCAGAAGCATTACTGGAAGGTTTACTTTCCATAAAGTATTGAATTGATACTTTTAATCTTTTTTCCCCTCTTTTTCTCATATAAGAGATGATCTTTTTCAAAGAACTAGCTAACATGAAATTTAATACTGCATTTGAACTTCTGATGAAAACACTCCTCTGCATATGTTTAATTGGAATAATGGCAAATCATACTTTTAAATCTAATCATTCAGATAGCCATTTTCTGGACTAGTTTATACCAGCACAGGGTCACAGGATAGTCAAAGCCAATCTGAGTAATATAATACACAAAGGAGCCAACTCTGAATGCTACACCAATTAATTGCAGGGAACACTTACAGAATCATGTTGAAACAATTTAGCACAGAAAACCTTGGATTTGGAGAAAATACAAATCTTATATAAGAGAGGGACACAATTCAAACCCTATTCTCCTGCTTGTGTTTTAAATTTTAAAAATTTTTCAGCACAGAAAACCTATTAATCATGTTTTTTCCAAAAAAAAAAATATTCTTACTTTGAGTTGAGAAGATAATTATAGACATGTTTGTGACTACACTAAAATATTTTTAAACCTTTTCTTTATAGTGATCTGCTTCAACTCAGTAACATTAGATGACTTTCGAGCATGAAATTCTTGTTACAAACCCTTCCAAAACATTTCTGAGGAGTTTAAGCCTGGAAAGTAGCTTCTAAATCAGTTATGTTTACCTTATTTAGCTATTTAGTTACAGTTTGGCTTGTCTTTGTCTTGCAGTTTCAGCTGATAACTAAATGATCAGTCAGTTAATAATTCCTATTTCAGAATCTTGTTGGAAGTTTCATGATGGCTACACTAGCTTCACTTCTGAAAAATTTGTCTTTTACTAACAAAACTTCATGCCATATATAATAACATCAGTTTTTAATGAATAACATTTATGAGTCATTTATAACTGTAGTAAAGTACAAATAATTTGATGTTAGTAGTGAATAGCATAAAAAGTTGAGATCCTACCTACAAACTGCAATACAAATGGTAGCAACCTTATTGCAAAAATCATTTAATGTCCTGCTTTGTCTCTTCCACTTATTGAAAAATTTGTGAACTTTAAAAAGTACAATACAGTAATTTTAAGCAGCTATGTCAAACATATTCTATTGCTAAAAAAAAGATCAAAACATCACATAAAAAATTCATTAGTGGAGTATCAATAATTTACAGCTTATACAGTATCTCTGTTATCATTAGTGTGTATCTCTGTATGAAGTTTTTAAGGTCTATTATAATATCAGAGTAAAAAACAAAGGTTTAGAATACTCAATATTTCATATAACAATATTAATTACATATTTTTTACTAAAGACAGGGTTTGTTTGCACCTTTATAATTTTTTAAAAGAGACCATTTGTGCAAATCACATTAACATCAAGAAAAAAGTTAGAACTTCATAATTAATTGTTACAAGTATTGCTTTAATATTACAAAAAATATTTAAAAAAACAAATAGAGTTATAAAAGCAATGTTGTTAATGCATTTCATTGCTGATTTTCATTTTTGGATATAAAAATGGTTTAATGTTTTTTAACTTTATAATTGTAAATAATTGTAAATACAATGTCCTGCATATTGGAATAACATCATCTTGCCAGGATTATTTTAGAGCTTAAAGGTCCTACCAAAAACACAATAGCTATAGTAGTAAAAAAAGATCCAAATTACTGTACTTCTAATTGGAGCTGCTAGGCCTCTAACCTGGTCTCTTTCTTTTTTGCACTGGATATGTGAAAGTGTGAAATTCTACTGTGTATACTCATTCCAGGATGTCTTGCCTACTCTTCTGCCATGCAAGTATTTAAAAATTAAGAAAACACAAGCTTATCTTAAAAACAGTTGAAAAAGCCGAGATCACTCTGATTGAGGTGGAATGGTTGTATTAACACAATAATGTGCAATTTAGACAGTATAAACATTTATATAAGGTAGATATTGTGTATATAATTTTCTTCATTTTTTGAATTTTGAAATGATGCTCCTAAACATGATTAATTTTATAAAAAGTGTATGTCAGTGTTTTCTTACGTTTTCTTTAGTTCAGAATGGTGGTATGTTAAAATGTTTATGCTTTCCAGTTCTGGTACAAGCTGTAACTTTTACGTAAAATATGACTTAGCAGAGATAAAGTATTAATACAGAAAATAATGTGAAGAGCACTGATAGTAACATAACAGCAAAAAATGTTTTGGTAGATTATCAATTAAGACAAATATAAATGAAAATATAGCTTATAATAAATTTTGGTTAAAAAAACTTTACATTAAATTTAATGTTTATTTATTCCTTGTTCAGTTCAAGAGATGAAAAGCAAGAGTTGAAGGAAGAATAAAAGAATATTAAATGAGATCAGGAGAAACTATAGTGGGTATACACACAAAAGGAATTAGGATGAGCATGGTAAGGAGGCAAGTGTAGAGAGATGGAGTAAAAATAGAGGATGTAGATTCTGTACTCAGGATTCTTCTGGAGCACTGTAGTTGATGATGAAGTCTGTTGCTAGTTATGTGGTGTGCCAGTGTTGTTGCATGTGACATCATCATGTTGAAATTATACAGTATAAGATGCTGGTATTCATCACTCAACATCCAATCCTTGTAGTATGCTTTTGAGCACATAAAATTATTTCATTTAATTAGGAAAAGGGTAAACAACTATAATTAGGAAATTTTGGCTAGCCCTTTTGACTTCAAATTTAGGTTTTTGTATCTGATTTTGAAACTTGTTTATTGTGCTTTGTTGGCAACTTGATAGTTTACTTATTAAACACCTGGTTTTCCGCTTTAAGATACAGTAGTTCTTGATTTTCACTTTGTTCTTTGCAAATTCTCTTCCTTTTGTACATGATAAATAACCATCTTGGCTACAGTAGCACCATGAAAGGAATCCATTCCATCATAAGGCGCAGACACACACTACAACATTACTCTTGCATGGTATATTTGGAGCTTGTTGGTACAGTTAGTGCAGGGGTTAGTGCTTCATTGATCCTGCATCTTATCTTCAAATTCCATGTCCAGTGTCAGTCTGTGTAAAATTTGCACTTTCTACCTTTGTCTACATATGTTGTCCTCTGTGTTCTCATAGGTTCGTCCCATTTTCCAAAAGACAAGTGTGTTAGGTTAATTGCTGCAGATTGGCTAAGAGTGAGACTGGGTACGGGTGGGCTTGTGTCCTTCTGTCCTTGTGCTTCATGCTTCAGTGGCAGGCTCCAATTTCCCAAAACACTGAATTTTATCAAATGGGTTTGAGAATGTAATAAAACCTAACAGCTTATTTTGGAATGTCTTAAATAATGGAGGAAATGCATATTGACAAAATGCACTCTTCATACAAATATTTAAGGTGAAACAGACAATAATAAAAGATTTAAGTGAAAATTAGGAAGTTATGGGTAAGATGAAGTTAACTATAAATAAATGTAAGCTGTAATGGAATATAGATAGAAGCAGATGATTCAGGCATCACTACAGATTTATTATCTACCATGCATTTCTGCAAAGGCAAATAGAATGCTTAATTGTGCATTAGAGATCTGTTCAGGTTGAAAAATAAATTCTCTAGTAAAGTTTCCACCTTATACTCACTCTTTATTGTTTCCATAGAACATTGAATCTGTTAATTTTAGCAAAATTTAATAATATTGCAATATATGCTACTGTTCATGAGTTTGTTTTTGACTAATAAACGTTTTTTGTCATAACTTTTCAGCAGTATTTATATCACAGTTCTAATGGTAAACTCTATTTACTCATTCTTAATTAATCATGTTCAAATGCTAATTGGTTATTAGAGAAACCTTTGCAATTGTGTTAGCATAGCCGAAACCTGTTATTCTATTCAATAAAGTAAATTGTCTTTCATTAATATGCAAGGTACTGCAATTACTAAAATTCAATTCTGGGTGTATAAATGGAAACAGCTTTCTCAAATGACACATCAGTCTATTGTTATTTCACAAAATGAAGATTATTCCATGCAACAGATTGTCTGAAGAAAAAAGCTGAAGATTTAATTCAATGTATTCAACTACTGTATTGTATTTTGTAAGTGCAGATACAAAGACTAAAATTGTTAAGTTGAAGTTTGGTAGGTCAGATTTTGACCAGATGCAACAAAGTCTAAGCAGGATAGACTGGGAGAAGCTTTTAAGTGTGGAGATAGTCAAGGAGCAGTGGAAAAGGTTTAAAAATGTTTTACAGGTAATGCAGGACAGACACTAATAAGATACCTAAAATTGGAATCAGTATGAAATAAAAAAAACTCCACAGTGGATTAATACAGATTTATAAAAGAAAACTGCAAAGGACAAAACTGCTTGTAAGGCATATATGACTAATGACTGCAAAGCGAATCGTCGAACGTATAAGAACATGAGGGCAACCATTAAGAAGGATATCAGGGAGGCTAAAAGACAGTTGGAGAGGAATATAGCAGATAAGGCAAAATAAGACCTAACAGATTCTTTCAGTATTTTAGTAGTAAAAGAAAAGTCAAGAATGAGGTCAGGTGCATTAGAAATAGTAAAGGGGAATAAAAGATACAGATAATTAAATAGTGCCCTAAACTTACATTTTTCTGAGGTGTTTGCAAGTGAGTAAGTAGATCACCTCCCAGAGGTAAACAGGACTATTAAGGAGGTACTGAGGAATTTGGAAATTGTAGAGGGAGAAGTAATGCTTAGATTAAATAGGTTGAAATTAAACATATCACCAGGACCAGATATTATTTACCCTTGAGTTCTTAAGGAGGCTAGTGAGTACATATAAATCCTTGAAACATAATTTTAGGAAGTCACTGCGCACTGGGGAGATTCCAAAGGACTGGAAAATGGCAAATATTCTCCTGTTATATTACAGAAAGCATTTGATAAGATTCCACATGAGATGTTGGGCATCAAACTAAAAGAAGTGGGAGATCAGGGTGATGTTTTTAGATGGGTGCAGAATTGTCTCAGATACAGGAAGCAGAGGGTGATGGTGTGAGGAACCTCATCAGAATGGGCTGATGTTGAGAATGGTGCTGCACAGGGGTCAGTGCTAGGGTTGCTGCTATTTGTAATACAGTGATCCCTCGCTATATCACGCTTCGACTTTTGCGGCTTCAATCCATTGCGGATTTTAAATGTAAGCATATCTAAATATATATCACAGATTTTTCGCTGGTTCGTGAATTTCTGCAGACAATGGGTCTTTTAATCTATGCTACATGCTTCCTCAGTTGGTTTGCCCAGTTGATTTCATACAAGGGACGCTATTGGCAGATGGCTGAGAAGCTACCTAATCAGAGCATGTATTACATATTAAATAAAACTCCTCAATGATATACGATATGCTTCCCACGCGGTGCTTGATTGTTTCCCTCTCACTCTCTCTGCCTGACGGAGGGGGTGTAAGCAGAGAGGCTGTTTGCACAGAGGCTGTTTGCCTAGGGGATATGGACGCTCCTCTAAAAAATGCCGTTGTATCGCGGTGCTTCGGCATACTTAAAAGCATGTATTGATTTTTTGATTGTTTGCTTTTCTCTTGCGCTCTCTCTCTGACATTCTCTGCTCCTGACACGCATTCTTTGAAGAGGAGGATATGTTTGCATTCTTTTAATTGTGAGAAAGAGCTGTCATCTCTGTCTTGTCATGGAGCACAGTTTAAACTTTTGACTAAAGGGTTTTATTTCATGTCTAGATGGCTCTAATAATGTCAACAGTGTGGGAGAGTTTATAAGGGCTTAAAATATTTAAAAGTAACCATACAAACATATAGTTTCTACTTCGCGGATTTTCATCTATCGGATGGGAGGTTCTGGAACGCAATCCCCACAATCGAGGAGGGATTACTGTATATATAAATGATTTAAATAGGAATATAAGTAACAAGCTGGTTAACTTTGCAGGTGATACCAAGATAGGTGGATTAGCAGATAATTTGGAATCCGTTATATCATTACAGAAGGACTTGGATAACATACAGGCTTAGGCAGATTTGTGGCAGATGAAATATAATGTCAGTAAATGTAAACTATTACACACAGAAAGTAAAAATGTTAGGTTTGAATACATGTGTGAGTACAATTCCAAGGAGGTTATGCTCAACCTTTGTAATGCACTATTGAGGCCTCATCTGGAATACTGTGTGCAGTTTTGGTCTCCAGGCTACAAAAAGTACATAGCAGCACTAGAAAAGATCCAGAGAAGAGTGACTAGGCTGATAACAGAGGTTGAATTATAAGGAACGATTAAAAGAGCTGAGCCTATTCAGTTTAGGCAAAAGAAGATTAATAGGAGACATGATTGAAGTGTTTAAAATTATGAAGGGAATTAATATAGTGGATCAAGACTGTTATTTTAAAATGAGTTCATATAGAACACGTGGACATAATTAGAAACTTGTTAAGGGTAAATTATGCACAAACATAAGAATGTTTTTCTTTACACAAAGAATGATAGACACTTGGAATAAGCTACCAAGTAATGTGATAGACAGTAAGACTTTAGGGACTTTCAAAACTCGACTTGATGTTTTTTTGGACTGGTGAGCTTTGTTGGGCTGAATGGCCTGTTCTCGTCTATATTGTTCTGATGTTCTAAGGAAAAAAATAGGGAAAACTGGGCTGAACCAGGATAGAAAATCAAATAAAAGACCCGTATGCACCACTGTATAAGAAATTAAATAAATCATAGTCTGGAAATTGAAAAACAGATACTTCTCAGTTGACACACCAAATATCAGTATCTTCTGCAGCAGTGAAACAAAAATGTTAAAATGGGCAAAAGAACACAGACATTGGATGGGGAATTTTTATGGTGATTCTGAACTTTTTGCCCATTTGATCCCTTTCCTTTTATTTAGCAGTTTCAAATGTGTCTTTTTCTTTAAAATTATGCCTCTATAACCAGCATGTCGGAGTAATCTTTTTTTTGTGTAATACTGTCACATTTTCAACATAGCAGACCTGCAGTGAAGGCATAACCTCTACACACTAAAGCAGTTCTAGCTTATATGGACATTCACATTTTTCATATACTGTACATTGTAGTTAGACAAATTTTGACACTTGTTTGTCTGGTGATGGAGCTGTGAATGTAGTTGGCGTTCAATCCAACATAAGAAAGCCTGCCATAGCAGGAAGGGATATTCAGTACTCCTTATTAGAGGACCACAATTTATGATTAAAGAGAATTAGCAGGCTATCCTTTTTTTTGTAAAGAAAATCAGTGTTATATTCAATTAATATCATTTACATGTGAATTTTTTTGCAAAAAGCTTGAAGGATTACAGTTTCCTACAAATCTCCACATCTCTTCTTGGATGTAGGAGAAAGGTATTAAAAGTACAAACCCTAACTTGTATGTATATCAGCCTTTCCTGTATGTTGTGATAATAGGGTATAGAATAAACTAATATCAAGGTGAA
This sequence comes from Polypterus senegalus, assembly GCF_016835505.1. Classification (NCBI taxonomy): domain Eukaryota; kingdom Metazoa; phylum Chordata; class Cladistia; order Polypteriformes; family Polypteridae; genus Polypterus; species Polypterus senegalus. The sequence goes on from NC_053154.1 coordinate 240,903,885, forward strand.
CTTTCAGCCTTTGTTTTTAGAACCCTTTATGAAATCAAGTGTCACTGCCATTTTTGATTATCGGTCCTCACCAGTACAGCATAATATGTTGAAATAAACTCTCTGTGTTAAAGTAATTCTTATTTTCCACAATTATCAGGCAGTTCTGTAAAGTATGCGGTGGACTACACTTACAGTACACATGCATGAAAGTACTGTGCATGCATGTTGCAAATCAGGCAGGTACCGCAAATCACTTAGTTACATTCCCATCCAACATTGGCTGCTGCAGCTATGTGATGTCATACTGGCTTCACAAAGCATCATGGTGCACATGAAAAAAAGGTTTGCTTAAGCTGGCAACACAGCAAATTTTCTGGAACAAATTCGACAATAAAGTTGACTAATGAATCCAGGAAATTCACTGCAAAAAACACTTTGGCAAATTTCAGTCAAAACTAGTTATCATACAATTCGCCTCTTAACACGATGCTGTGGAATACCTGCAATTTGCCATCCTATAAATTTTCAGCCCCACTTATTCCACATCTGGGTATTGAGTAAAGTAATGCTATTCTAGCAGAAGTATATGCCAGTTAAATCTGTATATATATTGTTGATGCAAGGGTGGGTATACAGAATATTTAGAGAGAAACACTGCAGAATTAGTTGAAATATATTTTATTTTATATATTTTATATACGTGGACTTTCTTCTATGATAATCATAGAAAATTCACACAGGTTTTCTTTGTTCAGCTCCTCTTAGTTAGAAACCCACGTTTTTTGGCAAGATTCTGTGCACAGGGTATAGGCCGTTATTCTAATGTAAAAAATTATTTTAAAGTTTAAAATGGTGATATTTCTGATAATATCTAGAATTGTTAGGCTGCATTTTGTTCATTAAGTATTGGGAGGTCCAGATCTAATTATGCAGATCCAGATCGTCTGGATGACTTTGATTTATGCGTGAACGATTCCAGTTCAATGTGAAGACAATTCTTCATGTCGTCAGTTCGCATACTTCTCGATGGTCCGGGATTTTTCGGGTGATTTACTATGTAATAAACTTAATAAGTTATAGCATAATGAAAATTGCATAATTAGATCTGGACCACCCTATATAGCTCACTGCTTTAATAAAAAACAGAACTACGGCTCTGTTAATCTCCACTTTTAATCTTAACAAATTGCCATGATACAAACTGTATCTATTTAATCTGTTCAAACAAGCAAGAAAGCACCTGAGTAATAGATTATCTAAATTTTTATAATAATCTGGTCGGTATAGGCTAACAGATGTTCTTAGATTTGAACTTCACTGAGTCATATTCCCATGTGACCTTTGTTCTTGTGAATAATTTCACCCAAAGCATATTTCTAAAATTTTCATAGTGAACTGATTCTTTCCAACATTGACGTCATGGCATCAGGAGACTGGGAATGTTTGGTCACCAGCTCCCGTGGGAACAGTTCCAGCAAGGTGGAGATTGTAGTTCTGGAAACTTCAGCACCATATTGCTCTGCAGAACGGGTCATCAACAATAAAGGAGAGTTCAGGTTTGTTTTTCTGAAAAATTACAGTATATATTGTTTTAATTTTTATTTAGGAAATTTTGTTTAGCATTTATGGAAGGATTAATATTTCAGATTATTCTACTTGTATTTAAGAAAAGTTTGTTTATAGATACCATTAGTTTACGATTTTTGTATAAATATCTTTTCTTTTCTGTAACTCTGAGCACATTTTGTTCATTATCCTTAACAATGAAGTTTGACAACTTAAATTAGTGGGGGTATCGGGAAGTTTAGTATTTAATTAAGCTAGGCTCCATGTATTACATTTCAAGAATTAAAAACATGACAGTAGATACATTTTTGCACAGAGCATAATCTGCAGTACCTTTTGGTTTGAAATGTAGCATTGACATATTGACTTTACAATAGGTGGCCAAAGACACTTGCAGGTATCACTGCATTCCTACCCTGCATGCAGTATCCTTTTGGCACTGTGACCTCTAATGGCATCTTAAAGGAAAGGAGAGCTTTTCGTAGATGTGACCGAGCTGGTCACTGGATGGAGGATGATTATTCTGAATGTCCTTATTCCAATGAAGTGACACGTGTACTCCATGCTTTTAGCCAGGTAAGTTTTCAGTCATTTAATTTAATTTATGGACAATAAGTATACTTCATGAACATATATGAAATTACTAATTTTTCTTAAGAAAAATATCTTTTTACGTTCAGATATGATTATTCAATGATACAGAATTATTTTTGTATTATGCTGTGCATTATTTGGATTATGTCTTAAACAGACCTCTTATGACTGTTCTTATTCTGACTCCTTCCTGTTCTAAATATTTCATGATACGAATAAAAAACTCCAGATTCCGTAATTTGTTTTTCCTTTTCATTTTAGTTTTTTTTTTTTTTTTTTTGTAAATGTGAGATGTTTTCAGGGTCATGCCTTACAGGTTACTGTTATTTGCATGATAATAATTGCCTTGTTGTGTATGGCAATATATTTTCATCAATTTTCTTTAATTATAAATTAATTTGAAACAATAAATTGAATCAGTTATTGACATAATTTCAGGTTCAGAAATAGAGGTACAGTTTATATGACAACTAGCTTTAAAGATATACAAAAGTAATATATGCAGATAATTAGGATTAAATGTCCGTGTGTGTATCACTAGTAGATAGGGAAGTAAATTAATAATATCTCAGCAACATATTTATCAAAGGTACTAAAGCTATTAGAAAATTTGCAGCTGTTGAAGTTTAATGCATAATTAGTATAAAAAGGCTGGTTAAGGACATTGTAATTAAAGGACTTTTGTAAATTGAAGATTTTTTCAGTGTCTCTCTACTTAGTAAATTTAAATTTTCTAAATTTGTTTACTTGAACAATACATGACATTCAAGTTGTACTATACCAAGTATATTTGAATTCTCCTTCTTCTCCTTCATCATCTTTCCTCACTTCTATGTGGGATTGATATTCTTGATCACCCTTCTCCGGCCATCTCTCAACCTTCTCTCAAACTTCCTCACCAATCATGCCCTTTTCCTTCAGATCTTCTTTTACTTCATTCATCACCTCTGCTTTGGCCACTCTTGCTTTCTCTAAATACTTCCATTCCAATCATACTATTGCCAACATATTCATTGTCTGTCCTCATCACGTGTCCATGCCACATCAACCTACTTTCATGTACTTTCTCAGATATCTCACCCTCTTTTTTGTACTTATGTATTCTGCGCTCTTTTCTGCCACATCTGACATTTTTTCTTGCGCTGTCTTTACTGGCCATGTCTCAGCTCCATACCTCATTGCTGATCTTACCACTGTCTTTAAAAACCTTAACTTTAACCTTTGCCCTTAATCACACAATACTTCTGATATTTTTTTCCAATTGCTCCATCTACACTCTAAATCCTGAGCTACTTACTACTGATACTAGGTATTTAAACTTATTCACTCTTTTCAATAGCAGTCCCTCCAGGCTTACTTCTGAATTCTCTTTATTATTAAACCTTATATATTCGGTCTTCTTTGTATTTATCTTCAACTTTCTATCTCCCAAAGCCCTTCTCCATTATTTCAACTTACTCTCCACTGTGCAACACAACTCAGTGTCAACAGCAAAAAGCATGCACCAGGGGGATTTGTCTTTTATCCAATTATTCAACACATCCATAACCAGATTAAAGAGGTAAGAACTTAAAGAAGATCCCTGGCGCAGACCTACTCTAACTGGGATCTTGTCTGATACCCTAACACAGTGTTAACCACAGTGTTAACCACAGTCCTCACTAACTCATACATATCCTTGGCAATCCTCACATACTGTAATTCTCTGGTATGCTTTTCTATCTCATGAGCCTCCCTCCAGCACTCTATCGTAAGCCTTTGTTTTTCTCGATGCTTCCCTGTTAGCTGTCTCATTGTAAAGACTCCATCAGTTGTTCCTCTCTCTGACATAAAACCAAACTGCTCCTCCTCTGTGTTGGTCTGTTCTCTAAGCTTTCTCTCTATAACCCTTTCCCAAATTTTTATTGTGTATGACATCAATATGATCACTCTATAGTTTCCACAGTACTGAGTAACACCTTTCTCCTTGTAAACAAGAACAATCACACGGTTCCTCCTTTCCTCTGGTATTCTCTCTTGTTCATAGATCTTCTGCAAGAGATCCCACAATACATTTACTCCTCCTTCTCCTCAGTTGTTGCTCGTATTTCATCCAGTCCTGTTGCTGTCTGTTTTTCATTCTTTTCATTTGCCTCCTTTATTTCCTCCCTCCTTATTTTTAGTACTAGCCCTTTATTTTGGTACTAACCTTCAATTTTCTTAATTGAACAGCTTTTTAAAGTACTTCTTCCAACTATTGTCGATCTTTTCATGCTCACACAAACCACACCTTGCTTATCTTTCATCTGCTTTATTTGACTGGAATCCTCCCCAGCCTTGTTCTCCATTACTGTAAGTCAGAAGCTAAACTAATTTCTTTTCAAAAATAAGCTAACTACAGTACAATCCATCTTAACTGGCCTTGCATTAACCAGCCGACGGATTAACCAGCCAGTTAAAATAAAATAAAATATATATATTTTTTTAATCCTGAGTTCTTTATATTATATGTATGCACTTCCTTCTTTCCTGGAAGGTGAGACTGTAAGCAGTCTCTTAAAATCCAAAGCACGGTGCCTTCTTCTTTCTACCTGGCGTCTCCCCTGCAGGTGCAGCTGCCTTCCACACTGGTCCAGTAACCCTCCGATCCCTGGCTATGTTGGGCTTCATCCGGACCGAGACTTGGGTTCTTTCCCCAGCGGCCAGGGTGCTCACACTGGGGCTAAACCAGCCCAAAGCCTCCACGACTGCCTCTGCCTTGTGACGGCCAGTCGTCTTCAATACCAGTCACTCCAGCTCCGTGATCGCTCAGCTGGAGTGACCGCTTTCTTCAGCCCCACTGAGTGTCGGCCAAACACTCCTCTGCAGGGGTTCATTCCCAGCTGCCTGCCTTTGCTCCATCGAATCTGATTTCTCTCGTTCGCTCTCCTGCACTGGCTTTCCTCTACCTGCTTCCTTCTCCGCTAACCTCACGGTTTTTCCTGTTCTCCCCCTAGCTGCCTCGTGCTTCTATTTATCACGGGGACGTGGATCAGATGTGGCAATTAGCAGTTCCAGGGAAGAATTACGAATGCGAACGACTCCTCACCTGTGCACTTTGTATCACGAATTCCCCGTGAACCGATCGGCCACACATACCACGCCCCCTTGCTAAGCCGCGAGTGTGGTGATTATTTATTTAAAAAGTGGCCTTTTTGACTTGAGCTGTGGACCTGCTACACCACAGTGTCCAGTCGTTGTACGAAATGGATATGGTTTCTTCAGTAATGTCGAAGAGGTACAGTACATACCTTAGAAATATTTTTCTACATGAAAATAGGTATGTGTCGGATTAACTGGCCAAAACGGCAACCGGCAATGGGTTCAGTCCCAAGGTGGCCGGTTAAGAGGAATTGTACTATATTACCAAATCAGATACCAAGGCGAAATATACAGTGCTCTCTCCTTCCCCATTTCTTTCTCCTACCTCCCCACCCTCCATGTACCCTGTCATCTCTCTACTCTTTCCCACATACCCATTTAGATCATCACTAACAGTCACCTTTTCTCCCTTTTGTACTGCTCTAAGCTTATTAGCCATTTGTATCCAAAAAAACACTCTTCTTCTCTTCCTCACAGCCCACTTGAGAACATATGCACAAATGATATTAACTACAGTCTCACCAAGGCCCAGCTTGACAGTCATCACCCTATCAATCCAAGGTATAGCTGGGAAACATTTCTGGGTCAGATGGAACTCCTGAGTGACAGGGGAGCCTTCTCCCAGTAGCGCCATTCAGCAGTTAAGAAGATCTCAACAGGCCTGTGATATGTTTAAGTCAGTGTCCCTACCCTGACCCAAACAGTACTTCTTAAAGAGTAGTTCTTCTTTTTATCTAGCATAATTCATCTTATGGCTAATAAGTCGTACAGCTATTTTAAAACAAAAACAGAGGTTCTTAAAAAGCAGTTTGCACTTTAAGCACAGAGTACATTCTTGCTCAACAGTCCTTCATATGATAGACCATATGTTAACCCTTAGGAAAAAGGGGGACATGTAATTTTTATTCCACAGTCCAAAAGGGAGTTCTGCCAGGGGAATGCTTCTATCTAGTACCCTGTGGTAACATGGCCCTGGTTGGCAGTCCCAGTTTGTCCTTCGGTTAATATCTAACTTGACTTAAATTACTGTATACTAACCCAGAAGCTTCAGTTTGCATGAACAACATTTGCTCAGACTACTTTAAACTAGAACGTGGCACTAGACAAGGATGTCCCTTGTCACCGCTGCTGTTTGCGATTGCCATTGAACCACTGGCAATACATTGTCGAAATACTGATCAGATAAAGGGGATTAGCAGTGAAGGACTGGAACAGAAAATCTCATTATATGCAGATGATATGGTACTGTATATATCTGACCCAGAAAATTCTGTGCCTGCAGTCTTAGCAGCACTCACAGAATTTCAAAAGATCTCTGGTCTCAGAATTAATCTGAATAAAAGTGTACTCTTTCCAGTGAATTCTCAAGCATATAATATTAGATTAGAAACCCTACCTTTTATCATTGCAGAACAGTTTAAATACCTCGGGGGAAACATTACAAGTAAACATAAGGCTCTATATCAAAAAAATTTCGCCGTCTGCATGGAAACAATTAAACAAGACTTGCATAGATGGTCAACCCTTCATCTCACACTAGCTGGAAGAATTAACACTGTTAAGATGAATATTCTTCATAAACTCCTTTTTTTATTTCAAAACATCCCAATATACATTAATAAATCATTCTTTAGGCAATTAGATTCAACAATAACCTCATTTATTTGGAATTCAAAACATCCACGCATCAAAAGAGCGACCTTACAAAGACAAAAGGCAGAAGGCGGCATGGCTCTACCTAACTTCCAGTTTTATTACTGGGCAGCAAATATACAGGCGATAAGAACCTGGACACAAATAGAAGAACATACAGGCTTGGACCGCAATAGAAGTAAAATCCTGCAGTTCTTCTTTGTATTCCTTGCTCTGTGCTCCAATAAACACACGCTATCGGCAATATACAAATAACCCAATTGTGCTCCACTCACTTAGAATCTGGAACCAATGTAGAAAGCATTTTAAGACGGAGAAGCTTCTATCTGTGGCACCTGTGCAAGAGAACCACCTCTTTCAACCTTCACAAACATATGCAGTTTTTAATATCTGGAAAAAATTTGGAATTTACTTGCTTATAGATCTTTATGTAGACAACGCCTTTGCATCCTATGAACAATTACATTCCAAATTTAACATTCCAGCTACACATTTCTTTCACTATCTTCAAATCAGAAACTTTGTTAAACAGAACCTTTCAGATTTTCCTCATCTTGCACCCTCATCCATGATGGAAAAAATATTGCTCAATCTCAAGGACTTAGACCCCATCTCTACAATATATAAAATCATTTTACAATCCCTCCTTTCAAAGATCCAAGAGGACACTGGGAAAAAGATCTCTCAATTAATATATCAGAAAAGAAGTGGAAAGTAGCAATGCAGAGAATTCACTCAAGCTCCATATGCAAAGCATACAATTATACAACTTAAAATTATATATCGAGCACATCTGTCTCGACTAAAACTCTCCAAAATGTTTCCAGGGCATGATCCAACCTGCGAATGATGCAACCAAGTCCCAGCCTCACTAGGTCACATGTTCTGGGCCTGCACCAAATTAACATTATTCTGGACAAAAATTTTTAATTACCTTTCATATAGCATTGGAATCACAATCCCTCCTAACCCATTAACAGCTGTGTTTGGGGTTCTTCCAGATGGGTTTAAAGTGGAGAAAGACAAACAAATTGTGATTGCATTCACTACACTTTTGGCATGCAGACTTATTCTGATAAACTGGAAGAACCCAAACTCTCCTCTTTTAAGTCAGTGGGAAACCGATGTGTTATATTATTTGAAGTTGAAAAAAATCAAATACTCAGTTAGAGGATCCGTACAGACTTTTTTCAAAACATGGCAGGATCTAATCAGTAATATTTTAAAATAAGTTCATAAAGCACAGAGAATTTATTAATTTAGATATGTTTACAAGCCTTAAATTTAACGCCGTTTGCCTTGCTTTCTCTCTCAGGGGTGGGGATCAATCTGTTCTTAACTTAATTTTTCTTTTTGTAAAAACTTGATTGCTTTGTATGGATTGTAATAAAATTAATAAAAAAAAATATATCTAACTTGGGAAGATTCTTTTATCTTTCCCAGCTGGGATGCCATCCAATCCATGCCTTTATGACAATGCTTACATATACAGTACTTTCATATATACCTATTTGTATAAATGATAGATTCAAAATTATTGTATGCCTTTAACTTAATTCTGTTTGTACATTTGAGAAAATAGTTCTCAATGTATTTCAGTTCTTTTAATACATACTTTTACCGTTACCTTGTCGTCAATGATAAATAGTGAAATTAGTCTGTGAGATTCACAAATCAAAGGATTTTTATTTTTCTTTGGAAATCCATATATGAATGCTTATTACACAACTTTAGCAACCAAATATGAACAGGTTTTAGGAGCATAGTTAACATTAAAAGCATAGTGAGGATTATTTTTGTAACATTTGAATGGGTAACAATCTGAGCCACCAGCTTTTGTGCTTTGAATTTAATAAATGGCATTGGAAAATGAGAAATTGAATGAAGAGTTATATACTTGATCCGCATTCTTCATATATTAAGTCGCTGCACATGAAACTAATAAAGTTGTTAATTAAAGTTTAATTGTTATTGAATTTATAGAGAGAGCATGTTTTTACCAATAAAGTAGTAGTCAAATAACAAATAGTTTTGAAAGGAGTATTGATTTTAATGTAAGTGTGGTAAGCTCCATGAATCTGATACTTGATGAAAAAAAATGAAATGATTTAAACGAATTTAGAGAATGGTGTTGTGACTGAGTAAACCTGGTTCCTCTCATGAAAAACTAAAAAGTGAAAATTTAAACATTAATTCACCTTCAGTTGAATTTATGTGGATTAACTAGTATAAGCTCCATTAATTTTTCCACAAAAAAATTGACTGCATTTTTTAAAAACAAATTCTTTGGAAAAAATCCAACCTTCTTAGTCAGTAGGTGAAAGGTTGTGTGTTTAAATGTTCAGACAGTAATTTTGAAAAAGCTATGCACTGTATATTCCCAAGAATGTAACAAATATTGGGCCTCATTTATAAAAACTTGCACAAAATGATCCTGAATTTGAATGTATAACTATTTCCTAAACGTTCCTATGAATTATTTATAAAATGTCTGTATACATGAATAAAAGTTTTTGAATCAACCAAGGCCTGTTTATAAATCATAACTCGTCTCAGATGTGGATGCAAGTGAATACTTTCATACATTCTTGCAGATGCAACCATTCAATGCAGGGTGTGTTATGAACAATGAGTCCCAAAGCACTTAAGTACCAAAATTGTCCCTGAGAGCTGGCGAGTTACTGTAAAACCCAATCTAGATATAAGGACAGCCACCTGGGGCCTCATGCATAACACCGTGCGTAGAATTCACACTATAACATGACGTAAACACAAAAGCTGAAATGTGCTTACGCACATAAAAATCCAGATGTATAAATCTGTGCGTTCGCCAACTTTCATGTTCTTCCGCTACATAAATCACCTGCTGCCTCACCCCAACTCCTCCCAGAATTACGCCTCTTTGAATATGCAAATCAATATAAGTGCCCCTTAAGCTCAGCGTTCTGTGAAAAGACAATGGGAAAAGCACGGGGGAAAATAGTATTTCAGCGAATACCAAGTGGAGGCAAAGAAAAAAATACTATTTGTTGGTTTAAACAGTGGTATAAACAACAAAAGGAAGTCGATTGAGTGACATAGCATGTTGGAGAAACTCGAAAGCTTAAGTTCACAAAGTCGCATAGTGCCCGAAATAAAAAAGAAGTTGTCACATATCAAAGTCGTTGTGAAAAGGTGAGTCGTAGCCCACCGTCTGAGTTTCATATGAAAGCTCATTAGGGTACAGAGAAAAAAATAGGCACACAATGGGAAAAAAGCACGAAATGTCAATTTTAATCTCAAAATTTCCACTTTAATCACATGGTTTATTTTGTCATTAAAGTAGAACCTCATAAACTTAATCTTAAAATCGTTTAATTTACTAGTTTCTCAAATCCCATCGTAATTAAAGTAGCACGTTAAATGCTTTGTTTGTATTTAATCTTCTATCTGCTCTATGTGTGTGAATCACTGCCTGCTTCTTAAACCGGCTTTCTCTTCCTCCGACAGGACACAGAATCCATTATATTTGTGATACTAGCAAAATACCCGCGCTTCGCAGCGGAGAAGTAGTGTGTTAAAGAAGTAATGAAAAAGAAAAGGAAACATCTTAATAATAACGTAACATGATCGTCAATGTAATTGTTTTGTCACTGTTATGAGCGTTGCTGTCATATATATATATATATATATACACATACACACACACACATTATATATACAGTATATATATATCTAATATCTATATATATATCTATATCTATATCTCTCTCTATATATATACACATACATACTGTACATACATACACACACACACACACACACATTATCTATACTAATAAAAGGCGAAGCCCTCACTGACGGACTGACTGACTCACTGACTCATCACTAATTCTCCAACTTCCCGTGTAGGTAGAAGGCTGAAATTTGGCAGGCTCATTCCTTAAGCTTCCTTACAAAAGTTGGGCAGGTTTCATTTCGAAATTCTACACATAATAGTCATAGAAGCTATTTTTCTCCATTTACTGTAATGGAGTTGAGCTCGAAAGCCGTGGGGGGCCGAGTTTCGTGTGACATCATCACACCTCCCACGTAATTATGCAGTACGTAGAAAACCAGGAAGAGCTCCAAAAAGCGCTTAAGAAAACATGCATTATATAATTAAGAAGGCAGCGAAACAATTAGAAGCAAGCGAGTGACATATAAAACCATATTCAGCGGCTCACGTGAACTGACGCAGTGCGCAGACAAAAAGCAACAGTCCCAAAGAGTGCTGAACAAAAACCGAATTATATTGCTACGCTCAAATAGATAAACCACACGCGTGGCTAATAGTAGAGGAAGCCTCTAGTGCTGATGTCCGAGGTTCGATTCCCGAGAGGGGATGCACTGAGTATGTACGCACGCATTTTTATTCATTTTACCTTCGCATCCCCTTGGTTTGAGACGTATGAAAAAATATGCGGTTAAGCAGAAAGACAGATCACCAATTGAAACTTTATGAATAATGGATACTTTATTCGCGATCAATGGTTGTTTTGGTAAAGCCATACTCAGTGTATTCATTAGATGAACGGTAAAAAAGTAAAGCGAGGGGAGGGTAACTTATTGAGGCACACAGGCAAAATCACAATAGCACGCGGGCTCGATGTACTGTGGTGCGCGTCAACTCGATCTGAATTGCGATCACATTCGAAAAAATATATCTTTTCAAGTTCTATTTAGTTCATATGTGTCAAACTCAAGGCCCACGGGCCACATCCGGCCCGGCGTGCAATTAAATCCGGCCCCGAGATCATTTTATATACTGTATTATTGTTATTAATGGCCCGGGGATATGAAGCGCTGGTAACACAATAAACTACAGATCCCATAATGCAGCGCTTCAGCTGCCTTGCCGAACACTTACCGCGTTAATCAAGTCTAGCTTATGATGCTGCAAGTTATTGCGAAGCTAGCCCACACGATGCTGAAGAGAAAAGGTGATTCTGAACATAGAGCCTTTAAAAACCGATGGGAGGCTGAGTATATGTTTACTGACATTGCCGGTAAACCCGTGTGTCTCATTTGTGGAGCTAATGTCACTGTAATTACAGAATTTAATCTAAGACGGCACTATGAGACAAAACATCAGGATAACCTGAAAGACCTGAATGCAATGCACAAGATACAAAAAGCAGAAGAGTTAAAGAAGAATCTGACACTTCAGCAGACGTTTTTACCCGTGCAAAATCACAAAGTGATTTCAAGTGAAGCTACTTTTATGAGAGACACAAATGCACCAGTGCAACTTGCCCCACTTTCCCTGTTGCCAAGTAATGTTGAACCAAGTCGGCACAACGGTGTTCCCAAATACGCATTTTCCTGATAAACTGAGCGCACTGCGCACTGAGTTCGCACGGCGCTTTGGTGACTTTGAAGAACAAAAAAAGAATTTTGAGTTGTTTGACAACCCATTTGCCGTTGATGTGGAAACTGCACCTGTGCAGATTCAGATGGAGGTGATTGAGCTGCAGTGTAATGGCACACTGAAGGCAAAGTACAATACTGCAGGGCCCGCACAGTTTATTCACTCCATTCCCGCACAAATGCTCCAGCTCCGTCTACATGTGGCTCGAACCTTGTACATGTTTGGTAGCACATATCTGTGTGAGAAGCTCTTCTCAGTCATGAAGACTAACAAAACAGCACACAGGAGTCGCCTCACTGATGAGCACCTGCAGTCCATCCTGAGAATCTCCACAACACAGAACCTCACACCAAACATAAACAAACTTCTTGCCAAAAAAAGATGCCAGGCGTCCATCTCTGATAAAATGACATATGAGCAAAGACAACTGAATGAATCCATGAAGGAAGAAAAATGAAAAACATTATTTGTACAAAATATTAATTTATTTATCCATTCCTAAATAATTAAATGGGCAAGGTATTTGGTATCAGTGCAATACGCTGTTTGTTAAAACGGATGACTCCTGCTCTTACGTGCAAGTCTGCCTGGATATTATGAACTATCGTATCTGTTCAAGTTCTATTTAAATTTTAAATAGAAGGAATTTTTATTTAGTCGACAGAATATTATTCCGGAATAAATCAACTCAAACCTTAAATAACTTATAATATTTTGCTCTCCATAAAAATATACCCTGTCTAAATTATACAAGTTAGAAATAAAGTAAACGTTAAAAGAACAAACATTCAAATTTCTTTACTCTTATGTAATTTTATATAAAAAATAAACTTAAATTTTAAATATCCCAAAAGATTTTGCTCTCCATAAAAATATATCCTGTCAAAATTATACAAATTCAAATATGAACATGGTGCATAACAAAACCTGGAAATATAAATAAAATTTGTTCTTTTCAGCAATAACAAATCAAATCATTCAGTTGTCTTTGCTCTTATGTCATTTTATCAGATTTGGACGCCTGGCATCTTTTTTTGGCAACAAGTTCGTTTATGTTTGGTGTGAGGTTCTGTGTTGTGGAGATTCTCAGGATGGACTGCAGGTGCTCATCAGTGAGGCGACTCCTGTGTGCTGTTTTGTTAGTCTTCATGACTGAGAAGAGCTTCTCACACAGATATGTGCTACCAAACATGCACAAGGTTCGAGCCGCATGTAGACGGAGCTGGAGCATTTGTGCGGGAATGGAGTGAATAAACTGTGCGGGCCCTGCAGTATTGTACTTTGCCTTCAGTGTGCCATTACACTGCAGCTCAATCACCTCCATCTGAATCTGCACAGGTGCAGTTTCCACATCGACGGCAAATGGGTTGCGTAAACAACTCAAAATTCTTTTTGTTCTTCAAAGTCACCAAAGCGTGCGAACTCAGTGCGCAGTGCGCCAGTTTATCAGCAAAGTGCGATTTGGGAACACCGTTGTGCCGACTTGGTTCAACATTACTTGGCTAACAGGGAAAGTGGGGCAAGTTGCACTGGTGCATTTGTGTCTCCCATAAAAGTAGCTTCACTTGAAATCACTTTGTGATTTTGCACGGTAAAAACGTCTGCTGAAGTGTCAGATTCTTCTTTAACTCTTCTGCTTTCTGTATCTTGTGCATTGCATTCAGGTCTTTCAGGTTATCTTGATGTTTTGTCTCATAGTGCCGTCTTAGATTAAATTCTGTAATTACAGCCACATTAGCTCCACAAATGAGACACACGGGTTTACCGCAATGTCAGTAAACATATACTCAGCCTCCCATCGGTTTTAAAGGCTCTATGTTCAGAATCACCTTTCTCTTCGGCATCATGTGGGCTAGCTTCGCAATAACTTGCAGCATCATAAGCTAGACTTGATTAACGCGTAAGTGTTCGCAAGGCAGCTGAAGCGCTGCATTATGGGATCTGTAGTTTATTGTGTTACCAGCGCTTCATATCCCCGGCCATTAATAACAATAATATATAAAATGATCTGCGGGCGGATATAATTACACTGGCCGGATGTGGCCTCGGGCCTTGAGTTTGACACATATGGACTAAATAGAACTTGAAAAGATATATTTTTCAAATGTGATCGCAATTCAGATCGAGTTGACGCAAGACTACAGTACATCGAGCCCGTGCTATTGTGGTTTTGCCTGTGCCTCAATAAGTTACCCTCCCTCGCTCTTACTTTTTACCGCTCATCTAATGAATACACTGAGTATGGCTTTACCAAAACAATCATTGATCGCTAATAAAGTATCCATTATTCATAAAGCTTCAATTGGTGATCTGTCTTTCTGCGTTAACCGCATATTTTTTCATACATCTCAAACCAAGGGGATGCGAGGCTAAAATGAATCGGAAGGCGCGTACATACTTAGTGCATCCCTCTCGGAATGAACCTCGACGCCGTGCTAGAGCGAAGCTCTACTATTAGCCACGGCGTGTGTTTGTCTATTTGAGCGTAGCAGTGTAATTCGTTTTGTTCAGCACTCTTTGGAACTGTTGCTTTTGTCTGCGACGCGCCAGTTCACGTGAGCCGCTGAATATGGTTTTATATGTCACTCGCTCGCTTCTAATTGTTTCGCTGCCTTCTTAATTATATAATGTATGTTTTCATCAGCGGTTTTTGGAGCTCTTCCTGGTTTTCTACGTACTGCGTGATTACATGGGAGGCGTGATGATGTCACACGAAACTCCCCCCACGGCTTTCGAGCTCAACTCCATTACAGTATATGCAGAAAAATAGCTTCCAGTTATGACCATTACGCGTAGAATTTCGAAATGAAACCTGCCCAACTTTTGTAAGGAAGCTGTAAGGAATTAGCCTGCCAAATTTCAGCCTTCTACCTGCACGAGAAGTTGGAGAATTAGTGATGAGTCAGTGAGTCAGTCAGTCAGTCAGTGAGGGCTTTGCCTTTTATTAGTATAAAATTTACAGCTTTCTGAATAACTAAAATACTGAGATGTATACGTGATATCATTTTCATGATGATAGGAGTGAAAGCATGTTATTAAACATGGGAAAACAGTGGCGCAGTGATTGTACGTGACCTTCGATGAAATAATTTATTGCAGCAGTATGTCTCTTTCAAATGTACTAACCTCCAATTCCTGTTCTTCCTTTTCTTTCTCCAAATACCCAATCGCCACACAATCAGCTCTGTAATAGACATTAAGCCATCTGTAAGTTTATAATGCTGATTCTTCAAAACTTTTAAGGAACATTGAAATATCTTTGTAGTACATGTTTAATTATTCTGTCTTTCACTCCAGTCCCAGTGAAGCATACAGTGTGAGGCAGGAAAAATCCATGAACGGAGCACCAAATCCTTGCTAGCGTAGTGACACCGTGTCGTTTAATTATTAACAATACAGTAATCCCTCCTCGATCGCGGGGGTTGCATTCCAGAACCCCCTGCGATAGGTGAAAATCCGCAAAGTAGAAACCATATGTTTGTATGGTTATTTTTATATATTTTAGTCCCTTATAAACTCTCCCACACTTTTTATAAATATTCTCCGCACAATTATACAGTAAACCCTCATTTATTGCGGTTAATCCATTCCAGACTCTACCATGATAAATGAATTTCCACGAAATAGGATTCTTTATTTATAAATCTAATATTTTCGCAGTTAAGCATAGAAAACCTGTTTACGACCTTCTAAATACGTTTTAACATTATTAAAGCCCTCTAGACATGAAATAACACCGTTTAGTCAAATGTTTAAACTATGCTCCATGACAAGACAGAGATGACAGTTCTTTCTCGCAATTTAAAGAATGCAAACATATCTTCCTCTTCAAAGGAGTGTGCGTCAGGAGCAGAGAATGTCAGAGAGAGAGACAGAGAGAGGGAAAAGCAAACAATCCAAAATCAATAAATGCTGTTGGGCTTTTAAGTATGTGAAGCACCACGATAAAGCGGCCGCATGGAAGGGAGCAATGAGAAGGTAGTCTTTTTTTAGAGGAGCGTCCGTTTCCTCTAGGCAAACAGCCTCTGTGCAAACAGCCTCTCTGCTCACACCCCCTCTGTCAGGAGCAGAGAATCTCAGGAAGAGTGAGAGAGACAGAGAAAAGCAAACAATCAAAAATCAATACGTGCTGTTAGAGCTTTTAAGTGTGTGAAGCACCGCGTGGGAAGCATATCGTATATCATTGAGGAGTTTTATTTAATATGTAATATGTGCTCTGATTGAGTAGCTTCTCAGCCATCCGCCAATAGTGTCCCTTGTATGAAATGAACTGGGCAAACAAACTGAGGAAGCATGTACCATAAATTAAAAGACCCATTGTCCACAGAAATCCGTGAACCAGCAAACATCCGTGATATATATTTAGATATGCTTACATTTAAAATCCGTAATGGAGTGAAGCCGCGAAAGTCGAAGCACGATATAGCGAGGGATCACTATATAGATTATTTAAATGAAGTTAAAGTTTTATCTGTATAATATAATAAACATATTTTGCTGCATTTCATCTTAAAAATGATAATGTCATCATATGTTAATATGCGCTTTATAAAGTGGCTCAGGTTGTGCAATATTATAATTGTAGTGCAAGTTTGTACTGAGGTAATTGTACTTATAAGTACAAACAGTTCTACAAGGAGCAGTTGATGGACTGATACAGTGTGTTTAGAGCTCTTGGGATGAAACTCTTTCTAAACCGCGAGGTCCATACAGGAAAGGTTTTGAAGCGTTTGCTGTGTGAGCAGCAGTTCAAATAGGAAGCATGGCTGAGGCAGTGTGTGCTTGATGCTGTATACCAATAATTCTCTTTCCGATCAGCTGCTCCGAGGGATGCAGTGAGAGTAATATGGAAAAAGATGATCCGCTGTGGCAACCCCTAACGGGAGTAGCTGAAAGAAGAAGAAGAAGGTGCAGTGAGAGTAACAATGCTAAAGCAGCTGTGGTATTTAGAATAGTTTGACCATTCTGTGGACCATTATATTGTTACAGGTTAATTACAATCAGATGCCTTAAACTAATAAACAGTATGCGGTTAATTTCAATGTATTTATAAAGCCGCGTCAGGGAGGTGCATCTGAAAAAGAAAGATAAACCACACAAGAACAGTAGCATTGCTTTGACGCTGGGTGCCACTAGTCTGCAAAACCGAGCGGAGAACTTGCGTACGACAGGGTAAGAGGTACCGTGGAAATGTGTGTAGCTTTACGCCAAGTTTAGGTTTTATGTGGAAACATTCATACGCAACATTTCTGTGCGTACGCACCGTTTATACATGAGGCCTCAGGTCTTAATAAAATATAAACTTTATTTTTCTTAAAATGCTCTCTTACACTATGAGGATCCAAAGAGCACAAAAGCATAAAGGAGTTGCCAGCAAAGTCACAATATAGTATGCAAAGCAAAGTAAAAAAAAAAAGAACAGAGATTCAAAATATCCAAAAATTACAAAGCATAGAAAGAGTACAGTAATTAATCAAGCTAAAATGAGATGCCTGGAAGTGTGGGAGACCCTCCGGATATAAGGCGGAGGGCAGTACCTGTTGGTGACTGGCAGGTGCCCCTGTCTCTTAGCGGACAACTTTCAAAACTTTGAAAAATAATTCAGGCAAAGAAAATAGAGAAGATAATTAACAAAGGTAATATTAATATAAATAAATTGCCTCAACAAAGAAAGAAAGACATAAAAGAAGACTTTGAGTCAGGGTAGCAACCCAGGATGAACTATGGTAGCGTTATCATATCAACTGTTGAAGATCATACTGTTTCAGAAATTTTCTGTAACTGGACTGCACTAACTTGAAACACCTTCGGGTGGAGGAGTGAAAGCTTGAAACAGCATATGGAACACTTCAATCGCTACCACAAAAAAACGCATGATCAAATCTCATTCAAGGCTCAGCAACATTCTTGTTTTAAATTTCAGAAGTTAAGTTACACACTGTTTAGAGTATTCAAAAATATTCTGTTCTGTTGTAGAGTTTAGAGTACAGTATACTTACAGAGTCTTTTACAATACATTCTGTATAGTAGTAAGAAAGTAAGAACGGTACTTGCTGTTATAGTAAAAAAATGCACTGATTTAACACTACTCGATAGTAAGAATAATATGAAATTCTGTATCTAAGCAGATAAAATATATGACTAGTGGTTGTTTTGGAAACACTTTGACATTCTTTTTTTTCATTTTTTTAAGATCTTGTAAATCATAGTGGTATAGAATAGACAAACATAATCCTAGCTTTTTTAAGTGGCTGCTCAAAGCATTAACTTTTATTTTCTTTCGTAAATACTGTAGCTGCAGATAGGCTTTATTGCAGACATTATGGAAATTGAAAAGGATGCTGGTAAACGCTATTATGTTAGCATCTTGAGCACAGTCATTGTCAATGTTTGGGTTATCCTTCCACTTCTACAAAGACATACATATGTACTAAATTAAAGAGTCATTGGCTACACTTTCCACATGCTATTATTGTGAATGCTTGTTTCAAAAAGTTTAATTTCCACTTGTGACCTTCAATTTGGTTTCAGTAAAAGTCATGCAGAATGAGCGCACAAGGATATTAGCATGTAGGGTTAAGAGTGGCCAGCAATATCTCACTTTTCTCTCAGTACTTCCGTGACAGCCTTGTGCTGGACTTAAATGTTACTAGAAAAAGGAGAAAAGGGGGTGTTTTACATGTTTCTTACCCAAAGTAGTTTAGTAATGGTTGAGAAAAAAATGTCCAGCTCATGTTTTTATACAGAATGGAGATTAAAAAAGTTTCTGATCCAATACAAGTCAATTGTGACTAGTATTGAACAGCAACCAACTATTTCAAAATATCCATGTAAAAAATTTCATGTTACTTGTGTTGCATAATCCATGTGAAGTCATCCATTTGTATGCTCACAATGTCCTAACTAGGTGAATGTGTACTGTAATATTTTTATACACGTCAGTTCTGGAAAGTGCCCTCATCAAGTGTGCTCAGATGAGAACTAGCATATGATTTGAAATGTAATTTGTAAATTGTAACACTGATGACAACATAAGAAATTACCAGTTTTCAGTTTTTCCTGTTTCTTAAAAAACATCTATGAATGATGTCCTGAAAAGATAAAACATAGAAGACTGTATGTAAGCCTTTTCAGTAGATTGTGTAAAAAGCTGTGTTCAGTGTTCATTTACTCCACAGTACAGCCACAACCCCGTAAAAGAGTGGCATAAAAATATTTTAATGTCAAGGTTCCAATATTGTGCTAGGAAACTTGTTACCATTACTGTAACTGTTTCTGAGAAACCACATTTTTTTACTCTCTTTTTACAAACATCCCTGACAGATTTCGGTGAAAGAGCACCTTGCTAAGATGAAAATAACATGCCTGTCAACTAAAAATAAATACTTACTGATGGTGCTGTAAAAAGCAGAGCAAGCAGTAGAGCGTGGACATTATAGACATTGCATGACAACGTTTGACATTGAGCATGAATTAAATAAAAAGGAGAACTTCCAAATGTGCTTGGAGTGATGTGGTTAGAGTGTGGTCAAAAGTATTTGTACTCCTATTTTTAGTGGTCAAATGCTATTTGATTTTTATCAGATTACTGAAAACACATGTTAATGCCTGGTGTAACTGGTGTGACAAATTGGTTGGACTGGAAAGAGACTGTTAACATGTAAGAGTGTCCAGAGACGGAGCAAAGACTACTCAAGATAGTGGTCATGTTATTTACTATTTAATTTTTTTGAAAAGTCTTGTTGCTTTGTGCCCTCCCCTGCCATAATCTATCATCCGTGGGGAAGGAGCGAAAGCTTTAGATTTGTCAAAAATTTTGATCCATGGTTTTAAACGGATCTCAGCGTTTTAAGGTCCCCTGATACCATAAACATTGATATCTCTATGATGGTTGTGTGTCTCTCTGTGTGCTTGTGTATCTGTATATCACAGTTTCTTGAGAATGGTCTAGAGCTAAAATGGCTGGACAGAAAAATACTTATCTCAAAACCAAGAGATGTCGATATGCTGATTAGTTTTGAGCCAAATCATGCTAGAGAAAGAGGCTTTCTAAAGGAACCCTTAAATAACATAATTCTGCAATTAATTTTAAATTCTTCTTGTGAATTGCTATCTTAATTACCTATTTTATGATCAGAAAAATCAGCATCA
Organism: Polypterus senegalus; assembly: GCF_016835505.1. Lineage (NCBI taxonomy): Eukaryota > Metazoa > Chordata > Cladistia > Polypteriformes > Polypteridae > Polypterus > Polypterus senegalus. Next base: position 240,924,340 of record NC_053154.1, read on the forward strand.
GAGTGGTAGATAATTACTGAAAAGTTATAGAATAGTTTGGGTAACTTGGTTCCTAGGGTGAAAAGCCTAGTGATGCTCATGTCCGAACTTTTGCTTACTATTGTAATGGTCCAGGTTGTGTCCACACTCCCAGGTGCATCCAGGAGACTCTTGAAGCTGGAACCACTGATAATCATAAACCAAGATGAACTGGGCAAATGAGGACTTATACAGTCAGGAAGGGGTTGGTGCAAAAGTGCTTTTGACAAAAAACAAACAAAAATAAATACTGTAGTTTTCAAAAGTGCAGTGCATAAAAATCCAATAATCCAAAAATAAAACCGGAATAAAACACAGTCATTGAGTCTTTGATCCTTTGATCTCTCTCCTGTTCTTTATCTAAGCCCAGTGTTACTTCCACATTGTCTCCCGATCTCAACCATAGCTTGCTTAGCTGGCTAAGACTCAAGCAGCTGTGGTCCTTTTTACTGGCCTCATTCCTGACTGCCTCTGTAGGCATCTGCTAGACTGCACAAAGTCAGTTGTCCTCCCATCTTCCTTCTCACTCACTTGATATCTCTTGGATCACTAAGGAGGACTGTGCCACCATGAAACCCACTACTCCAATAAATCAGTGATGATTTACCCATGGAGTGCCAATCCTTCACCCTTCTTTGGAGCTAACGACTACTCTGTCTCTCTCTTTCTCTTTACTGGCTCTCAGGCACCTGACTGTGCTCACTCATGGTTCTCCTTTGTTCTGATTTTGATTCTGTTCTTTGATCCCCGTCCTTCTGCTGTGCAGGCTGCTCCATACTCCCTGATTGGGTCCGTGGTCCAAATCTTGCTTTGAAGTTTATTTAACTGAATTGTTTTTTTTCTGTTAGAACAGGATAACAATAACTGAATTCAGTGATTGTAGAAGAGCTGCATTCAAGATGTAAATCATACACATCTTTACAAGCTACAGAAATGCAACATTGTGTTAACGTATGGAATTGTCAAAACTTATTTGTAAATCACCATTTGTTCTTCTGCTTCTTGTGTCCAGAATTACTATGATCATTTTAAAACCAGCTGTGCCTCTCAGCCTCTTATTGTATTAATAACCTACATTTAACAGTACCTGTTTTTAATAAAGAAGAGTTTAACACCCAGTGGTCAGTTGTGAATGTAGGAAGTATGCTTTTTGTGCATAAGATTTTACCAGGGTTATAATATTTAATGCTATCAAAATATTTTCTATATTTGATAGGATTCAGACAATTCAACTGAGACCAATACATTATACAGTATACTTCATATAGTAGAACCGAATAATTAAAGTAAAATAAAAGGTATACTGCTTGGAATTAAAGTTACGTAGGTGTATGACAGCAACTGTGTATAAAGATTGGGAACTTATGCCGAAAATGAATGACAGCCAGAAATAACAGATGTCAATGTTATTGATACACCTAGGGATTGATGATATTTCTTACCATATTTGAGGAGGATACTTTGCTGAAATATATAGTGCTAGCTCACAGGGTGTCAACAATGATAAATTTTAAAGGATGGGTGTAGATGCTATGTATAAAATATGATGTGTAACTATTCTGCTACTTAAGGAATAAAAAATGATTTAGTCATACTGTACCTAACTGTAACTCTGCAGACATTTCTAGATTAGATGTAAAACTAAATTATTGATTCTGTGTCTCTATCATGACTCCCATTTTCTTTCTTTATTCTGGTAGGATTCTGGAATTAAATCATTACTTTAAGACAGAGTGCTCTGTTAGAGAAAGCACATGAATAAAGTAAAAGACGACTATTGTTAACTGTAGTTGTGATTAATCGAAATTTTCTTAATTTTTCTATTTCCAGATGTCAATCAATACAACCAATGCTCTAGCATTTGCACACCAGCTAATGGCATATACTGGAGGTGCTGCACATTTTGGAGACATGATGGATATAGTTTTTGTAGCACATATGTTGGAAAAACTTATGGCCTTTGTGGATCGCCTCAAAGATGTATGGTATTTCATCTCTGCTTGTTATTTGTATTAGCTACTTTTTGCCAGTATGTTCAGGAGTGAAGTAAAAGGCCAGAACAAATGTGTTATTATGAATAATATAATGTGCTATAAAATTCAAAGAAAAGTCTGACATTACAGTCCAAATATAATCTTGTTTCAGTGCAGGGTTATTATAAATTGAAACTGCCTTGATTTTAATAGCTTTAAATAATCTCATATCACACTTGTTTTATAAAAAATAAACTTGTGTTAAAATGGTTGAAAGGCTTAGGATAGTGCTCTAAACCACACATGAGAAAAACTGAAAACAAGAGTAATACTACAAAGTTTGCTTTACAGGTTTTTACAAAAATTTACATTTTGAAATTAGGTGGTCATTGCAGGGAATAGTAATTATTCTAGCAGCATTGGGCACAGAGCAAAAAAAGCCATATACTCATTCATACTGGTCCAATTTAAAGTCATCAATTAACCTAACCTACATACTTTTCGGATATACAAGTATGAGGAAAACTGGAGCATGTAAAGAAAAAAAATCATGTAAATGCAGGAAGAACATACCTACTTCATAAAGAGAGAGTCTCCTGAGAGTCTGGGATTTAGACCCTGGAGCTTGAGAAATCTCTTGAAGCTGTGAGGCAGCCTTGGGAACCACTATGCTTTTTTTCCAGGTTAATCATATTCAGTTTAAAGGGTATGATACCAATACTAAGAGATGATTAATTCAATTCAATATTCTTGAAACGTTTTATTTATAAATCACTGTGTTAAACAATATACTTAACAAAGAGAAAAAGACTACCTTGTCACCCTGACCTAAAGTGGTTTAAACAAATAATTGGATGAATATATTTTTATTTGGTAGGGAGAGATGAGAGGCGAGAGGTTTACATATAGTAGTAGGCTGATTAAAGCCAGTTTCTTGCTTTAAATTTGTACCTGTTTTGAGAAAGTTTAATAAAAATAGTACTGACTATTTAAGAAACTTATGCCTGTTTATTTAAATGAAAAACAACCTCTTTTTTCTCAATGTACTAAAAATAAAGTAGCTTTGTACGGAATAAAGCATTAGGAATAAAATAAATATAAGTGTACATCCATCCATAGCATTTTAGTAAAAAAAAGTTTCCAAGAAAAACCTAGAATATTCAGTAAGTTAAATATAATCGTAATAACAAATTCTGATTATACGAGAGGGAGTCAAGCTAAAGTTAGAAAAAGGTATTTATTAGAAAATGGAACAAATCTTAACAAAACTGATAATGTCATTTTTCAATGTAGTCTCCAACCTTCTCAGGATAAAAGGTTTTGTTATTGCCGTACACTACATGCCAAGTGGTAACACAGTCACTAGTGCAAGTTACTGTGACTTGTTGGAGATCAATGTGAAGCCTGCTATTCGATCCAAGCAGCAGGGACTGCTGTCTCATGGAATCCTTTTGCTGCAAGACAATACCCACTCACACACTGCTAAGAACACTAAGGCTTGTCTGGAGAAACTGAAGATTAAGGTATTGCCACATCCTCCTTTTTTGCCAGATTTGGCACCATGTGATTTCCACCTTTTTCGACCGCTAAAAAAAATGTTTTTGGTTGTTAATTAAAGACAGATGATGACTTGAAGAAAGCGGTGCACAAGTGGTTGTGAGGACAAGACATAACCTTTTATTCTGCTGCAATCTGGACACTTCCAGGCAGGTAGTGCAAGTGCATTGAGAAAGGTGGAAACTACATTGAGAAATGACATTATCAGTTTTGTTAAGGTTCATTCCATTTTCTAATAAATCCCATTTTCTAACTTTAGTTTGATCCCCCCCCATATAATCAAAATTTGTTATTACGATTATATTTAACTTACTGAATATTCTAGCTTTTACTTGGAAACTTTTTTTACTAAAATACATATTTTATTCCTAATGCATTATTCTGTACAAAACTACTATATTTTTACTACATTGAGAAAAGAGGGGTAGTTTTTCTTTTAAATAAACAGGCATAACTTTCTTACCTGGTCAGTACTATTTTTATTAAACTTTCTCAAAAGAGGTACAAATTTAAACAATGACCTAATGCCATTCGTGTTGCATTAGGACTGTGACTTTGTCAAATATATTATGTGTATAAACACACAAAATAAATTGTAAGATACTTTATATCATATGCAGCAAGTTAAAGAAAAATACACCAATTTCATATTAATAAAAAGTTGACACCTAAACACATTCTGAATAACAGAAATATAGTAGTCTTTATGATCACAGTGATGCAATGGCAACTAACACAGACAGCAAATGTTTAGAGAGCATGCTGCTGTATTGGTGGCATTAGTGGAGAAATCCAAGATAGCATTCCTAAATAAGAGTGTTACAATTAAGATTTTTTTCATTCATTTTTTCTAACCATTTTATGATTCCAGTTATGTGTAACTAGGTTAATTACCCAATATTGTTGAGGACGAAGGTGATCAATACTTTTTAATAATTACTTGTATAAGGACATTATAATTATATACTTATTTATAATTAGGTTTGATGTATTAATAATTAATTTTTTTTTCATTTTGGTAATTCCTCTAATTTTAAAATTATTTCATATAGTACTTTCCTTTGATGCAATGTGAGATGAAAGTGTGGCCATATCAGCCTGCGGCATAGGAATCAATTCAAAAGTTGCACTATCTACAGTTAGCAGCTTTCTTCACAGATAGTCAACCAGCCTCCTTAATACAAAAGTGCTCATTTTCAGGGTGTCATTAATCAGAGAGTAACTTCTACCACTTCTATGTACTGAAAATGATTACATGCCACTGCCTTCATTCAAGAAAAGACTATGTTTTAAATATGAATAAACATTTTAATAACTATCAATCTTGCAGTACCAGGGTTAAGAGAAGCAATAGTGGGATATAGTAATGCAGGAATCAGACATGGATGTGATGCCACGTCATGGCAGATTAAAAATACTATATTGAATATTATTTTTCAACTTTGTGATATGGTACATTTTTCTTCACTCTTTCTCTTAAATGCATTTTGTTTTCTTATTCATTATTTTCCATGTATTTCCCCATTTTATACTCAGCCAATTGTCTCACATATTTCAGATCTGCTGGTGAAATAAAATCTGTACTGTAATTTAGCTTTTGATATATTGGAAAAAATAATGTACAGTATATGTCTTAGCACAAGATACAGTTTCTTGTATAATTACTTTATGGTTTTCCTCTGTAGCTCATGCAAGCTCAAACTACATATAAAGTCTCTAGTTACTATAAAAAAGCTAGAGCAAGTCTAAATAAGAATTCCAATTAAGTATATGTATTTGTTACTGAGCATGGCACATTTAACTTGAACTTGGCCCTGTAATTCCCTGTAAGAGGTGTTTAAAATAAAACTTTTTTGTAACTTCAAAATATTTGTAAAAGTTGTTCATACTACAGTCTGTTACATTGCATGGACTTTTAAAAATTGCTCTGTATATAAACAGAGCCATAGTAACATACAATAGAACTGTCCAATGTAACACAAAACATTCTCCTAAAAGGTTTGGAAATATTACAGGTATGGCAAATGAGAAATGAGCATTTATGTTCTTCTTGGTTAACAGTGGTTTCTTCCCTGTTGTTCTCTAATTAACTCATTTTTTGCCCAGAACTTTCTGATTGTGGATTCAGGAGTAATTTTGGCAGCTAGGCCACTCTTGGGAAGAATAACTCTAGTCCTAAGTATTCTCCATTTTCCAATTATGGCTGTCACAGTGATTTTGTAGACCAGAGCTTTAGAAGTGACTTTGATGCTCTTTCCAGACAGATGAATATCAAAAAATATTTTTCAATTCCTTCATGAATTTATAAATACTGTAAAATATACTGCTCAAAAGAATTAAAGGAACACTTTTTAATCAGAGTATAGCATTAAGTCAATGAAACTTATGGGATATTAATCTGGTCAGTTAAGTAGCAGAGGGGGTTGTTAATCAGTTTCAGCTGCTGTGGTGTTAATGAAATTAACAACAGATGCACTAGAGGGGCAACAATGAGATGACCCCCAAAACAGGAATGGTTTAACAGGTGGAGGCCACTGACATTTTTCCCTCCTCATCTTTTCTGATTCTGTTTCTTCACTAGTTTTGCATTTGGCTACAGTCAGTGTCACTACTGGTAGCATGAGGCGATACCTGGACCCTACAGAGGTTGCACAGGTAGTCCAACTTCTCCAGGATGGCACATCAATATGTGTCATTGCCAGAAGGTTTGCTGTGTCTCCCTGTACAGTCTCAAGGGCATGGAGGAGATTCTAGGAGACAAGCAGTTACTCTAGGAGAGCTGGAGAGGGCCATAGAAGGTCCATAACCCATCTGCAGGACCAGTATCTGCTCCTTTGGGCAAGGAGGAACAGGATGAGCATTGCCAGAGCCCTACAAAATGACCTCCAGCAGGCCACTGGTGTGAATGTCTCTGACCAAACAACCAGAAAGACTTCATGAGGGTGACCCAAGGGCCCCATGTCCTCTAATGGGCCCTGAGCTCACTGCCCAGCAGCATGCAGCTCGATTGGCATTTGCCATAGAATACCAGAATTGGCAGATGCACCACTGGTGCCCTGTGCTTTTTACAGATGAGAGCAGGTTCACCCTGAGCACGTGACAGAAGTGAAAGGGTCTGGAGAAGCCATGGAGAACATTATGCTGCCTGTAACATCATTCAGCATGAGCAGTTTGGTGGTGGGTTAATGATTGTCTGGGGAGGCATATCCATGGAGGGTCACACAGACCGCTACAGGCTTGACAAAGGCACCTTGGCTGCCATTAGGTATCAGGATGAAATCCTTGGACCCATTGTCAGACCCTATGCTTGTACTGTGGCTCCTGGTGCACGACAATTCCTGGCCTCATGTGGTGAGAGTATGCAGGCAGTTCCTGGAGGATGAAGGAATTGATACCATTGACTTGCCACCATACTTTCCTGACCTAAATCCAATAGAACACCTCTGGGACATTATGTTTTGGTCCATCCAATGCCACCAGGTTGCACCTCAGACTGTCCAGGAGCTCAGTGATGCCCTGGTCCAGATCTGGGAGGAGATCCCCCACAACACCATCTGTCATCTCATTAGAAGCATGCACCGATGTTGTCAGGCATGTATACAAGAACACAGGGGCCATACAAAGTGCTGCGTACAATTTTGAGTTGCTGCAATTAAATTTTGGCAAAATGGACTAGCCTGCCACATAATTTTTTCACTCTGATTTTTGGGGCGTCTTTGAATTCAGGGCTCTGTAGGTTGATCATTTTCATTTCCATCAAACGATGTGGCATCCTTTCGTTCCTAACATATTACCCAGTCTATATCAGTATAGATATCCAGGAGGATTTCTTTTTCCCATTGAGATCTGATGTGTTTTCAAAGTGTTCCTTTAATTTTTTTGAGCAGTTTAATTTAAAAAGTTATACACAACATATTTTTTCAGATGTTCTGTGTTGCTCTTCTCATTGCTGCTAAACCTTGAGCAGTTTGGCTAACTTTCTGTAATGTTATATTAATGAATAAATCTCTTGCTAGAATATTCACATATTTTCCCAAAGCTTTACAGGCTGTACAGTTCGCAGTGATATTGCAATCAAGCCAAAATGTGTTTAAGTAGCAGAGAAAAGAAGAACTAGTGACCAGGTATCATTTAAAATAAAATAAGCAGTAAATGTCAAACAACCTTGTGATAGAATGGCATTCCACCAAGATGTGGTTCCTGCTATGCACCTCTTACTGCTCCAGCTTCCATTGATACTACAGTATATTGGATTTGGAAAGTTAATGAAACAGATTAAATGTTAAGATTAAAAGATTAAAAACAGAACAGATAGCATTAGTCATTTTGACCTTAGAAATGTAAACAAAATATTTTTGCCATGTTTAATGCCCTAAATATTTTTATTCATTTGATGATGATCTACTGTATAGTAGGTGATCATTTTCATTTCAACAATGTATTTAGTCATAAACATTAGGCATGCTGTCCAACACTGTAGGACATCAAACCCAAAGACCAATGGTCCAAAACACTATAGCATAATGAAAGAATAAAAATGAAGTTTATTGTAAGTGTTTTAAGCTCTGTGCTTTGTTTTGCAGTTGGGAGACTACATATGTGATGTTGCAAGTAATGTTATGCTAGTAGATGAGCACATTCTATGGATGGCACAAAATGAAGCAAGGGCCTGTACTAGAATTGTTCAATGTGTGGAACAGATTGCAGATATTGCCCTAACCACCAACACTCAGGTTATCTCCAAGGTACTAAAATGATATTTATATTTTTAAAAATTGTGTTAATTGTGTCTTATTTTTGAATGTTTCCCCAAGAATTTAAAAGTACATTTATGTGTATTTAACACTTCAATGGCATGAATATTTTAAAATAAATTTTACTTGAATAATTGTGCAGCATGAACATTTCAGAAAATAACAGATTTTGAATCTAAACAACATTGATTAATTTTAAGAACATGAGATAAAGTGGGGTCTTGTTCTTATCAAGCAGTGTTATAGGACACATCTTTGCTTTCTCAGAGTTACGTGAAAATAATTTTTTCACTCACAAGGTGGAAAACGTGTATATCAGTGGAGTGAATGCATTTTGTTGTAGTCAATACAGCAGTAAAGAAAAACTGTTCATTTTATTCAAATTTCAGACCGTTCCTATATCATTTCTTCTGTGGGGAGATGACCTGTACATCAGGAATATTACTCAAGGGTTTTTGAAAACTCTAAATTGAAAATGGTAAATAATGGATTGCCTTTTGACCAAATTTACATCTTTAGACCTAGATCACATTTTATTTAAAAAATATATACAGGTACTTGTTCCTTAATGTATTAATAATATATTGTCATAAAAATGTTGCGAAACTCCATCAAATATTATCCATTTTCTCTTTTAAGGCAGTTGTTTACAAAAGTAGATATAAAGGGTATTGTAGTCAAGGATCTTTAATTTTTTTTCTGGAATATGTCTGCTCTCTTTGTTCGTTTTATCCTGCTATTATTTTTTTCTTTATATTCTTGAATTCCACCTATGAATTGATTGAAAACAAAAAATCTCAGTTCATTTGCTGTGCACTTTCTATTGGATTATGATTATTTAAATACTGTACTCTTGTTTATATTGGGGATTTCAATTTGTGTTTTGACTACAGATAGGACAGATTTGTTTCTTTCTAAATTATGCTCAGCTCTTGTTTATGGGATTTGAGAGACCAAGGAGTACAATGGGTACATTTTTATTGAAAAAATCTGGTTTGCCATGAATATTTATAAAACAATGACCACCATTTTGTACAATCTGTTTTTTCTGGTTGCTAAGAGCATGCCAGCATGGCTTTACCAGGTTGAGAATATAAAGGTCAGTGATGTGCTGAATGCTTCCTGCTGTCTAAGTTTGTGGATACAACAAGGGAAAAATGGCTAGCATTCTTATTAGTTTTTCAGTCTGATTTTTGGCAACACGTTCTTTTGTTAACTATAACTTTTAATATATGTTTTGGTTCTGGTTATTTGAAACTACTTTTGTTTTTGGCTCCTCCAGATATCCCCAATTTTAATACATTTCTTTTTTTGTACATTTAACTGTTCGTACAGGTTACTCAGCTCTTGCACAGTAGAATATTTTCTTGGTCTTTGTGCCTGCACCTTGCGTTTGACTTCTGTCTGTTTTCACAATTAATAAACAGTTAATTTTAAAAACATGTAATTTTTACTTGTTCACCATGGCTCATATTTTTAACATAGTTTTTCCTATCAGGTAAGCTGATGCCAAAGGGCTGTTATGTACATGCTGCAGTGTGTTGATAAACAGTTGACTAAAGCATAGCAAAGCAGAAAGCATGAACAAGAGTGTATGGTCCATAATGCTGAAAACATGAAATCGTCATTATCTTCTTGGTGTGGACATGGATTTTTACTCCATTTGAATTGTTTTTATAAAACGTCTTAATCTGGCAAGATAATGTAGAACCATGATGGTGGCTTTTTATAATTTTATTAAATATTTTGTTTAAACTTCCTATTGTTCCATTAAACTCCCAGCTGCTCCATTTAAAATGTGCACATTTATTCACTATACTCTCATTGGGTGCATGTAAATAGCTCCTTCTCATCTTCTTCATCTCCTCTCTTCCTCCATCCTGTTTCTTAAAAAACTTAAGCAGGAATTTTATATAACACACATACTGCTGTGTACATAGTTTTTAGAAAGCATATTTAAAATTATATTTGGTGTTGAAGTGTAATGCAGCTACTGCTTCAAGGATCCAGCATCTGGGATTTGAATATTATGCCTGGTTGTTGTCTATGTGAAGTTTCATGTTGTCTCTGAGTTTTCCAAAATGCAAAGTTGGGTTTTCTTCTTTTCTAAAAGATCTGGATTTTATTTATTCATATCTAAACTACAAAGAACAAAGATGATGTGTGGAGTATCATGGAGTGGGAGGAATATGAGTGCTGAGTTGAGAGGAAGACCTTGTATGAAGATTGATACAGTATATGTTAAACTGTGGGGAAACAGTCTGAGGTAATTTGGCCATGTGGAAAGAATGTCAGATGATAATTAGGTGAAGAAGTTTTCCAATATGCAGTTACTGGTAGACCGAAGAAGACGTGCTTGGAGGTGTTGTTAGATCTTTTTTTTCTTCTTTCGGCTGCTCCCGTTAGGGGTTGCCACAGCGGATCATCTTCTTCCATATCTTTCTGTCCTCTGCATCATGCTCTGTTACACCCATCGCCTGCATGTCCTCTCTCACCACATCCATAAATATTCGCTTAGGCCTTCCTCTTTTTGATATGAAAAATATGAGTGTTGCTTCAAAGGATGGTGAGGGGCCGTGGAGAGTGGATGAAAACAATTTGGAAGACAACTGGCAAACCTGGGTGTACCTAAAAATGACCATTAAATTGGTAATCAATGGATAATTTAAAATTACCAAAAAATAAATTTTAGCTTGTCCCTGTAGTATTTTTTCTAGTATTTTTAATTGTATCTGGAAGAAAGACCAAACTAGGAAAATGGCATTCTTTAGCCTGTACCTTTCAAGCAAAGTCAACACCAAGCAGTGGCTGACCTTATTTAGGGTTAGTTTGGCTGAACGCACGCTAAGGAGAAGCATTCTGATCATCTGCAGACTTTTTGCTGCCGGTGAGCTGTGTGTTTTGGTTGTCTCTTGTTGTTGTTTTAAGAGCTGGGAGCACATGAAGTTTGTCTGCCAACAGCAATCAAACAACTGCTAGGTTAGATGTCTGTGGACTTATTTTAAATGATGTCTCACTGCCTTGTCTCAATTGACTTTGTAAAAACAATACTTGTCCTTTATTTCCGGCCCTGGTCATGGTTAAATCTCTTTCTCAGGACGTACTATGCTGCTTGCGTTGTCCGGGGGTTGGCTGAACTCATGCTAAAGAGGTGCCGTCGGATCATCTGCTGTTGCACTGCTGCTTTCGCACTGCTATCAGTCTTCCGTGCTGTACTCCACCCTCCCTCAATCTGACCTAACAGTCACTTAAAACAAGAAAGGCTTCAACCTGGCTGGGATGCTACAATACTTTAGAATTTTACTGCTTTCATATTCTTTACCTTTCTCTGCATGTGTATCGTGCCGTTTGTTTGAGCCTTTCGAATTCCACTGCTTTCATAATCTTTTATCTGCCTTTTTTCTCTCCAACACTTTTGGATCTCTTTCCTCCGCGCTGCTCTTTCTTCTTTGCTTAGTTGTTGACGTTTTATTTAGAACGCATTGTCCTTATACGCTTTATGTGTGCCGAGAGCACAGGCTCTGTGTGTGCTACGTATCTTTACATGACTGAGTGTTATTTGATATTGTTTACGTCTCGCGGGTCTTTTAAGTGTCTTCTTAGAACTTCCTAGAAGATCACGTATTGTTGCCCTGCTTTTCTGTTCGAGGATTTTTTTTTATAATAGAGAGATATTAAACACAGTCATTTAAACTGTGAGTGGTATCTAAGATATTATTGAAATTTATTTGTATTGTCAAACATTTTACATTTCTGTAAAATTATTGTTTTTACATGTCTGGTAATATTTGATTCATTTTTAATAAAGAGGAAGGTAATTATTGCCTTTTGTAGAGATTTTCTAGTTAAATACATTAGAACAGTTTTGATGAGAACAAGTCATTCAGCCCAACAAAGCTCACCACTACTAACCACTTAATTTCTACAAAATAACTCTGAGTCAAATTTTAAAAGTCTCCAATGTCCCATTCTCCACCACACTACATATTGTGTGCACCTGTGGTGCATTGCATGAAGAAAAACTTTCTGAAGTTTTGCTAAATCTACCATTAAGGAGTATCCATTTGTTTTTGTGTTATTGATAAGTACCTTAATATAAAGTAGTAGCTGGAATCCACTGTACTGATACTTTTCATAATTTAAAAAATTTTAATTGTGTCACATCTTCATTTCCATCTAGATAAATAGAAAAGGTTGAATTGTTTCACTCTTTCTTCATAGCTAATACCTTGTAGTGCTAGTTGTTCTTTTTTGACTTTTGCCAGCACTGTTATATTATTTTTTTATCCTATAGAACAAACTAGTTGCAGTATTCCAAATGAGGCTTTCCCAGTGAGTTGCCTAAGAATAAGACTTGTATTCTACACATTGTACTATCTATCTACCGTGTTTCCCTGAAAATAAGACAGGGTCTTATATTCATTTTTGCTCCAAAAGATGCACTAGGGCTTATTTTCAGGGGATATTTTATATTTATTTTTGTACAGCAATATACATTTATCCAAACACAGTCATGTCATCTTCTTCTGGAATATCGTCATAACTCTCCAGGTTCAAACCCTGAATTTCAGACTGAATTTCTTGCTACGCTTTTAGGATCCTCCAGGATCGATGTGGGTGCTTTGATGTTTGATAAATGGTTCAATGTGGTGAAGCAAAATGCCGACATACAAATGCATTCATGGTACTTTGATATTCAAGTGTCGCAAATAACCCAAAGTAATGACATGATACATTTTAAAATTCTCAAATACCATTTTCTGTACCGTCTTTTTTTTTTTTTTTTTCACCTTTACAATACCATCAGAATGTATGGTGATGTATTTGAGCCACAGAGAAAAAGAAAAAAAGCACATCATGAAAATTTTGATTTCGTGATTAAAGTGGAAATGTCAATTTTAAACTCGAAATGTCCTCTTTAATCCTATAGTTTACTTTGACATTAAAGTAGATTGTCGTAAATGTCCATCTTAAAACCAAACTAGATGTTAAATCGCTATGTGCTTCTGGGGCTTCCTCCTGACCTGACAGCAGCGGCAAGCAACCTATCCACACAGAACACATTAAATTTATAAAATTCCAGCTCTCTGCACATTTAGAATTCTTAGATTTATACTTGATATCACCTTCATGATGAAATGCATTAAAATATGTATTTTACATTTTACAGATAAATCATTAACTTTGTTTAAATAGTGAATACTGCTAATAGTTACATATATGGGCTAGCACGGTGGCAGAGCGGTAGCGCTGCTGTCTCGCAGGGAGTCATCCCTTGTGATCCCTGCCTAGAGTTTACATGTTTTCCTAGTGGGTTTCCACGTTGTGCTCAGTTTTCCATCCAAATGAAGGTTTGGGGATTTGGTGAAGCTACAATGTTGCCAGTGTTTGTGTGTGCTTGTGTTCACCTTTGCGATAAGCTGATGCCCCATCTTGTGCCGATTTTGCAGGAATGGGCGCATCCCCGAATTGATGGATGTAATTTAAAACCATCCTCTTCAGAGATATTGTGGCAAGGTATCCCTCATCGCGTGAAGTATAAAGCTGGCCTTAGGCACCTTACTTTTCAGCTGATGATCTTGACTAGGGTTTATTTTTGGGGTGGGGCTTATATTACAGAGCAGCCTGAAACTCATGCTAGGACTTATTTTCAGAGTAGGTCTTTTTTCGGGGAAACTATCTATCTATCTATCTATCTATCTATCTATCTATCTATCTATCTATCTATCTATCTATCTATCTATCTATACCAGCGCTTAACCTGACACAGACAGACGCAGGAGGTACACTTATAAAACAAATAAATGTTTTTATTTTTCTTTTCTTCTGCCTGTGGGCAAGCACTAGGCACACACAATCCCAATATTTTCTTCTTCTTTTTCGCTTTCTTTCTCCACCACTCCTCTACGGCAAGCTTTGTCTCTCTCCTCCCAACTATGACTCCCGGAGTAGTGGCTGCTAGCTCCTTTTATAGCCCACCTGAAAGTGGAGGAAGAACTGCCGACATGGGCTCAGGAACCACTGCAGCTCCCCCAGGTGACACCCCCAGATCTCAACAGGGTCATAGAGAGCTCCATCTGCCATGGAGCCCTGCAGGAATCCGAGGCACCACTGCCATCCAGGGGGGCTGCCATCTAGCGTCCCAGGGGAGGTACTGATCAGTCCATGCCTCTTTCCCTGAACTATATACAGAAGAGGTGTCCCGACCAGGCAAGGGCCCCAGCCATCCACCACACAATCTGTCTATCTGTCTGTTTGTCTATCATGATAGATAAGTGACACACAGTTGGGGTCAGTTATGGAATTCCTATTTAATGGTTACAAAGTGGTTGCAACCACAAATAGTGCAAGACTGTTTGGTCTTTAATAGGGCTTCTTTAGCCGATAATAGAAGCTTCTGAGGGCAAGGATCTGTCTCCCTTTTTTAACAGTTCAAAAATTAATGCTGACTTCAGGTTGGACCATTTTTTAAAGTAATGTGTGGGATGGAGAGGGTGGGACTTCTGGAGGATGAGGCTATCTGTCCATCTATGTCCTTTTCATAAGGTATACCTTGAAGTTTCAGACCCCAAAGTCTCCATTCACATTTAGCATTTTTAATAGTTTTATAATTATGATGCTAAATTAAAAAATAAATAACTTCTTACTGCATTTAAACCAAGTTATTCATTTACAAAATCCTTAATAACCAACAAATGTAGCTAACTCTTTGCATAATACACTGTCTTTGGCATAATTCTTTTAATAACCTGAATCACAATTTTCATTTTTATTTACTTTTCTTACACCATAGAATTATTACTTAAGACTTGGTTGCAAATTGTAAAAGAAGCCCTGAAGTTGATTTTTTCCAGTTTCATGCAATACTAAGCATTTTTTACTAATCTGGGATTATTGTTCCCTTCCAGCAATTAATGACACCAAATTGGATTATAAAAAATGTAAAAATAGACCAGAAAAAATGCAAAAATCTTTCATGCATTTAAAACAAAAAAATAATTACACATAGAACTGTCACCACATAAAGCATAGTTTAATTGTTTATTTATTATACTTTAATTTAGTAATAAGGTCTTTTTCCTTTAAGTCTAATAGATATTCTTTTCTTCCTGGGTCCCTTTACAAGGTTTCGACTAATATTGTTATGGAGGCTTTTGTGATGAAACCAGCAAGCTTTATGGGCATGACGTGCACAGCTTTCCAAAAACTACCTCTGAATTCAGACAGAGCATTGATCCATGATGTGAGCAGGAGGGATTGGGAGTCAGACTATCGTGAAGATGCACAGCTGAATTTCAAATGTAACACTGGCAATCTGAGCACTTCTCATATGAACTTCCCAGTCAAGGTAAGGTTTGCAGTTTGTGAAATGGGCAAAGCCCCAATTAATATATTTATAACTGGCACAGCAGCAAGGTACCGAGTGCCAATTAATATATAGTATTCAGTTATTTGAACATTTTAATTGTATTCTAAATATATGTGTGTATATATTTGGCACTTACTAATATATTGAGTTTAAATTGTACTATCCCTGTAATTTTTTTTCTTTCTTTCTTTTCTTATTTTATTGTTTTACTTAGAAACGGAAATATTTTTGCTGTGAATACATTAAAACTGCATGACTTTGTCCTTTATCAGACTTCATATTAATATACAATTATGTTAGTGCTTTTTATAAATTACTTTAATGTAATCATACGTTGATAATATGATTATTCTCTACTTTCACTTTTATTTTTAATCACAGTTGTGTTTTATTTTAAAAAACTCATATCTAGTATTTCCCATTATTAAATAGAAGCATTTGTGGAAGTATGAACAATGATATTGTCTCGCCTTTTTTTTTTTATTTTCTCTTTCTCTTTGGTGCTGGTTGTCTTTTTTCCTTGAGGCCAGTATTAATAAAATTTCAAATGACCTCATGTAATTACATATATTGACTGTTTTATATCTGAAATTTTAAAGCTTGCAAATGCATACCAAATTATTTTTCAGTATACTCTACAGTCTGTTGGGCTTACATGTTTTGTTTCATTTACTCAGTGCACACTTTCTGTATGCATGTATGCATCACTATCATTTTGTATTAAATTTCATCCCAGTCAAGGCATCCTACGTATTTAAAAATGTTTCCTGACAACCCAATAATAATGTGTGTTTGTCTATTACAATGGAACTTACTGTTATGTTTGAATTGTAATTGCCTATTATTACACTTTGAGATTGTATCTGTAAAAGATACTGTGTGTAACTTCCCTCAAACTTTATACTTTCTTAGAGTTTTAAGTATATATAGTTTTTTTTCTATTCAGCAGTGTTTTGTTTTCATCCAGCTGTGATTGTTTTGTTCAGACTTCAAGATGAGAATATATAGTGCAACTGCTACTAGAGTAGATAGGCATAAATAAAATAATACATTCTCTGTTAGTTTGAGGGCATGATACTGCTGTTTTATGCACATACCTGTAGGTGGTAGCAACAGGTCAGTATCCATTTATGTAGGTGCCAACCATCGCTGTTCCAGAGAAAAAAGGGCAAATAGCTTTGATTGTGCAATCATTTTTTTCATATTATGCTAGAAATACACTACAAATGCCACACTTTAGAGTAGTCTAAAGTTTTTAATTTGTGATGGTGTGGCAGATGATAGAGTTTGATAAGAAACACTTTGCTGTTTCACTTGCCATTATGACATCAGTCTTTTATTTATCAGTTCACAGACTGTACAGGCAGTCCCCGGGTTACGTATGAGGTAGGGACTGTAGGTTTGTACTTAAGTTGAATTTGTATGTAAATTGGAACAGGTACATAAATTTAATAAAAGCTATTGTTGACCGACTGTAACCAAGTGCTCTGCCAATGAATGATGGAGTCTCACCTCTCTGTGACCTTTTTATTATTTCTACTTTATTTTCAATGGTGATGGTTTTTCTCTTCTTTACTATATCACCAGCACTTGCATCATATTTGTGTTTCAG
The DNA here is from genome assembly GCF_016835505.1 of Polypterus senegalus. Classification (NCBI taxonomy): domain Eukaryota; kingdom Metazoa; phylum Chordata; class Cladistia; order Polypteriformes; family Polypteridae; genus Polypterus; species Polypterus senegalus. The sequence continues at coordinate 240,941,623 of NC_053154.1, forward strand.
AGACATTGTTGAAGGGTGAAGACAAAAAATTTAGATGAGCTCTTCTGCACAGCACTGTGCACACTATCACATCAGGAAGGCACCAGTCGTCAACATGTCTGATATACTGACAAGAGACAGCTTCCTGCTATGTACGTAACAGTACAAGCAGGCTTGCTATTGAGAATGAATGGGGGCATCGATGGGCGGTTCATCGCCTCATAGTCACCTCCACAACAGTATGCTGCCTGCAGCGTCCACCCACCAAGAACAAACACGGTGCGGCCAAAGGCGGGTAGTGAATCGCCCCCATTCAACAGGCAGCCATCCAATGCACACTACAATGCTGCCACCCGTTCACCCTCAGTGGCCTCTGTTCAGCCACAACCGGGTCACCGCCTGCAGCATTACCAGTAGTGTCCCTCGGGCGGCACCCACCACACACGGCTGCCCCGTTTCTTCACGGTGGGCGGGCAGTGAAACCGCTTGCTGCCGGGAGCTGCCCAAGGGACACTACACTGCACGAGCAGCGAAATCGCCCCGCTCCAGCCTCCATCCAGGCACCGCTTGCAGCATTACCAGGCCGAAGATGACGGAGCGGCAGTTACTGAGGCTCATGTGACGCAGCTGCGGCCCGTTTGCAAGTCGTATGTCAGGTGTCCATAACCTGGGGACTTCCTGTATTTCTCTAATAAAAAAATCATTTTTTTTATTAAATTTACTTCGGCTAGAATATGCCTTGTGTTTGTTATTAATATTATGGATATAATTTACTCATACTTTGAACTTATTTATTTCAGTAGGTACAAGGTGGAAACCCTCCCTGGTGTTCCCACCAGTCTTTTGTAGTGAACACTTAGTGTATATACTTACCCTTGTACCTGGATTAAACTCACACACAGAGAAAACATCCAAATTGTACATTCTTCTTCTTCTTCTTATTATTATTATTATTATTATTGACCTATGATTGACTGACACCCTGTCTGGGATTGGTTTCTGCTATTCACCTGATGCTGCTGGGAGATGCCGTTCTCAGTGACCCTATAGTTAGATTATGCAGATTTGCAAATTGATGGATTGTTGAATTACTATTGATCACAGTACAGTCTGTTTAAATGGAACCAAAGTAAATGCTGTTACACATAGTGAGTAAATAGAGTTTAACATGGATGCTGTGCTATACAAGCTTCAAAAACCTTGCACATTTTCGCCACCATTTAAATTTCTAATCACTATTTAGGCTTTTTTATAAAAAATGAAACATGCAAAATAAAAGGATGTAGTAATCATGTTATGTAAGATATTAACCATTTCTTGAAATGAAATGTGTACATTTATTAGAATGCTTTATTGGTACAGGTTTGGTCAGGTTGGGGAGCATGTACTGATAAAGAGCATCGCTGCACCCACTACATGACAAAAACAGCTCAGGATTCCGGTTGGCAACCCCCCAGGTAGACACCCCCCAGTGGTCTAGTCCTACTCTCCAGAAATGGCTGTGTATCTGCTGCAACCAGGTGTTATGTGGGTGACACTTGGTCTGGTGCAGCCACTTCAGTCCTCAACAATGAAGTACACATTGATACACTTAATGCAAAAAAATCTGTTTCTCTTTTGGTAAAGCTAAAACCCCATTCAGGTACATATATGAAAATAATATTTGCCGTTACCATTTACAGCAGCAATAAGGCATTGCATAATAAAAGTAATCCATTGTGAAAACTTGAGATGTGCAAAACCACTGACAACCATTATCCAAATTCTACTAGTGTAATTTTTCAGGACCTATTAATTTATTCACATACAATACATAAAAATGATTGCTCCGATAGTAATTAGCACTTTGTATTTCTGGTTTAGACACACACTTCAGGCTATGGAAGGAGTTCCACCTATCCTGCCGAGGAAGCCAGATGAAGTTTCTTCTAGTCTGTTGAGTTATACTGCATGTACTGTATAGTTCTGATTTGGTATAGGAGTGGTAGGACAGTACCTTTCCATGAAGTATTAATTCCAGATCATGTAGGTTTGTTTGACAAGGCATCACAATTTAAGGTATCCTTTAGTGAATTCCTCGAGTGGGTGAAGTCAGTCAATGTTTGCATGGGGAAATATAAAAATTAGCCTAACATATCCAGCTAGCTAGAGTAAACTATTCCCACTTTTATTTCTCATTCACAATGGATGGTTGGTTGTGACAATAGCTAAAGGGAAAATAAATCGGCATAGTTATTCAATATAAAAAGTAGGGTATTGTCCTTTGAAATAACTTTTTTGGGTTTTGTGTTTTGAACCTTTCTGTATTATTATACAACAAATAAATAAGCTCTTTCTACAATTATCATTAAACTTGATTGAATCTGATTACAGTTTCATTATATGGTACGGTATATCCCATCACATCAAACAGAGTAATGAAAATAACAATAACAGCTACTAACAACTGTATGATCTACAGTAGTTTCATCGTTTCATTTCATTGTAATCTGTGTTTGCAAAATAAATGTCCTTAGACTAAGAGACAGGTGAATCAGAGTAGCCTCTGTTCAGACCTGGAATATAATAGCTAATGCAGTCTTTTGAGTGGAAATTTACTGTACATTTCTGGAGAGGTAAAAACTTATTAGTGCTGGAGTAAAGGTACAGTTCACCTTTATCACAGCACATGCAATGGTATAAGAGTATTCTCAAACCTGCTACTAGTCTGTCTAGTTGGACAGAAAACAAGTTCTCTCAGGGATGATGCCTAAATCCATACTTATGCAGAACCAATTTAAAGTAATCTACACTGCTCATCTTTTGGGTATGTTAAAGGAAAACACATGCAGGACATGTAAATTTCACAAGGACAATAACCAGGCGCAAGATACTATCTTGGAACATTTGATCCGTGAGGTAACAGTATGCACTGTCACACTTATAATAAAATAATATTAATACAATGGTGCATATTTAAAGGAAATATTATAAATAAAATGTAAAAGATCAGCTCAATACGCAGAAAACAATCTTTTAAAGATGTCTGTGAATCAAAGAAACTCAATAAAAAGAATTAAGTTCCCAGTATACAGCAATATCCACTCTTGTCAGATTTTAGTTATAGAAGAAATCTTGAAAGTGGCATTGGTTGAAATCATTATTGATCTTTTGCCATGTTACATTTTGACTATAGCAAACATGAAAAATTCAGTTTGCCTGAGATAAGTGAAATTATTTTTGACCATCTCTTTGATATACTAATTTTTGTCATTATGTTACATTGTCTTTAACTACAAATGTTTTCAACTACAGATGGTATTTTTAAATAATTTGTGATTATAACTTTATGAAGTAAACAGATAGTTGAGCCATCTGAGTGCATCACTGTGCTCACTGTTTAATTTGCCTGAGCATCATGATAGGTTGTATATCTTATTTTTAATTATATTAGTAATATGACAAGGTCATGTTATATGTTTAAATAAATATAAGTATTAGTTTTAGAAAAAGAAAGCAGTATGAAACATAAATTAAAAATGTACATATATTAAAATAAAAAAAATACAATAAATTATAAAGCAGCTTGATGACATACTTGGAAAACTTAGATATTAACTGAACATTGTATCCTTGATCAATGTTTACTTCATTTTAGTGTTACTTACAAAATTAGTAAAAAGGTAAAAATGAAAAAAAGAACTCCACTGGTCTAATGTTATCTTGTGCAAAAAGGTACATGCAGTACAATTGTCAAGTACCAATTGTAAAATTAAATATATTGTATACAAAAATAGTCACTGTTACATGTATCGATTTATTTCTTTGTTTTTTCCTGTCTTTATTTTTTAAATTAGCAGAATTGTGCTTTCTGTTTAATTGAACTTAAGTCTGCTGCTGGTATTTGAAGATGGACATCTTGAGCTGTGAAAATGACCTGTAACTTTTGTGGAGTTAGAAGTCATTTTCACGACATCATGGTCCTGACAGATGATTTGTATGCCAGGTTTTAACATTCATGCTATTGCTCATGTTTCAGTTTTATCATCAATCTCACAAGAATCTGTTTGGTAATGTTCTGGGATTGCACTGTCAGTAGGTTAGAGCAGAGTGTAGTCATACTCCGGAGCTCTGTTTCATGTGACTCCTGGTCTATTTCTTATAGATTGAAAAGCAAGAACATTGTTTTGACCTGAACAATTTTTATGACCTTTCATCTTGTTGTTCTTATTTGTAAAAGAAATATTTAAATTCAGATATACTGCATGTTCTGTGATCGACTCTATTGCCATATATATATATATATATATATATATATATATATATTATATATATATGATGGTTTCCCCTCTTATAGCAGAGTAGAGTCTGCTTGCCTGCAAAACTGAAATTGGATTAAGTGGGATCATTAAGTAGAGGGGCATTCATATCCTAATTTATACTTTGACTATGGTTAGTCCTAGAATGAGATTATACATACTTACTTGTCAGAATACCATATCTGTGCCTTCAAAAAATTATCATATAAAAGCACAGAGTATTCCAGTTATGTGCTTTAAGGTACTTAATATTCAGTTTGTTGAAGATAATAGATATTTTTTGTGTAATGTGTTACATTTAATTTGTGTTGTTCTGTTTGTAAAACTCCTTGTGATGATGGATGCTACTAATGGCTCTACATATCTTCTTTGTTACATTCCTTATTTCAGGTTATCCAGGAGCAAATGAAAGACAGTATCACTTGTTAGCAAATATTATTCCTCAACAAATTCAAGTTTTATTTTTAATATTTTCCTTTCATTACAGTTGAAGCTGATATTCCTTTAGAAACAGGCACTAGGTTTTAAGGGTCTATGATGGCTTTTTAGAGTGCTTTCATGTAAGGTTTCAGTTTCTTTCATATTTTAAAAGCTGGCCCTTATCTTTCATCTTTTATTTTAACATGATATATGGTTTATTTTGACATTAGTTAATGCAAAAAATGTCTTAAGTGTCTTATTTGAATAATTCATACAAGTATAATTATTATTAAATAAACATGACAATTTAATGAATAAATAGCCTAAGATGCAAGGCTTAGTACAAAAGCATTACATAAAAACATTGCATAAATTATTTTTGGCTGGTTGCAAAAAAGTAATGTTAAACTCTAGATATTTATAAAATTATTTCAACTTTGATTTATTTGATTGCACACTCAGTACATCAAGTAATATGAAATAATTCTGCAGACCAAGACATAATATAAATATTTTTGTTTAAAATTTGCATAACACCAAAATTACCTAAGTTAAAAAGTGCTTTTTTCCTCAGCTGCATTTTGAGGTTATCCTTAACTACAGAGAGTGACTGACATTTAAGGAATTCACGCAATACAATGCTGCACTGGTTAGTCCAGAGTCCATGGTTAGAATCCTGGTCAATGCAGTATGCGCAGTTTGCCAACTTCTCCCTGTGTTTGTGTGGAATTTTCTCCGTACATTTTGGATTTCCTCCTAAACCTCAAAGATGTGCCTGTTTGGTTATGTAGACTAGCACCATGGCATTTGTACAAAGCTTATAATATTTGGCCCCATCATTATCATTTGAATTAATAAGGTTTGATAATGGAAAATGCATAGTTTTAAAAATGTAAAGTAATATGTATATGTGAATCAGAAGGTAGTTTGATATTCAGCTGCTGAGAGGGACTATTATTAATGGAAAATTAATATAAAAGCTTCCTATCTAAAGGTTGTTTGATCAATAGGAGAACAGTTTATGTTATTTGAACACATTTGACTTATATACTGTATGACTTGGTTAAATTTGACTTAAATATGAGTTGGTTTGGATAAAGTCATATTGAATATTACTCAATGAATTAATCGCTCAATCACCAATTGGTCTTCTTTTGTAAATTAGACAATAAGGCACTTAAGAAATCAGACAAAAATACAGTGGAAAATACCACTTGTAAGACAGATTACAAGATTTCAAAATAAATTACATGGATTGCATAATGTTTTTTTCCTTCTGAAAATTAGATTTTAGGTGCTTTATTAGCACTTTAGGCAATATCTCTTTCTGTCTTATTTGTTACTATTGTCTTGATTCACGAGTTTAAAAAATTATGTCCCCACTTGTAATCATGAGAGTCATTCATACAGATTTTTTATGAAGGTATTTGGTGTTTATTTTCGAAGTAAACAGACAAGCTGCATTGACAGGAAACCTTCTAGCTTATGTCTGTACTATATACTGTAGGTATTTCTATTCTAGCAAAAATATTATGTGTACAAGTAATTTACATTTAGTGAGTAAACATGTTCAATGATTGAAACAGTGTTTTGATTTCATTCCTGTATTTTCTTTTATGTTTTGTTGCTTCGAAAGGAACTGTTGCAGTAAGCAAAAAGATTTTTCTTGACTTGTTGGCAACACTGATGTGGGTGAAAACAGACTATCCAGGGAAAACCCATGCTATTATTTTTTTCTTAATAAGAATTTTTTTATGTTTATGCATCAAATTTTATTGAAATGGAGCATTAGAAAAAGTGCACATGAGGATATAAAAATACTTTTTTAACCAGATGCTAGCTAACAATTTTTAAACACCAATCTGTATACAATACATGGAAAACTCTGCTAGGAGCTAATAAATCAAGGTTCACATATGGAAAAGTTTGTTTTGTAAATGTGAAGCATTTTTATGATCTTAGTCTTGAGATTTATTTTGAAGCTCTATCATTGAATCAAATCTCATTGAAACTGAAGTATCGTTATAGAAGATGATGTTCTCTTAAATGAGCATTGACTATGTATTAAATAATTAGCCATTCTATAGTTTCTCATTAAATATTTTACATTTTCTTTAAAATCCACATAAAATGCTAAAACAGTTTTTATGTTATTGCAGATAATTAGGTATACCAATCATTTAATTGGTATTTAGTTGGCTTGATCTTTGAAAGATAGAGTAAACTGATATTTGGTTGTCACTCTCAGCAGATCCTGAAACATTTGCTTGTGGGGTGTGAAGTTCAACACTAAAATGAAACTATCAGCTTTATCTTTGCAGTCTCTTTCTGTTTGTATTTCCTTTGTGATAAAGTCTCCTACTGATTTTTTTTTCTATTGGATTGCATAGGTCAAAATGGAAATAAGCACATGTGTGCAAACATACAGTGAAATAAATTGTCATTATAATCCAAACAGAGTAACCCATAAATATTTTGAATATGCAGCATTAATGAAAGTATTACATTAATGAAAAGTTTTGGCTTTAAGGAGGATCTGTAATATAGCTGTTCATTTTAATAGTGACATTCAAACCACAGTGTAAGCATTCCATGCAATATTAGTTTCCAACTGTTTTTTTTACACTTTTTCTGTTTCAGATTTGTATTTATTTTTCACCAATGTCTGAGCATTTACAAAAATGACGTCTATTTAATCTGGTAATTCTTGGATTAATCTAACAGCAATTCAAAACTAATTCACGTATTCATGTTGAACAGAAGCAGTTAGGGTAATAAACTTTATAGCAATTTATACAGTATGTTATACACAAACAATTGACACTTATATATATATCAGACAAAACACCACCACGTTATAAAACACGCATTTATTTACAATAAAGTTCGCACAACACACAGTGCTCCCAGCACCAATCACCCTCAACACGGGCCTTTCTCTCAATGTCCTTGGGCCGCCTTTCTTCCTCCTGTCCCAGGAGCTTCGTCCTGCTCCAGCTCCCGTCTCTAACTCCATGACTGTAGGAAGGTGGCCCCTTTTATAGTCACCTGGATGTGATCCAGGTGCTCACTGATGTATTTCCGCCGGCACTTCCTGGTGTGGTGGAAGTGCTGCATGAGCACCCGGAAGCGCTCTGGGTGTACCAGGAAGGTCCTTCCTCCACCTTCCCAGGTGTGGTGGAAGTGTCAATCTCCAAGGCCCAACGATGATCGGGGTGCCCCCTGGCAGTGGCCACGGGCCCCAATGGGCTTGAGCCTCCTTACTCTGTCCCTGTGGTCCCCGCCCGGGGGACGTATAGACTGCCTCCCAGTCCTTCCAGGCTGGGTCCGGCCCCCAACCTCCTGCCACAATATGTATATATTAATGGCACTCATTTTTTAATTGTTAGTTAAACATTTGTTAGAAATGGCAATAAGGATCAGTTATCTTATGAATGTTCAGAGGTCAACTTTTATTTATAAATTGCAAGTAGAATAACAGACAACTTAGTTTATTTATATTAAAAAGCTCCCTCCTTTCAAATTATGTGCAGTTTTTAAGGTGTAATTTTTAAGCCTATCTATAGTATGTTTATTGATAGTTGTTTCACCATCTTTGTTTGCAGTTTTCTAAATTTTTCTGTTTTCTGTCTTTCCTACAGATTGTTTTTACTGTTTAGATCCAATGAGCTTCTCCACATTTTGGCTATGACAGTTCTTTTTTGTTTATATTATAGATTCTTCAGCAGGCAAATAAAATTAATTGGAATGACTCTGTTATTCAGTTTTTTCCATCGTTTTTTGGGATTAATTCAACCAGTCAACTTTGTGTCATCCATTAAAATGAAGGAAATATTTTCTATGTTTTCCTTCATTTGCCAATGAATGTTGGCAACCTGATCTGGTAAAAGAGAAGTCTTCCTCTTAGCCAGAGTCTTCATTTTCTTTTGACATGTGAAAGACAGCAGCGACTGAATCATCTTCTTTAATTGTGAGCTGCCTGGTTAGTTTTTCATTTGATGTTTTTTGCAAATTGAAGGGAGAGCTTGTCAGCTTTAAAGTTAAATTCTTTTACCAATGTTTCCCTTGAGCTACCATCTGTTGACCATTCAGTGCTGTGTGATGTTAATAGTATTAATGAGGTTTAGTGAAGTATGACAGGAGTATGGTTTTACAGCTACATTCATTTTGTGTGGCATTTGGAGAAAAATTGAAATACCACTGGAACTGTCAAGGAAGCTGTACTGATTTGCTAAAAACCCAAAAGAAACCAACTAAGTCAATAATTATTGTCAAAAATCATTTGCATTTAAATTTACTGATTTGTCTGACACCTTCATCCAAGACGACTTACAACATTTGAAATGCAATAAATTACATTTCTTTTGTTTTTCCATTTGGAGCACAAACAGGTCAAGTAACTTGCTTATGGTCACACAATGTCAATAGCAAGATCTGAACTCACAACCTCAGGGTTTGAGGTTCAAAGCCTTACCAACTATGCCACAATGCCCACCCAACGTCTAATAAGTTATAAATAACAACAGAGAAATAAACCAAAATAACATACTGTAGGGAACTAAGGTTTTAATAATATGAGCAATATGGTTGTCAAATCGAATGTCCCTATTTAAATATAAACTGAATTTATTTTAAAAAGGTCTAATTTTAAATCTAAAATTCGAGTGCAAAAGAATAGTTGTCTGTTTTATCTGCACTAATTTTGGCATCAAGTTATACCAGACACATTATGGAAAACTGCAATATTTTACAAATCTGCTTTTGCATTTCACTTTCACTATAAGCATTTTCAGAATTGTGAATGGTTAGCTTATTATCTTCATTAGCATAACTTACAGCCAAACTCCTTCACAATGTAGGTTTTTTTTTTTCTTTTCATTCTCCCACCACTTATTTTGAACTTCGATCTACACGTATACTTGAAGAAGTTTTTCTAAATGGTTCTCTGGTGCCTTAAAAGTATAATTTTGTATCTCATTCTGTCCAATTCTCTCATAACTCTGAGTTCTCTGACTGTTGTTTAATGCTAGACCTTCTCATTAAAACAAATGGAAAATAACTGTCCTAATTCTGATTTTATTTTTATTACAACTCTTTAAAACCCCCACTTTAAAGCGCCATATTATTGTCAGCCAACATTGTATATCCCACGTTTAGCTTTCATCATACATCGCTTACAAACAGTTGTAGTTAAAAATATTTAAGCCAACTTCATTAAAGTATTGCTGGATCTCTAAAGGACAAAAAATAGGCAGGTTGTGTAGACCATAAATTGATACAGTGACAATCCTGTTTTTTTAGGCAAATTCTTAGATGCTGACTGTTTTTTTTTATTTTGATGCCCAGGCCATAATATAATTGGTAACCTGCCACTGCCCACTGGACACCTCCAAAATAATACAGCAAGTGCACCTTTTACCTTCCTGCCTCTTGCAAGTTTAGTTATTTTAATTAAAATATTCAGACCTTATGTTTTGGCTAATTTGACAGCACTACAGTAAACTTTGCTTTTCTTTTGTTGTCTTCAGTTTACTGTGCTTTATTGTGCAACCTCTCAGTTACTTGATATTCTGTATTTATGTTCAAAGTGCTTCTTGTTTATCAATCTTTTTATGGTTACTAATTATCTGCTCCATCTTCTTAGCGTGTTCAAAGGAAATACTGTCAATTCATGTTGTATTTGCCTAATGATTTTTTTTCATCACTTCAGGTAAATTTACAGTGTGTATCATAGTAGGATCTGTACAAGGTATTGCTTAGCCTACCATTTCTTGTTTATGTAATCAATTTTTAAAAAGCATACACTTGCTACCTGCATGGAGTTTTTCACAGAATTCAATTAGCTTTCTCCAGAAAAGGCATACATTTACTCATCTGTCAGTAAAGCAGAATGAAAGAAAATAAATGCTTTTCAATTTTGATAAAATGTTTTCACCCCTTTGGACGTTTTCACATTTTATTGTAATACAACACTGAATCACAGTGGATTTTTTTTGTCTTATTTGACAGTGATCAGATGAAAATGTCAAAGTCAAAACAGATCTTTGCAAGTGGTCTGAATTAATTACAGATTTAAAAACAAAATAAACAGCTACGTAAGTATATAATTTGACACACCCAAATCATCACTTTTGCCGCCAGTTGTTTGTAGAAGTCACATAATTAGTTAAATGGAGATCACCTTTCTGTAGTCAATAGGTTTCAACTGATTGCAGTAAAAATTAACCTCATCTGGCAGGTCGAAGTTGTAGTTGGTCAATATTGTCCATCCATCCATTTTCTAACCCGCTGAATCCGAATACAGGGTCACGGGGGCCTGCTGGAGCCATTCCCAGCCAACACAGGGCACAAGGCAGGAACCAATCCTGGGCAGGGTGCCAACCCACCGCAGGATGGTCAATATTGTGGCCAAGCAAAAAAAGAGAGAGAGAACACTCCAAACACTTTGAAGAAAACTTTGAAGTCAATTTTAATAAAATATCCAAGTCACTGAATATTTCTTGGGGTACAGAAAAATCAATCATTAAGAAATTGAAAGAGTATGGCACTGTAAACCAGTCTAGTACAGGTCATCCACAGAAGCTGGTACCAAAGTGATTGTGAAAAAAGAAGACAAGTGAGGGAGACCACCAAGAAACCTATGGTAACTATGAAAGTGTTACAAGTTACAGAGGCTTAGAATGCACAGATTATGTATATAATAATTCTTGATTGGGTGATTCACCAATCTCAGCTTTATGAGAAAGTGGCAAAAAGAAAGCCACTGTTAAAAAACTCACACGCATGACATCTAGGCACATGGAAAATTCTGATATCAGCAGGAAGCAAGTTCTGTGATTTGATGACACCAAAACTGAATTATTTGGCAATAAGACTGACCACCTTTCTTGACATATACCAAGCACTCCTCATTATTGAAAACTCACCATCCCCAATGTGAAGCTTGGTGGTGGTAGCATCATGCTTTGGCGATGCTCCTCAGCAGCAGGCCCTTGAAGACTTGTGTAAAATGAAAAAAAGCACAATACAGGGAAATCCTGGAGGAAGGATTTCCTGCTGTCTGCAAAACAACTGCACCTTTGGAAAAGATTTATTTTAGAGCAGGACAACCAGTCCACGCATAAAGCCAAAGCTATACATATATTGCCTAAAAACAATAGTGTTAATATCCCGGAGTGGTCAATCTCAGTCCAGTTGAGAATTTGCTTCTGAATTCTAAAAAAGCTGTTCACTAATAATCCCCATTCAACCTGACAGAGCTTGAGCAGTTTTGCAAAGGAGAATGGGAAAAAACTGCAGTGTCAAGATGCATAAAGGCGATAGAGAAAGACTTGTGCACACAAACTCAAGGCTCTCATGGCTGCCAAAGGTGCATCTATTAAAATACTGACTCGAAGGAGGGTGAATACTTATCCAATCAATTACCTTATATATTTTTGGATAAACCCATCTGCAGATAAGTTGACTATTGCATTTTTAACCAAATGACTATGAAAAAGTTATTATATAAATTATATATATAAATTAGTTCTATAGTTAGTAAAACATAAGTTTCATTTTTAAAGTAATGAGTAATCTAACACAATACTTATATCTACTGAAGTAAAAACACCTGCGTTACCTAAAAAAAACTGATACACGTTACTGCATTAATTTGAAGCTTATTAAAAAATACTGCATTATTTTGCACAAGAACTCCGTAAATCTGAAGTTGCCTGCTGCTGTGTAGCATCGTGCACAGCTAGTGAGTTTAAACCATCTATTTTAGGATCACAGGGAGGCAGTGATTATCACAACAGCATTGAGTATAAGGTAAGAAACAAACATGGCACACTGGTCTATTATAGGGCACAATGGCACAGCCAAGGAGAAAAGAGTGTGCTGCATTTTGGTCTGTTGTCTTGTAGTGTGAGCCTTCTCACAACCTGATTTTTTGATGTTCATACAAAATTTCATTGTGTTTCAATTACAATACAATGGGTATTTCCATTCAATTTCATATTTTTAATGTCAAATATGCAAATATATATGCTATTTTTTAGAATCAATTCTGTCCCACATCATCCTTGCTTCTTACCCCATTTTGAATGTCCTACTCTAGTGAACTGTTCTTTTATTGTTCAGCTGCATTCTCTGGCTTGCATTTTCCTTTTCCTTTACCCGCAAAGAAGTCACTACAACACTTTGTCATACTTTGCAATACTTTGAGTTCGATCAATGTACTGTACCAAGCGTCTGTTTTAATAGTTATTCCTTTATGTAAAATATCTTTGCAGCCTTCCATGTTAGCTCCAGAGTTGTCTAGTAAGCATTATTTACAAATTTGAGTCTCTCCCTGATCTGGTCTTAGTACTGTACATATTTATAATAATAAGAGTAACTTTTGAGTTTAGAACTGTTGCAGTATGCCCCAGAGCTGCAGACTCTGCTGAAGTGGTCTAAAACTAAGACTAAATGAAGCTTTAGTATGCTTCTTGGAGTCAAAGGAGGGGAAGAAAGTTGTGTACTAACTTACACCTCCTTGTGAAGAGGTTTAGTGAACGTACTACAGTGGGTAATGTTACAAAGTAAATTCTGCATGAATCAGACAGACTGTTACGGACATGAAAATGCATTTAAAAAAATGTGGAAACCATGTTTTATATTTATATTTGTACTGAAGTCAGTCAGTCAGTCATCATCCAAACCGCTATATCCCAACACTGGATCACGTGGGTCATCTGGAGCCAATCCCAGCCAGCACAGGGCGCAAAGCAGGAACAAATCCCAGGCAGAGCACCAGCCCACCGCAGTACTGAAATATAGCTGAATCAAATATATTTTGATATATTTATATATTCAGTATATTTCTTTCCATGTAGGGATTTCAGGACCATTTCATATTCTCAAAGTGAATAACATAAAAAAAATTGACCTCTGGCATGTGGATAACCCAAGTAAAATGTTTTGGGTCTATTATGGATCCTAAAATTCTCAGCCACAAGCAATATTTGTGTTGTGTATTTTTAATTAATTTAGACCACCTTGAAGAGATATATTTACACTTAAAATTAAATCCACTATGATTCAGTGTTGTACTGTATAATAGAAAATGTGAAAACTTCTAAGGGGATGACTTCTTTTTATAGGCATTTAATATAAAAGTATGTATGCCTGTAACCAAGAGGTAAATGATACATCAGATTATGTTATTAAGTACTATCAAACGACATAACAGATATCTGAAATCACAACTGTTTTATCTAAAAAATAATTAATTAAAATGAAAAATTATAAGAGCATTTTCTAGAATTCAACTCTAGAATTATCAAAAATAAAACGATTGAGCCTACTCTGAAGCTGCTCATTTGAATTAAGGATGCCAGCTTACTCATCACTGATGCAATCCCTCGTCTAATGCAAATTAACAATAATAAAATATATCTGAGGGGTGATATTACTACTACTCTGTGAGGCATTGCTGATTCAACATGTAGTAAAAGGCCTCAGTATATCTTAACTTGAAAGATTTCAGCTTAGTGTAACAGACTTTAACTTGACTAAAATATACAGTTAGGTCCATAAATATTTGGACAGAAACAACTTTTTCTAATTTTGGTTCTGTACATTACCATAATGAATTTTAAATTAAAACAACTCAGATGTAGTTGACTTACAGCTTTAATTCAAAAAGATTGCATAAAAATGTAAGGGAACTAAAGTATTTTTTTAACACAATACCTTTATTTCAGGGGATCCAAAGTAATTGGACAAATTAAATAACTGGAAATAAAATGTTCTTTTCTGAATACTTGGTTAAAAACCCTTTGCTGGCAATGACAGTCTGAAGTCTTGAACTCATGGACATCACCAGATGCTGGGTTTCCTCCTTTTTAATGCTCTGCCAGGCCTTTACTGCAGCGGCTTTCACTTGCTGTTTGTTTGTGGGCCTTTCTGTCCAAAGTTTAGTCTTGCGCAATTGGGTTACGATCAGGTGACTGACTTGGCCATTCAAGAATTTTCCACTTCTTTGCTCCTGGGCTGCTTGTTGTTCACTTGGTTGGCTGTTGTGAAGTGGTTTCTCTTCACCATGGAAATGATTCTGCCATCATCCACCGCTGTTGTCTTCTGTGGACGTCCAGGTCTTTTTGCATTGCTGAGTTCACCAGTGCTTGCTTTCTTTCTCAGGATGTACCAAACTTTAGATTTTGCCACGTAATATTGTAGCAATTTCTCGGATGGGTTTTTTCTGTTTTTGCAGCTTAAGGATGGCTTCTTTCACCTGCATGGAGAGCTTCTTTGACTGTTGTCTGTTCACAGCGAAATCTTCCACATGCAAGCACCACACCTCAAATCAACTCCAGGCCTTTTATCTGCTTAATTGATAATGACATAAAGACAGACTTGCCCACACCTGCCCATGAAATAGCCTTTGAGTCAATTGTCCAATTACTTTTGAGCCCCTGAAATGAAGGGATTGTGTTAAACAAATGCTTTAGTTGCCTCACATGTTTATGCAATCTTTTTGTTCAACCCACTGAATTAAAGCTGAAAGTCTGCACTTCAACTGCATCTGAGTTGTTTCATTTAAAATTCATTGTGGTAATGTACAGAACCAAAATTAGAAAAAAGTTGTCTCTGTCCAAATATTTATGGACCTAACTGTATATGCATGTTGTTTATGCTTGTAGCTTTATTTCAACAATTTTAAAGATGAGGCTAGAATGTAACAAATAAGGGTTTACTTTTGGCCTGAGAACAGGTGAGAACTTAGCTACACTTATCAGCACAGATGGACTGTATTAAAGGTCAGTTAGAACAACAGTTTTTTTAGCTAGATTAAATGAGAATAAAAACAGCCTGTAATAAATTATATTTCTTGGAAAAAATAATCCTGTTTTAGTTGATACAGCTATAGGAGTTTTAGGCATAGAATGCCTAAGGCAATGTTGAATAAAATACGAACCTGTGACGCTGAGTCTGGGTCAAGACCTCAACTTATCTGAGCTGGCATAGGATGACTGTGAAGGCCACAAAGCTAGGACTGTTGCTGCATTGCTCCCTTCTGCAACTGATACTTGGAAGTGCATACCTTTTATAGAAACATAATCTGCTCAGTATCCTTAGTATCTATATTCTTTTGTAAAATCTGTTGGGGTGGGCATTGTAGAAGATTATCAGCGTCATCTGTCTCATCTCTAATAATTTCTCCACAAAGCAATGTGCAAAGTGATAAAAATAATGTAATAAAAGAACAGAATAACTGGCAATGGTTACATGTGTAAATAATTTTAACACACAAGTGCAAATTCTAATATTTTACCTATAAAATAATAATAGAGTGACATTGAGTGGTCTTTACGAACATGCTTGCTTAGTAAACAGCTTTATGGTGATATCAGGAGACCTTGTTAAGATAGTAACAAGGGTCTTTATTGATTTTTCTAGCCTATGTTTGTATAATTAAATAACACAACAAAGACATAGTAGTTTGTAGATAAGGAATCCTGTCATGACTTTATACTCTTAAAATAAAAATGGAAAATGCTAAACATTTTGTTCAACCGTTAGTACTGAAAAACTGTTAAACGATATGTTTATTATTTAACTACTTATAACCTTTGCTTTTGGCAAATGTAGTAATTAATTTGAGTTTTAGTAATGCACATACATTTTACTTACTGTATGTTTCTCTGTTGGATCAGGGTTAGGCATAAATCCTAGTAGCTATATAATAGCCTTTTTAAGAAACAGGTTTTACAGTTTGATAAAAAAATATCTATTATATTATAAACACAAGATTTAAGGCAAATAAGGCACATACATAATCCAGATGGTTCTGCTAAGCTTGCTTAGAGATTTTTTTTTCCTTTCCTTTGATCGGACACAAGTTGATTTTACACACTTACTTTGTAGAGATGTTTCTTATTTGTCTTATATTGTACACTATAATATTTAGATTGAGAACATATTTAACCTTATCAGCCATCACTGCTTCTCCATCAGTTTGGAATAACCACAGCATTATTAGAGAAACAAACAAACAAACATAAATAAATAAATAAATGAATAAATAAGTTGAAATTACTTAGCTAAGGGAGCTTAGACTGTAAACACTACTGTTATCTGTGGTGTTGGTAACAGACCTTTGAAAAATGAACTGTTATATTCTGTCCTAAATACATCCAGACAGAAATGTATCTTTTTTCAAACTGGTATTAGCAAAATCAGGTTAGTTTTTAGTGACTGATATCAAACTACAGGTCCTGTACTGTATTTACCATGATACCACAGAAGAGAAACATAAATTCTCATCATGACAAAGCTGGCAGCACTATGGGGATTATGTTTTTTGATTTCCCCAACACCTTCAACACAATCCAGCCATCCTAGTTAAGAGGTAAACTCAGAAATATGCAGGTGGATGAGCTTATGATGTCCTTGATAATGGACTATTTGTCAGGCATGGCAGTTTGTAAGGCTGCATGGAGTGTGTTTCTGATACAGATGTGAGCCACACTGGATCACCACAAGGAAGAGTCTTGTTTCCTTTTCTCTTTACTCTGTACACCACAGACTACAAATATAACACCAGATTGTGTCTCTTACAGAAATTGACCTGTTCATTACAATTGTGTGACCACCTCAGAACACAGCTGTTCTCTGTATTTAATCTAGGAGTGACTTCAAATGCCATTGTCAGAGACAGTCTTGATGAGCTACAGACTGCCTTTACTTTGGGTGGGGGGGAGTTTCTATTAATATGTGAAAAACAATGTAGTTTGACAATTGAAAGGCAAGTGTTGTTGTCAATGTAAACTTTTCTATATGTTTAGCTGTGTGTCTCATTCAGGGCTAGGGTATCTAACAGATATATAGAGTTGCTGTATGCATATGATAGCATAGTATTTGCACAAAGAATTATTACAGTATAAGGGTGTCAAAATTTGCATTTCATATGGCAAAAAGTAGGAGCATTTCATTTGTACATTGATTACATTTGCTAGTGATTTTGAATTACTACAATACTGCTAAATATAATCAGCTGAATATAGACTAAATTCAGCATTAGTCAGATGTGCAATAAATGGTGTTTAATGTAATTTAATAAAAGTTTCTGCATAGTATGAAAAACAAACCTAAGATTCAACATAGTTAGACAACCCCAAAATAGCAAATTAGTTTTC
Organism: Polypterus senegalus; assembly: GCF_016835505.1. NCBI lineage: Eukaryota > Metazoa > Chordata > Cladistia > Polypteriformes > Polypteridae > Polypterus > Polypterus senegalus. The sequence continues at coordinate 240,959,486 of NC_053154.1, forward strand.
CTTTATTGGAAAAATATCACAAAAATAAAATCCATTAAAGATAAACATAACCAGATACCTTCCAAATAACTTTTGCATGTGAAAGAAATGCCATCTGTACTTCTTTCATTTTATTTAGGAGAATATCTGCATAAGTTTAGTTTATCATCAGGTGTGTCTGCACAGATGTTTTTATTATTACTCAAGTTTTCCTTACATATCCCAAACATGTGCATCTTAGGTTAATTACCTACAGTACTCTAAATTAGGTCCCTTACTGCCTTGCACAGTTACGATTCAGCCTCTGTGGACCAGAACAGCATTAAGTAGGTTTGAAATTGAATGGATGGATGGAAAGTTAAACATAAAGTAGACATTGTGACAATCAAGAGGCCAAGACATTGTAACGGTTTGGGGCAGCCACACATATATTGTTTTTCCCAGCTGCAAAAGGGTTGAAATAAGTAGGACGATGTGCATATAACAGAGTCCAAAATAGAACTGACTATAGTAGTCCAAGATGGAGGCTTTAAAGGCTTGTAGAGGAGCTGATGTCATCAAAATGGCCGGAACCAGAAGTGATGTCAGCAAAAGGGCCGGCTTTGGAAGTGATGTCAGCAAAAGGGCCGGCTCCGGAAGTGAAGTCAGCAAAGGGGCCGACTCCGGAAGTGATGTCTTCTGAGGCGCCGGAACCTTGCAGGATTTCCCAGGAAAGGTCTGTAGGGAACTGAGAAAGACAGTCAGCGCACTCCGCCGTCCCCTGGTCAGATGTTTTATTACACTTACTCAGACCCTTTAGCTGCCTCTTACTCGCACGTGAGTGACAACACAAATAAATCTTCTATAGTTTCCAAGAAGCATATTAGTTTTTTTTAATATATATATATTCAACCTTGCAAAAAAAGTCCTCCACAGTAATGTGTCAAAACTAGAAATGTTTGGCTTTTTAAAAAGTCACCAACCAAATGACCTTAGCTTGAACCCAAAGAGTTGCCTTCCAGTCCTGGGAAAACGAAACACTCACTTCAGGAAAAGTGAGAGAGAGAGATACCCAGTAAAGGAGTGGTGGCTTGAGTAAGTGTTCTTAGGGTGCATCTCAGGTGAGTGAAGAGAGATTTCCAATATCTGGCCATAGAATGCTTTTTTTTTACTTGGTATGTTAGCCCAATTATGTACAGTATAGTCCAGTTCCTAGAAGCACAGTTCAATGGCAGGTGAGTAGAAAAAAAAACAGTAAAAGAATTCAACTCTACCTTATAATTTGAAGATATTATTAGGAGGTTAGTTCTGAAAAATTATGTAAATTAGTTGATCTACAGTATAGTGAGTCTCTGAAAGAGTCCTTACATACAGAAGCTCCAGTAAAAACGGAAATGGTTAGAACACAAAGAAACTGTCCTTTGTTTAATGATATTGCCTATCACTATGTTTGTTTTCTTCAGGAATTAGTGGAGCTTTAGTTTTCCTTTCTTTTATTGTCATCTGGTACATCTCTGTTATAACGTTTAAGCACTTTATATAAAAATTTCTGTTTTACTATTTCTTTAACCTACTTTATGTTTGCTCTTATTTAAATGTGTAGTAAACTTAGAGTAACTTGTTTTTTATTATCACCCATCGTAGCATACAACGACAAAGGTGGAAGGCTACTGCTAAATGCTGGGGTCTGTTTAGGGTAATATCCATTGCTTTTTATAAGAACAGATTCCTGAGAGTAGCATTGTCACATGTTTTAGGTAGTGTAGCTCTGTAAGCTTATATTAGGTATCACTGATGTAGGGACAGAAGGAGAATTTGAGAATTCTATATCCTGGTAGCCAGATTACATTAAACTGTCAAGCTCGAACTATCCGTTTAAAACCTTGTTGGTACCAGAGTACTTATCTGAGAGAGAACATTTTTCTCACAGTTAAAATGAAAAGTATTACAGATGTGTGAGAGAGAAGTTGCAGAGAGGAACTGTATAGTACACCTAGCACCTGTATACAGTAATTATTGCAGGTAGTCCTGGAGTGTGTTTCACCAGCTCCATGACAAATATATTGTTTTATATTGCAGTCTGTTTCCATTCCAAAACCACACATATTAAACTGGTAGCAAAAGACTAAAAACACAAATTAGAGGAAAATACTGTAGCTCATAGTTTGATGTTTAGGCTAATTCAAGTTAATGAAAGAAACAACTGTGAAGGCACAGTAAGGCAGTATATCATCAGAACTGAAATCTGTGGTACAACAAGAACATGGGAACAATTCTTTCCCCTTTGCTCCATTTTTGTGTATTTATTCGTATTCAGATGACTTGGTTTGAAGGGAACATTCAAAGTTTAGTGGGTTTGATGATTTGCAACAAGGCAGCATGATGTTAATCCATTGTGATAGACAGGCAGCCAGTAGGCAGCAAGTTGTGTTAGCTGCTTTCTTTGTAATCTTATTCAAAAACTGTTTACATTAGTTAGCTCTGTTAGTTAAACTGTATAATATTCTACCTAACACTTTTTCCTGTTTCTGCTTTTATCAGAATATTCTGGCATTTTAAAATAATTGGATGCCTGGCATTGAGGTCCATCTTGTTTTGCAGTTTATTTATTTATTTATTTTTGCAGACTTAAGGGCCTAATCTTTGCTCATGCATTGAGTAATATTCATAGTTAAAGCTAAATACTTTTATTTATGCCAATAAATTCAAGCTATAAATATTAGTCACCAACTGATTATTGAGTGTTTTTAGCTTGGTGCTTTTAACTCTTTTTACATTGAATAGAGGCACAATTATTCTAATCATACAGTCAAATAAATCTGCAAAAGAATAACTGAGAAACAGGGAAATTAGGATTTTTGTATGGACAAGTGTAAAACTAAACCCCATGCAGACACTTAAGAATGACATGAAGAGAGCTATATGTTAAAATAAACAATCAAACATTATGTGGCATAGACCATTGTGAAAGGATGATATAGCCAGAATTCCTTTTAGGAAATCTGAGAGACTAATTGAATCTTGATAGAAAGATTTAGGTCAAAATTTTATACCTAAAATTATGAAGTCAACTGGTGGATTTATATTTTCAAAAAATAAATTTAGCATTATTTTTCATAAATAATAACAACACACATTCAGATATAGCAAGCTTTATTTAATTTTACGGCTGTGTGAAGGGGAAATATCCATTCATCCATGCAGCAATTCTCACTTTGGTCCAGTTTAAGTATGCAGATGCCAGCATCTGTTCTAACTGCATATGGCACACCAACACTGGTGCCATTACTGTCATCAATGAAAATAAAGTCTTAAATGGGTATACTCCCATTTGTTTTAAACTTAAAACATATACAATACTTTAAAAACACCTTAGTGGATTTGTTACTGTCCACATACAGTACAGACAACATGCAAAATAATCTAAATCGACAAATAGGATACTGACTATACACCAAATCAGAATGTGCAGCACAAGTCTAAACATGTCTTGCTCAAATTGTCTAATGCACTTCTGATGTCAGATTTTGAATACATTGTGCAAAGAAGTTGTTTAAACTGTTTAGTTCAACTGCTTCTGTGACTTGAATCAAGCAGTCAAGTCACATAACATGAACAAGTGCTGGGTTATTACTTATGAAATAAAGTGTAATGCATTGAGAAAGGTCATGGAAAGGAGGAAGGAGTTGGGAAGAAGAACTGAAGAATTTCAACTGATTAGAACAGAAACAGAATTTAAAACTAATCATGGTGTTTCGAGTTGCTATTTCAGCAATAATTATTAAATTAGCAGTGGTCGCTTCAAATGATTATATTAGACCAAACACAAATCCTGTATGTGTTCTCAATAGCTGACAGGTCAAATCAAAATATTTCACTTGATTTGAATTTTCCTTGGCAGCATCTCTGCAAAATATTATTTTATACTAGTCAGAATATTCTACACAACAGAAGATTTTGCAGTAACTGTTAGTTAATGCATTGTTATACAGTATTTTTAAAATGTTTCCACTTTATACTAGTGACAGTATAAATTCGGTTAGGTGCTCATTTGATAACATCAATATTTGACTGTAGCAGAAATTGGACTACGCTGACCTGTTCTAAATTTAGAGTACTATTTCCAGACAACAGCTGATGAACCAGAAAACAAAATATGGGTGCCAAATACATCCCCAGCAGGTCATACAGCAAGGATAGCAGCTGCTTTGTTTATGCTTCGCCGAACTTCAGTACTATTGTTCTAGAAGGAAATGAAATCCATGTTTAATAGAATATAATTAAAACTACCTGAGGTTTTTGAATTCTACTCAAGATGCAGAGTTCTTCTAAAAAACATTATGTAAACCTAGGCAGAAGATTTATATAATTTGACCATAATTTCTAACACCATAGTAATTTGTAAAGGCAAACTCTACAGCATATACTTCATGATATCAACAAATATACAGAAATTATAAACCTAAATTCCTAGTACCTCTCATAATTGCTGCAATTTTTTGTCCAGATGGCAAAATGTATTTTTCAAATCAAAACAATTGCATAAGAAGTATACTTACATGTTACCATTAAAAACATAAGCAGTGATTTCTAAATACACATACTATATATTTCTCTCTGGAAACTGAGCTTTGACTATTTCAATTTTGATTCTTTCTATAACCAAGAAGAAACTCTTGTAGAAAGCCAACTGCATAATTACCTTATGTGTCTACTTTTCTGATCACAGATATGCAAGAAATGTGACAATATTGCTGGAGTCAATTCTTGATACGAATGGGATTGTTGTCCGTTTGTGTTTTTTTTTTTCTAGATTGATTTTGTCTCCTGTAAAACTATGAATATTACCCATCTTACTCTTTGTTTAGGATTCAGCACACTTCTCTAAATTCAGACTACATTAAGAATTGAACATTCCAGTCTAACATGGTATATTAGACTTTAGATTATAGGAATGGGGGCAGGGACAGGGACCTATTTTGTGTGGTTGTTTAAATAGACTCTGAAAGTGTTTGGTCACTATAATAAAGTGAACCTGCTATATGATGCATGTGATGTGATGGCAGCCATGATATAAAAAATTATTACCCTCCGCAAGTTACGTTTTGTGTCTATATGTCTATACATTTTTGCTTTATGATTTAGCTTTGGAAATATGACATGAGTCATAATCTACAATAAACGTATATTAGTAACAGAACATCATAAGTAACAGCCTACTTGGGACTACTTCTGTCTTCATTTAAGATAATTAAAAGGTGACATGAATAAAGTATTTAAAATTATGAAGGGAATTAGTACAGTGGATCGAGATTGTTATTTTAAAATGAGTTCATCAAGAACACGGGGACACAATTGGAAACTTGTTATGGGTAAATTTTGCACAAATATTAGGAAGTTTTTCTTTACACAGAGAACCATAGACACTTGCAATAAGCTACCAAGCAGTGTGGTAGACAGTAAGACCTTAGGAACTTTCAAAACTATACTTGATGTTTTTTAAAAGAATTAAATGAGTAGGACTGTCGATCTTTGTTGGGCTGAATGATCTCTTCTCATCTAGATTGTTCAAATGTTCTAATTTATGTTAAAAATTATAAATCACTGCTTATTGCCCTACCCAGTTAATTCCCCAGTTAGCAGTTATAGTCAGCTTTCTGCAACTTTTTCCACTTCTCTCTCTTCCACCTCAATCTTCTCAAAGTTTCATGCTTCATAGAACACCTGCTGAAGGGTAGAAGATTGTGTATGTAATTGTACTGTTTCATGCTGTTTATTTATTTAATATATCCACTATAATTCTCTAAAATATATAATTGATTCCCTTAAAAATAAAGATTGTTTTTTAAATTAAAACTAATATCTGAATATTTAAGGGCACTTCCTGTCCGCAAGAATAAAATACTTGTTTTTCAAAATGGGGGTTTATAATCTGGAAAATTATAGATTTTATCATAGATTTTATTATTCCATTGGTCCATTTAGCACTTTTTTTAAATAATTTTTTCTTCATATTTTTTGTCATTTTTCATATGCCTTGTTAAAGACGTCCTGTGTATGTGAATGTGTCTTGCCAAGGCTGCAGTGTTGTCACTATTGGCATTCACTGATATGTGGTGTTACCATCTTAAAAATACTGAGGAGTTTTTGATTCCGTAATGACTAAAAGAACAAGAATACAGGGACCTTTTATTAGGCACCTGGCTGATCTAGTTTCCCTCGTGAGAGATATGCCTGTGTCGTTTTTATGGGATTGGTCATATTTATAATCATTAAGTTTTCAGTCCATTCAAGTATAAACTACTTTCTGGTGGCTGATACTTTCACTGGTAAAATCATTTGGTAACCTTTGAACATTTTTTATCTCAGTTCTCGCTTTCATCAGTTAAAATGCCTCTTGATTCTCGGTTTTTACCCTTTCTTTCACTTTCAATGAGTTACATTTATTCTCTTTTCAAAATATGGTATTTGTGTGTGCCTGTTTATCAAAAACAAATCAAGTGCCTTAGTAAGTCTGTGTAGAATTTAGGTAATTCATTATAGCCACTGAAAAAAATGACACCAGCAATCCAGTAGATGTTTAGAATATGAACATATTAAAGAAAAGTAATAATCTTAATAATAATGTTTACTTTATAAAATGCACAATCTGACAACATTAGTACTTGTTTGCACCTAGTTTATTTTTGTGCTTCTGTAATTTAATCTTCTTTAGTTTATAGTACTGTATAGTATTTTATCAGGTTTCAAATAGTGTCTTTTGGCAGCTAAGTGTAGTGGATTTTACCAATAACACAAGCAGGATTTATCAGGAAATTAAGTTACTTCATTAATGTTTAAGGACTTTAACTCTGTCTGAGTGACTAATTAATTGTTTTGTATGCAACCCTAAGGTGACCTTGTTCAACGAAGTTGTCTGTCTGAGTCTACATGGCATGCAAATTCATAAATCACTTTCACTCAGCAGGCATTTGGTACATAAAGTTGGTAAACTATTATGTTATATATGCAAATTACCTATTTTGTTATTCACTGTGCAAACAAACACAAATGCATATCAGTATGGCTTTATATTCAAGCAATTATATCTGGAAGAAGCTCAGAATTTATCATGAAGCCTGCAGCACAATAAATTAGATCTTCTTCTAAGTCCCAGTAGAAAATGCAGCAATCGCCATCTGTTGTGCCGAACTGGCATGCCTGCATATTGTACTTATTCTTCCATTTTTCCATAACCGCCCACTTCTGTTTCAGTCTATGAGACATGTTAATCTATTTCAAGCAAACAATAAGTGTCAGGAGTTACTACTTTAAAGATGTATAAACTGTTTGTTACAGGACACACAAATACAAAAAACTATAGGTCTGCATAGTGTTTAGTAACTTTGATTAAAACGGAAAACAAATATCTTGAGAATGTTGGAAGACATAAGACAGAGGAAATTCCTTACAAAAGAATTTGAAGCCTCAAACAGTTGTCAGTTTAATTTTTTGCAACAAATGAAAAACAAACTGGAGGAAGTAAAAGCTTTAATACTGCACAAAATACTCCTGATTGAAATTTAATTTGCTTTTAATAAGCCTACCTGTTTTCCCAGGTCTGGGCTTCCTTCTACTGGAGCATCTGCTTGTTTTTGGAAACAGTTCTGTACCTGACGTTTCCAAACATCAAATACTTTTACTTCATAAAAATGATTCTACAAATAATTAACCATAATCATAGTTGTGAAAAGGGTTAAGATGCATCTGATTACTCAGATTATTGCAAAATGTGCTTAATGTGGTTAAGATGCATCTGATTGCTCAGATTATTGCAAAGTGTGCTTAATGTGCTGGCGCGAGAGTAAAAGTAAAGCATAAGGGTTTAAGAACTAGTCTACCAGATACTGTTTGATTGCATTCAAATAAAATGGGTGAACTTTCTATGCTTATAACTGATCATGAAACATACAAGTACAGTGGCATTTTGTGCTTTATGGAGAATTGCCTTAAAGTTGATATACCTGCCCATGTTTTAATGCTAAATGGATTCATCTTATTTGAGCAGACAAAGACCCAGTGCGGTGTGGAAAAAAGACATGAGGGATACTGGTCATCTATATAAATAAGGAATGGAGTAAATGGGGACTTAGTAACAGAAATGATTCATTCTGTCACCAAAACTTTAATGATAACTCACTCCGACCCTGCAGTTATAACAGGTGGTGACTTTGGAAGAAACACTGACATATTTCTCTCCGTTTGTGACTGGTTTCACTTGACGAAATAACAAGCTGGACCTGAAGTATTCAAATGTTAAAGATGCCTTTACATGTAATCGATGGCTCCATTAGACAAATCTGATCACAACCTGATTCATCTTATTCCCAGCAACAAGCCTGTTATTAGATGGCCACCTATTATCACCAGAATAGTAAGGAAGTAGAGCCCTGAGGCTGAAATGGCTATGAATGGCTGCTTCCAAATGGCAGACTGAGAAATGATGTGCAAGACACATGGGCACGATATTGAGAGGCCCTGTCACTGCATCACAAACTATATTAACTTCTCTATCGATGTACCCACAAAGACACTGCATTGCTTTACATACAACAAGCCCTTGATTATTAAGGAGCTAAAAAGTCTCCTGAATGAGAAAAAATGAGCATTCAAATCTGGTGACAAAGAGACTCTGAAGAACGTACACCATGTGCTAAAGAAAACACTGCTTGAAGGAAAGGAAGCTTACAAAGCTAAAATAGAAAACAAACTCACTCAGAATAATATGAAGGATGTCTGGAATGGACTGTGTATAATTATGGGACTCAAGCAATCCAGGGCTGAGGTGCTTGAAAAGGATCTGGTGAAAAGTAACGGCATGAACACATTTTTTAATAGATTTTCCTCTCCTCTGCTACCTTCTTCCAATGACTAGTCTCAACACACAATTCCTACTACATCAAAAAATCCTAGCACAACAACTAGAATTCCACCTCTAACCATAACTGAAGACCAGGTAAGGAGACAAGTGAGGAAGATATTGAGCCATATAGAGTCTGTCCTGCAGTTCTTAAGGCATGTGCTGACCAGTTTTGTGGTGTCCTCTGTCATCTGTTCAGTCTGTTTCTAAGGCTTCAAAATGTGCCACTGCTCTGGAAAACTTCCTGCATTGTTCCTGTTCCAAAGAAGGCAGGCGCCTCTTCATCTATAGACTACAGACAAGTGGCACTTACAACTCACATCATGAAGACCTTTGTGAGACTAGTTCTGAACTATATGAGCCACTGCAGTTTGCCTGGTGGACAAAGATTGGAGTGGAGGTTGCAAATGTCTCTGCTCCACAAGGTTTATTCTCACCTGGACAAAGATGGCAGCACACTGACAATTATATTTTTGATTTTTCCAGTGGTTTCCCTGCCATACAGCCATTCCTGTTAAGAGGTAAGCTCAAAAATATGTAGATGGATGAACCTATGGTGTCCTGGATAATGGACTGTCTGTCTGAAGATGGCAGTTTGTGAGAATCAAGAACTGTTTCTGATATAGATTTAAGCTACACTGGGACACCAAAATGAACACTCCTGTTTCATTTTCTCTTCAGTCTGTACACCTCCAGCTACAAATATAACACCAGGTCATATCACTTGTGGAACTTCTCAGGTGATTCTGCACTTATGGGGTTTATTGATGAAAAGGATGAGACTGAATATAGGAGACAGGTAGAGAAGTTTTTTTCTTGGTGCAAACAGAATTGTCTGCATCTTAATATCAGCAAAGGAACTCGTTATTGACTTTCACATTACCAAAGAGCCTTTTTGTCCAGTCACTATTCAATGAGTGGAAGTAGAGGTGGTCCACTACAACAAGTGCATGGGGGTCCACATTAATAATAGGTTGGACTAGCCTCAGAACACAGGGGAACTATATCAGAAAAGGTAAATTTTAAATAGAAGGAATTTTTATTTAGTCGACAGAAATATCTTTGGTAGGAATGTAAGTTAAATGTAGGCATCATTGCATAAATTTTTCTTCACCATACAAATGTAAAGAGTAAATTCGCCTTAAGTTCCAACCAAAGATATTTGTGTCCACTAAATCAGGGGTGTCAAACTCAATTGCACAGGGGGCCAAAATCCAAAACACACTTTAGGTCGCGGGCCGAACAGGATAAACATTTATTGAACACACTAAAACTAAACTTTTAAAACTTTAAAACTTTTAAAACTTAACTTTTTTGAACATAAATATGAATAAAAACAGACAGGAATATTATTCCAGAATAATTCAAATCAAACCTTAAATAACTTATAATATTTTGCTCTCCATAAAAATATATCCTGTCTAAATTATACAAGTTAGAAATAAAGTAAACGTTAAAAGAACAAACATTCAAATTTCTCTACTCTTATGTAATTTTATATAAAAAATAAACTTAAATTTTAAATATCCCAAAAGATTTTGCTCTCCATAAAAATATATCCTGTCAAAATTATACAGATTCAAATATGAACATGCTGCATAACAAAACCTGGAAATATAAATAAAATGAGTTCTTTTCAGCAATAACAAATCAAATCATTCAGTTGTCTTTGCTCTTATGTCATTTTATCAGAGCTGGACGCCTGGCATCATTTTTTGTCAACAAGTTCGTTTATGTTTGGTGTGAGGTTCTGTGTTGTGGAGATTCTCAGGATGGACTGCAGGTACTCATCAGTGAGACGACTCCTGTGTGCTGTTTTGTTAGTCTTCATCACTGAGAAGAGCTTCTCACACAGATATGTGCTACCAAACATGCACAAGATTCGAGCCGCATGTAGACGGAGCATTTTTGCGGGAATGGAGTGAATAAACTGTGCGGGCCCTGCAGTATCGTACTTTGCCTTCGGTGTGCCATTACACTGCAGCTCAATCACCTCCATCTGAATCTGCACAGGTGCCGTTTCCACATCGACGGCAAATGGGTTGCGAAACAACTCAAAATTATTTTTTTGTTCTTCAAAGTCACCAAAGCGGCGAACTCAGTGCGCAGTGCGCTCAGTTTATCAGCAAAGTGCGTATTTGGGAACACCGTTGTGCCGACTTGGTTCAACATTACTTGGCAACAGGGAAAGTGGGGCAAGTTGCACTGGTGCATTTGTGTCTCCCATAAAAGTAGCTTCACTTGAAATCACTTTGTGATTCTGCATGGGTAAAAACGTCTACTGAAGTGTCAGATTCTTCTTTAACTCTTCTGCTTTCTGTATCTTCTGCTTTGCATTCAGGTCTTTCAGGTTATCTTGATGTTTTGTCTCATAGTGCCATCTTAGATTAAATTCTGTAATTACAGCCACATTAGCTCCACAAATGAGACACACGGGTTTACCGGCAATGTCAGTAAACATATACTCAGCCTCCCATCGGTTTTTAAAGGCTCTATTTTCAGAATCAACTTTTCTCTTCGGCATCGTATGCGCTAGCTTCGCAATAACTTGCAGCATCATAAGATAGACTTGATTAACGCGGTAAGTGTTCGGCAAGGCAGCTGAAGGGCTGCATTATGGGATCTGTAGTTTATTGTGTTACCAGCGCTTCATATCCCCGGGCCATTAATAACAATAATACAGTATATAAAATGATCTCGGGCGGATATAATTACACGCCGGGCCGGATGTGGCCTGTGGGCCTTGAGTTTGACACATATGGACTAAATAGAACTTGAAAAGATATATTTTTTCGAATGTGATCGCGCAATTCAGATCAAGTTGACGCACACTACAGTACATTGAGCCCGCGTGCTATTGTGGTTTTGCCTGCGTGCCTCAATAAGTCACCCTCCCCTCGCTCTTACTTTTTTACCGTTCATCTAATGAATACACTGAGTATGGCTTTACCAAAACAATCATTAATGGCGAATAAAGTATCCATTATTCATAAAGCTTCAATTGGTGGTCTGTCTTTCTGCGTTAACCACATATTTTTTCATACGTCTCAAACCAAGGGGATGCGAAGGTAAAATGAATAGGGAAGCACGCGTACATACTCAGTGCACCCCCTCTTGGGAATCAAACCTCGGAGCTAGAGGCGAAGTCTCTATCATTGCGCCACGGCGAGTGGTTTATCTATTTGAGCGTATGTAGATTGGGGTATATATATACATATATATATATATACCTACATATATATATATATATATATATATATATATATATATATATATATCTGTATATATATACCCGCGCTTCACAGCGGAGAAGTAGTGTGTTAAAGAAGTTATGAAAAGAAAAGAGAACGTTTTAAAAATAACGTAACATGAGTGTCAATATACAGTAATTGTTTTGTGAGTGTTAGGAGTGTTGCTGTCATCAAGGATTTGATTATCATTATTTCTTTCAATCAGGCTCGTATTTGTAGGATGTGTTCAAGTTACATTCCGTGTTTGCCAATCGTTATAAAGATAACAGGTTTCATTCATCGATTCGTTTCTTACTGCATCAATAAACAGCTCGTCTTCCTCTTTATCTGAGACGTGACACACTGCATGCACAGGTTTTTTTTTACACTGTGTTCCTTTAGCGGGACATTGACTTTTTCCACCGTGTGCTTTGTTTCCGCAGTAGCTGCACTTATGAATATGCTTGTATGTATCACACGCTTCATATTTTTTGCTGCCTTCAATCAATCAATCAATCAACATTTATTTATATAGCACATATTCATACAAAAAAATGTAGCTCAAAGTGCTTTACAAAATGAATAGAGAAATAGAAGACACAATAAAAGATAAACATAAGTCAACATTAATTAACATAGAATAAGAGTAAGGTCCGATGGCCAGGGTGGACAGAAAAACAAAAAACTCCAAAGGCTGGAGAAAAAATAAAATCTGTAGGGGTTCCAGACCAAGAGACCGCCCAGTCCCCTCTGGGCAATCTACCTAACATAAGTCAAACAGTCCTCTTTGTATTTAGGGTTTTCATTGAAGGACTTGATGATGATGGTCACGTAGACTTCTGGCTTTCAGTCCATCAATGTTGGTGCCTCATGATGCTTTGAGTAGGTGGTGGTGGCGCAGGCCGCCACCACAAAGAAACCGGAAAAAGAAACAGAAGAGAGAGTAGGGGTCAGTACGGATTTTGGAGCCACTGTGAATAATTATTATGAAGAATTGAACATACAGAGTATCAGGATTAAGTTAAAGTGAAGTTATAAAAAGGCCAAGTTAAAGTAATGTGTTTTCAGCAGTGTTTTAAAGTGCTCTACTGTATTTGCCTGGCGAATTCCTATTGGCAGGCTATTCCAGATTTTGGGTGCATAACAGCAGAAGGCCGCCTCACCACTTCTTTTAAGTTTAGCGAATTATAAGGAGACACTCATTTGAAGATCTAAGGTTACGATTTGTAATATAACGCGTCAGGCATTCCGATATATAAGATGGAGCGAGATTATTTAAGCCTTCTCAATTGTGTAATTCGGTTTCTCTCGCAGTTTCGCCGAGTTTGTGCCAAACACCACCCTGACCATCTCATCTTCCTCTGCATAAGCACAGTCCTTCACCCGTGAATATTTAGCGGCAGTGTTTCTATTGGATAATTGCCTTATATGGGCTGGCACTAAATTACGTGGGAGGCGTAGCTCCGAGCATCGAGCAGATGTCTATTATAGTATATGGCCGAAAAAATAGGTTCCAGTTATGACCATTACGTGTAGAATTTCAAAATGAAATCTGCCCAACTTTTGTAAGTAAGCTGTAAGGAATGAGCCTGCCAAATTTCAGCCCTCTACCTACACAGGAAGTTGAAGAATTAGTGATGAGTCAGTGAGTGAGTGAGTGAGTGAGTGAGTGAGTGAGTCAGTGAGGGCTTTGCCTTTTATTAGTATATATTATTTTTTTCTTGGCCATCACTACGTATAAATTATATTATTTTTGGGTAGACTATTTCTTTAATGCCATTTTTAGTTTTGATTCTGAGGAAAAGGTTTACTCTGTTGCCATTTTGTTTCTACTGGAGTGTAGTATGTCTTCTTAAAGAGGTAATCATCTCTTGTTATGAACTATCTCTTCAAGTCAGTAAAAACAGATACAAATGCATGCCACTAGTACATCAGCCCTATGGTAACCGGCTGAGAGGACTGGCATATGAGCCAGAGGATTGACCATGCTTGCCAGTGCCTCAGCCCTGCTGAGAAGACCCATCAGGTGAGCAGGGTGCGGCAAGGATGAAAGATGTAATGTGACTCGCTGAAAAATAGAAAAAAAGATCCCGATTTTAATGCTATGTTTTTACTGTTGATTTTACCCATCATTTGGTTTTATCTTGTTGTTGACGGATTTTAACTCCCACAGTAGAGCACTGAGTTTATGGATTATTTATTTATGTAAGATTTTACATGGCATGTTATTTATTTGGACACTGATTTTTGCTGGAAAGAAGCGGTATGCATTTTGTACCAAAACTTGTTGTTTGTCCTCCTTGTTCGAGTCCATCTTGGTTACGACTATAGATGTCAAAAGAGGCTCATGGCTGTGGGCAACTGGGGCATCAAATAAGTTTAATGTAAAAAATAAAAAAGAAAGAAAGATGACTTTAAGGGGACAGAAGTTTTGTGTCACTCTGTAAGCATGGAATGAACACATTTTTACTCAGTATTTACATTATGCTAAAATTAACCTTGATATTTCTCTAAAACTGTAATTTATCAACAAAATTCCAAACCTGCTCTTCATTATGATCAGAACTAGTCAACAACATTGCCTTGAAAATTCAACAGATAATTTAAATCTCTATAGGCTGTTTCTTTCAAAAATGTTATGTTTGCGATATTTAAACTACAATTACTTATAGACCTTCCGCAATTTAAAAGTAACAATATCACATCAGCGAATGTCATTTTTTCATCACTTGAATTAGAATGTGCTGCTATGAAAGCTACTGAGCCACCAAAAGCGCATTTGAACTAAGTTTAACTAAATGATATTGTAAAGTACTGTTAAAAAGCATGCATTTAATTTAGTCTACTGATGTGTGTAATTGCATTCTGCTATCTTTGTTTTTGTATATGATTCACTAATACAAGATTATTAAACAAACATATGTTTAGTGGTCTCTTAATAAAGTAACTAAAGATGTTTAAATGGTCCAGCTTTCAAGTCAGTTAACTAAATCCCAAAATGCACCTGGGGCCTCATGCATAGAACTCACACTATAACATGATGTAAGCACAAAAGCCGGAATGTGATTACGCACAGAAAAATCCAGATGCAGGAATCTGTGCGTTTGCAAACTTCCGCGTTCTTCTGCTACATAAATCCCGGTCAGCTTGAAAAGTAACGCTCGTTCATGCGCCTTCTGTCCCGCCCCAACTCCTCCCAGAATTATGCCTCTTTGAATAGGCAACTCAATATGAATAGCAGTTAAACTCAGTGTTCTGTGAAAAGACAATGGAAAAGGCAAGAGGGAAAATAGAAGAATTTCAGCGAATACCAAGTGGAGGCAAGGAAAAACTTACTATTTGTTGGTTTAAACAGTGGTATAAACAACAAAAGGAAGCTGATCGACTGACATAGTGTGTTGGAGAAACTCGAAAGCTCAAGTTCACAAAGTCGCACAGTGCCCAAAATAAAAAAGAAGTCAGATATCAATGTTGCTGTGAAAAGACGAGTCGTAGCCCACTGTCTGAATGTCATATGAAAGCTTATTAGGGCACAGAGAAAAAAAAAAGGCACACAGTGGGGAAAAAGCACGAAATGTCAACTTCAATCTCGAAATTTCCAGTTTAATCACATAGTTTATTTTGTCATTAAAGTAGAACATCATAAACTTCATCTTAAAATCTTGAGTCTCTAGTTTCTCAAATCACATCGTAAGTAAAGTAGCACGTTAAATGCTTTGTTTTGTATGTGTTCTTCTATGTGCTCTATGCGTGTGAATCACTAGTGCTTCTTAAACCGGCTTTTTCTACCTCCGACAGGACACATAATCCATTACATTCGTGGGTATCCTTTAATAAGGGTGTGTAAATAAAGGCGAGCTTCAAAAGGGCGACCTCACTTGGGCGCAGCGAATGAAGGCGCACGTAAATAAAGGCGAGCTTCAAAAGGGCGACCTCAATTTGGCGCAATGAATAAAGGCAAATGCAACAAAATTATCACAGAAAATTTATTAGATAAAGGCAATGATTGAACGTATAAAAAGGCGAAAGCAAGAATATTAAAACATCCAATTAATTAATGCATCTTAACTTCTAACAACCTATTTCTAAAGCTCTCTGTATTTCATAGTTTTCTGCTTTTACTCATTGTTGTGTTACACTTGAAGCTGTAGATTATGTGCAGTGCCACGTAGATATTCGAGATGCGGCATCCTTCAACGGAATTGTTAGTCTGTGGGAGATCGTTGATCGCTCAGTCATAGACATTCCAAAGGCTGATGGGGAAGATCGGTTCGTGACGTAGATTCCGTCATGATGGGCATCCGATCCATGTGTCTTCGAAGTAACCAAGCAGGTCGCTGATGACTCTGTAATTGTTGACAAAGTATCCTATATTCAGTGCATTTCCAGATGTGTTTCCCGTTGATAGTTTTCTCCTTTCTGAATGTGTAGCTTTCGACTACGAGTAGATCTGCACCTTTGTTGCTCTTCACATATTCCAGAGCCATTTGAACTAAATTATCTACAAACGCCTTTATTCGCCGTGCTCAATTGAGGTCGCCCTTTTGAAGCTCGCCTTTATTTACGCGGGCCTTTATTCGCCAAGCCCAATTGAGGTCGCCCTTTTGAAGCTCGCCTTTTTGTGCGCGCCCTTATTGAAAAGAGCCCATTCGTGATATTATAGCTCTATGAATAACTAAAATACTGAGATGTATATGTGATATCATTTTCATGATGATGGGAGTTAAAGCACGTTATTAAACATGAGAGCACAGTGGTCCAATAATTATGCGCGACCTTTGATGAAATAATTTATTGCAGCAGTACTCAGGGGCGACTCTAGTCTCATGGTGGCCCTGGGCAGGCTCCTTCGGCCACCAATGTCAATATGGTATCTTATGCACGGCGGATGGCCACGTCCGTTGTGGACACTGCATAGCCGCCACGTGCTCATGACACAAGCGTTTAACATTTGCCGAAATTTGCCGCTGCATTTTTAGCTGTGTCGTTTTTTTCTCTTTCTGTTTGATATTCAATATACATTAGTGTGGCGGGCCCTGGGATTTGGCGTCCCTATGCAGGTGCACAGTTTGCATATGCCTAAGGCCGCCTCTGCAGTACTGTCTCTTTCAAACGTACTAACCTCCAATTCCTGTCCTTCCTTTTCTTTCTCCAAGTAACCGACCGCCACACAATCAGCTCTGTAATGGATGTTAAGCCATCTGTAAGCTTATAACGCCGATTCTTCAAAACCTTTAAGGAACATTGAAATATCTTCGTAGTACATGTTTAATTATTGTATCCTTCACGCAAGTCCCAGTGAAGCATACAGTGCGAGGCAGGAACAATCGTGAGCAGAGCGCCAGATCCTTGCTAGCGTAGCAACACCGTGTCCTTTAATTATTAACAATATAGATTATTTAAATAAAGTTAAAGCTTTATCTGTATAATATAATAAACATATTTTGCTGCATTTCATCTTAAAAATGATATCGTCATCATATGTAAATACTCTTTATAAATTGGCTCAGGTTGTGCAATATTATAACTACTAATAAGTACTAACAGCTCTACAAGGAGCAGTTAATGGACTGATTGAGTGTGTTTAGAGTTCTTGGGATGAAACTGTTTCTGAACCGAGAGGTCTGTACAGGAAAGGTTTGAAGCGTTTGTCATATGAGAAGCAGTTCAAATAGGAAGCATGGCTGAGGCAGCATGTGCTTGATGCTGTATACCGATAATTCTCTTTCCAATCAGCTTCTCCGAGTGGTGCAGTGAGAGTAATATGGAAAAACACAAACTGATGTGGCAACCCCTAATGGGAGCAACTGAAAGAAGAAAAAGAAAGTGCAGTGAGAGTAACAAAGCTAAAGCAGCTATGGTATTTAGAATAGTTTGACCATTCCGTAGACCATTATATTGTTACTGGTTAATTACAATCAAATGCATTAAACTAATAAACAATATGCGGTCAATTTCAGTGTATTTTTAAAGCTGCGTCAGGAAAAGAAAGGATAACCACACAGGAACAATAGCACTGCTTTGACGCTGGGTGCCGCCAGTCTGCAAAACCGAGCGGAGAACTTGCGTATGACATAGTATGAGGTACCGTGGAAATATGTGTGGCTTTATGCCAAGTTTAGGTTTTATACATCGCGATTTGAACATGGAAACGTGCTTACACAACATTTCTGTGCGTATGCACCGTTTATACATGAGGCCCCTGGTTGTTACATCATGCATACATTTTTTATTTGTTATATAATAGAACATTTCCTAGCTTTCTTTGAGTCTTTAGGAACTTCCCCATTATAGAGGTATTTCTGAAAAGCATATGTTTATAAATTTAATCATTAAACATACTGCCAATATAACAAAAATTGGAGACAATAAAAAATGCAAATAAATAAATCATAGGTCTGAAACAATCAAAGGTCTTAATCAGTCAATTCAAATTAAAAATAACAAAACCTAATACACAAACCAAAACACTTGGTCAAAAGGTTCAATGTTAAGATAATATCTTTTTTTTTTGTTTGTTTTTTTGTTTTTTTTTGATCTTATACTATTTCCTTACACGCCTGCTTATTTGTTATTTTCATTTTTTGTTTTATTTATAATTTTGCCCTAGTCCTAATTTTGTGTTTAGGGCCATAATGTATGATCTGATCTGTCCTGTCTTGTGTTCTCTACCTAGTTGCTTGATTGTCTTGGGATTGTGAGAAAATATTAGATTTTCTTGTTTTTTTTAAACCATTTATATATTGCACATTTGGGCTCTTGAGTTTCACAATTGGTCTTGGTTCCCATGTTAATTTTTTAGGGACCTCATTTTGTTGTTACTGAATTATCTTTTTTAATACTAGGGGGCTTCGCTCACTGCTCATTTCGCTCGCCAACCCCCCGACCTGTGCTACACGCGAACCACTTCACATCTCTGCTCCTTGCGTATGTGGATTTCACTTTCACCAAGCAACAAATCTTTTAATTCTCGCGGATAAGCCTCTTCATTGGATTGAAACACTACTTTTCTCTGATGGCAACACGAATGAGACGATCTATAAATCTCCGACTTAAAGTTTAAATCCGAAAAATATATTCAATCACTTTTTGCTGCTCCGTTATTTCACTGAATAATAATTTCTGTTTTCGCTAATGCAATCTTTACTATCATTTTTGAGACTTTCGAATTTTAGTAATTTCATTATCTCTAACCTGCTCTGCATGTGTATCATGCCAACGTTTTTGAACCTCTTTATGATGTTCTACTTTGTCATCTACTCTTTGTCTTTTATTTCCAGCCCCGGGTGTGTTTAAATCTCTTGGCATAAAGTCTTGTCTCGCGGGACTTGAAAGTATCTCTCTGCAAAAGTCTTGTCTCGTCTCAGGCTAAAAAGTCTTGTCTCGTCACAGGATCTTTTTATATAATAGAGAGATATTTAGTATTATCTTGGTTGTTCTTTGTTCTTTTATTTTTTTATTTTCTGAAATTTGAATTTTTTTAGATTTTTTGGAGTTTCTGATCTGTTTTGAATTTTTTTCTTTGTTTGATTTAGTAAATTGAAATTTACTGTTTTGTTAATATGTTCCAAGCGATTTAATGATTCCCCATTTGCCATTTGGATGTTTGTTCTTTCAAGAAAGACTTTCCTTAAATGTTACAACATTGTTTTACTATAACTTTCGTATAGCTCTGGTTTTTATATTGAAGCCTGCTTGAATTATGTTGGCCAGGAAGTAATAACACACATATACAAAGTCCTTCCTTCATAATGTTTTAGAATACCTACAGCCACAAAACAACTTTCCCACACTATCCAATATCTTGGACACTTAAACTACCAAAACACCATCTTATGTAGGCATAGTGTGGTGATGACATATGTCACATGAGTTTCTGTTCTCATGACATTGCTGTGGCCACCAACAAAAACACAGAAACCACAATTAAACGGCAGTGCAAAAATAACTAATTGTAAAAAATAACAAAATATTCAAAAATGATATTTACTTATCTGGATAATGTTTTTATCCAAAGTGACTTGCAGCATAAGAGATAAAAAACTGGTTACATTTCTTTTGATTTTACTATTGGGCCACAGGCAGGTGACTTGCTCACACTTGGTCAGTAGCAGAATTTGACTTCTCAGTATCATTATTTGAAGTCCTAAACCACTATGCCACACTGATCAAATTATCACAAGTAAAGAATAAAGATTAATTCTATGCAGTTAAAACCCTTAAATCACAACATAAAATTTTCTCAAACACTCAGGAATAAAGTTGCATCATTTTGGAAGTGTTTGATTTCATTAGCCTTTTGATCTCTGTCTTTCTTCTGTCTCCAAATCACTGAGCACTATAGTAACTAGCTTCTGTACTCTCTCTCTCTCTCTCTCTCTCTCTCTCTCTATATATATATATATATATATATATGTTTTCCCTATCTTACATGGTTATTTCCGTTTCACATGTTTGTTGTTTTTGATTGTGGCAGAACACAGCCAGTGATAACAAAATTCTCTTCCGAATAACACTGTAAATACGGAAATAACGATACAATTTTTAGTGTCTTTTTACATTTTGTTTAGACAAATACACTATAGTTCATAGAACAGCATAACTATTTTACACTGTATAGTGAGGGAAAAAGCAAATCCATAGACATATACTTTAACTTATTATCTCATATTGTACATTTTATTTGCATTGATGAATGAGAGAGATCAGTGAGAGATCTGTATATGGTGAGAAAAATGAGGATGATAGTGAATGGCACTATACAAGGTAGTTTTTCAGTCAACTTTAATTACAAAAAAACAATTATTTTATCTTTATAGAAGTGATGCATACATGGTATTAATTTAGGAATCTGGAGATGCTAGTGGTTTCAGTATATGATGTATAGTAAATGTAAGGGAATACTGTTTTTATATTTTTGTTGACTCTATTTTTATGGTCATTTATATTTTACAATTATTCATTATATACATTATATACATAATTGGTCACATAGGATATATATATCTTATATATATGTTGCCTTCAAAAAGTCCTGAAAAAAATGTAATTTTCTAATTGATTTTCTGGTTGTGTCTATACTCACCATCTGTGAGGTTTTGTGGCAACATCAATTAAACCTCCTAAGCTAATTAGTGAAAATTGCTACAGTGACTGTTAAATAACCAGAGGAGCTGCATATTCTCCTGTATGCCACTTCTGCTTGTGTAAAAAGGTGTAATTATATCTACTGCTGCAATGCCAAGTCATTTTTCACTTGGCCTTTTATTTAAGGCTGAAAAGCAATGAATTAGTAGGGGTGATGACAGCTACAAGCTGAGAAAGAATGCTAGAAAAAGCCAAATGGATAACCAGTTCCTTTGTTTCAACACTTCTATAAGAAATAATATTTGCAGTGAGAATTGAAGAACAGTAAGAATGATAATAAAAACGATTAAGTGTTATCAAATGACACAATAATATCTACTTTATTGATTCAAGAGATACATTTAAGAATGTCAGAATTTGTAATGAAGTATCGAGAATAAAAAATATATATGACTAGCAAAATACCCGCGCTTCACAGCGGAGAAGTAGTGTGTTAAAGAAGTAATGAAAAATAAAAGGAAACATTTTAATAATAACGTAACATGATTGTCAATGTAATTGTTTTGTCACTGTTTTGAGTGTTGCTGTAATATATATATATATATATATATATATATATACTGCTCAAAAGAATTAAAGGAACACTTTTTAATCAGAGTATAGCATAAAGTCAATGAAACTTATGGGATATTAATCTGGTCAGTAAAGTAGCAGAGGGGGTTGTTAATCATTTTCTGCTGCTGTGGTGTTAATGAAATTAACAACAGATGCACTAGAGGGGCAACAATGAGATGACCCCCAAAACAGGAATGGTTTAACAGGTGGAGGCCACTGACATTTTTCCCTCCTCATCTTTTCTGACTGTTTCTTCACTAGTTTTGCATTTGGCTACAGTCAGTGTCACTACTGGTAGCATGAGGCGATACCTGGACCCTACAGAGGTTGCACAGGTAGTCCAACTTCTCCAGGATGGAACATCAATACGTGTCATTGCCAGAAGGTTTGCTGTGTCTCCCTGCACAGTCTCAAGGGCATGGAGGAGATTCTAGGAGACAAGCAGTTACTCTAGGAGAGCTGGAGAGGGCCATAGAAGGTCCATAACCCATCAGCAGGACCAGTATCTGCTCCTTTGGGCAAGGAGGAACAGGATGAGCACTGCCAGAGCCCTACAAAATGACCTCCAGCAGGCCACTGGTGTGAATGTCTCTGACCAAACAACCAGAAAGACTTCATGAGGGTGACCCAAGGGCCCCATGTCCTCTAATGGGCCCTGAGCTCACTGCCCAGCAGCATGCAGCTCGATTGGCATTCGCCATAGAATACCAGAATTGGCAGATGCACCACTGGTGCCCTGTGCTTTTTACAGACAGAGCAGGTTCACCCTGAGCACGCGACAGAAGTGAAAGGGTCTGGAGAAGCCATGGAGAACATTATGCTGCCTGTAACATCATTCAGCATGAGCAGTTTGGTGGTGGGTTAATGATTGTCTGGGGAGCCATATCCATGGAGGGTCACACACACCGCTACAGGCTTGACAAAGGCAACTTGGCTGCCATTAGGTATCAGGATGAAATCCTTGGACCCATTGTCAGACCCTATGCTGGTACAGTGGCTCCTGGTGCACGACAATTCCTGGCCTCATGTGGTGAGAGTATGCAGGCAGTTCCTGGAGGATGAAGGAATTGATACCATTGACTGGCCACCACACTTTCCTGACCTAAATCCAATAGAACACCTCTGGGACATTATGTTTTGGTCAATCCAATGCCACCAGGTTGCACCTCAGACTGTCCAGGAGCTTAGTGATGCCCTGGTCCAGATCTGGGAGGAGATCCCCCACAACACCATCTGTCATCTCATTAGAAGCATGCACCGATGTTGTCAGGCATGTATACAAGAACACAGGGCCATACAAAGTGCTGCGTACAATTTTGAGTTGCTGCAATTAAATTTTGGCAAAATGGACTAGCCTGCCACATAATTTTTTCACTCTGATTTTTGGGCGTCTTTGAATTCAGGGCTCTGTAGGTTGATCATTTTCATTTCCATCAAATGATGTGGCATCCTTTCGTTCCTAACACATTACCCAGTCTATATCAGTATAGATATCCAGGAGGATTTGTTTTTCCCATTGAGATCTGATGTGTTTAATTTTTTTGAGCAGTTTATATATATATATATATATATACACACACACACATAAACATATATACACATATACATACATATCTACATATATACACACATACATACATATCTACATTGTGAAGGATGGCCGGCCATTTATCCCGGCCAATACCCCCAAGCTGCCAGGTGGAGCCCTCCTTGCAGCATGGAGGTCCCCAGAAGACCAGCAGGGCATCATGGACAATGGAGTTTTTATGCAAAGCCCTGCTGGATGCCGTGGGGGCCACAGGAGGGAGCTGCAGGGAGGACCGAGGGCTTCTTCGTGCCCTGTGACCCGGAGGTTCGTCATAGGAAGAGCGACGGACTTCCGGGTTGAAGAAAAGTACTATTTACCCTGACCCGGAAGGAATAAAGAAATGTGGACTGTTGGGCAGAAACACCTCCGGGTCAGGGTGTATAAAAGGACTATGGGAACTCACAGACAATGAGCTGAGCTGGATGGAAGGGTGGCAACGCGTCTGGGAGCTAGAGTCGGGAGAGGGAGCAGGACGAAGCTCCCAGGAGGAGATTGGCGGCCAAGGACTGAGAGAAAGAAAGTTCATTTTGGGTGATTATTGCTTTGTGCATTGTGTGGTGTTTGGGACTGTGTTTATTTGTGAATGAATAAACGTGTGACTTTTATAAAGATGTGGTCTCCGACTGGTGGTGTCCGGGCAAGTCTCACAACATATATACACATACACATATATAAATATTTGTTAAGGATCTCTCTGTATACCACGTTGTCAGTTCGGCCCTCCGGTTGTAATATGACCAAGCTGTGCGCTGAGCTTACTCTTGAGCATGCAACATATAGTTGGCCATGTGAAAAGCAATCCTGCCTCAAATCAATGCCAACCTTTTGTAGTGTTTGTCCCTGAGACTTATTAATTGTCATTGTGAAGCAGAGCCTTACTGGAAATTGAACGCGTTTGTATTGAAATGGGAGATTAGATGGTATAACGGGGATGCGAGGAATAAAAACTGTGTCACCTGAGGCACTGGCAGTAAAAATAGTTGCTTCAATTAGGTTGTTTTGTAGAGATGTGACCTGAAGTCTCGTGCCGTTACAAAGTTTCGGTGGCTGTAAGTTTCTCAGTAACATTATTGGTGCCCCAACCTTCAAGATGAGATTATGCTCAGGGGTGCCTGGAGGATTTAGAGTGTTGAGAAACTCTACCGGATAAT
Organism: Polypterus senegalus; assembly: GCF_016835505.1. Lineage (NCBI taxonomy): Eukaryota > Metazoa > Chordata > Cladistia > Polypteriformes > Polypteridae > Polypterus > Polypterus senegalus. Next base: position 240,984,014 of record NC_053154.1, read on the forward strand.
GTACCGCGTCTTCTACTTCTACAACTGAATCAACAGATTGATATGGTTTTTTTGTTTGTGAAGGTAGTTCTTGAAGTAAAATGTGGTTTATAGTCGTAGTCATGTCATTTTTTGGTATTAGGATAGCTCTCTCTCTTAACCATAAGACGTCATTTTGGTGGAGATTTGTAGATCGGGTAAACATTTTGAAGAAGGCTTTGTAAGGTATTTACGATGAGACAGAGATTTGTAGGAATATTTATTTTACGATTTTCTTGTATGAAGGTGCCATCACCTATACTCATCAGAAGAGCAGAGAACACCTCATCTTTTTTGTCGCCTTTCAAATGAACTCTCATGTTTATTTTTAAAGTAACAACATTGATTTGTGGCCATAGGTATGAAGATTTCAGAGATGCTTCATCAGCGCGTGTTTCTCTGGGCACGACTGGTAGGGTTTGGCGGAAGTCTCCAGCCATCAACACTGTCAAGCCTCCCATAAGTTTGTTGGTGTTTCGGATGTCTTGGAGGGTCCTGTCTAAAGCCTCAATACCTGCTCTGTGTGCCATAGTGCATTCATCCCAGACAATAAGCTGACAATGTTGCAGCACTTCAGCCATGTTGCTCTGCTTTGATATGTTACACATGGGGGATTCAGTATGGTTGAGGTTCAGAGGCAGCTTGAAAGCTGAATGAGCAGTTCTGCCACCCTCTAGAAGAGTTGCAGCAATGCCAGAAGAAGCCACAGCTATGGCAATGTTACGTTTTGCTCGGATTTTTGCAAGGAGAAGGTTTATTAGGAATGTCTTACCAGTTCCTCCTGGAGCATCAAGGAAAAACACTGTGGCAGTGGCTGACGCAACGCTGCTCATGATTTGTTCATAAACTGACTTTTGTTCACTATTTAGCAACTGCTCGTTATTTGTGACTATATTGGCCAATTGTGAAGTGTTGTAAGATGTCTCTTTCAAGTTGTGCTAGTTCTGTTAAAGGTGAAGGCAAACCGTAATGATGAAGAGATTGACCTCCAATAGCAATTACGTAGTTTTCAAGCAACTGTAGACACTTGTTATAGATCAAATTTAACCACTGGTGGACTTCTGTTCGTATATGATCTCTTTCAGTCTGTCTCCTAACATCTTCTGCTATGCTGTCTTTATGTTTTTCCCATAGGTTTAAGGGGTTTTCCATTTGGCAGAACACCAACATGACAGCAAACAGTTCACGGATCGTTTGAGGTGAGCGAGATAGAGCAGCTTCCTGTAGAGTCTCGTCCCAGTTGATATCATTATGTAATAAACCGAGTGCCCTGCAGGCTGACTTATAGGTCGGATGTAGGACACCATCAACTGTTCTGAGAGATTTGAAAGATGTGGGACCTGTGATTTTGTTGAGCAGCAGTCGAAGATGGTAGCATTCAGAGTTATTCGGGTGTACAGTGTAGACCCGTCCCAGTACATTATCCTTTTTCACTCCCGAATATCCTGGTACAGGGTTGCCCTGTTTCCTTCGACGAAACATGTTGTTTGCCCACACATAATATGATGGAATTTCATTATAATGAAGTTGTTTAGCAAAATCATCGTGTTTGCAAAGGTGGATTGTGGTGGATTGTGTACTTTATCTGCAACATTGCCTTCTGTGAAATAAATTCTTTGTCCGTTCTCAAGATGCACAGCAAGATGAACGACTGGAGGGAAACGTTCGTGAATGGGAAAACAGAAAATGCACCAGGCTGCTTCAGAGCTACTAATGTATCGACCAGCTTCATATCGGGATACTTCGTCATTTTGATTTTGTATTGTAAATACTGCCTGGTCACTTCCATTGTTAACATACTTGCAGATGTATTTGATCGATTTTACTGAATTGCAAAATTCGACATTGATGTGAGCATTGAAGAAGCGGGACAGCACAGGACTATAAGGGACCACCATCTGTTGTCGATATCTACTCCTTTGATGTTAATTGTATGACCTCCATCAGCAGGTGCGCGCCGGCGGTACTGAGGGTAACCATCTTCTCCGGTCTGAGTTTCTGAGATGAACGGACACGGGTACTTCTTAGTGCATATTCTGTTGATCATGCAGGGTGAGTTGATATTATGAGGTCCACATGGACCATGAATCATGTTGGATTTTACTATTTTGTGTAGGGCAGGATCAGTCTGTGGATCAAGAATTTCCGCACGGATGAGTTGATCAATGAGAGCTTGTTTAATCCTATCCTTTAGTCAGAATAGAATGTGTGCATGGGGAATACCTCGCTTTTGCCACTCTATGGTGTACATGTAGCAATTTGTACAGCCGAAAATGTTACTCTTCGTGAGCAAGTCTATCATTTTTCGAATCTTGAGATGGAATACACAACTGATAAGGTTGTGGCGATTGTGAGGTTTTTGACGTGGAAGGAGAATTTCAAAGATCTCAGGTCATTTAGGATTGCAAGTAAATGTGATGAATAAGTCAGGGCGGCCATAATGACGAACATATGTCATTGCGTCTTGTGTACGCTCGTGCATATAGCGAGGTCCTCCAGTGAAGGATGATGGTAATATCACAGCTTGAGCAAGTTCTGTTAAATCAGTGTCGTTTTTGTCAATAGCATCTTTTAAGTGAACGTAATTTTCAGCCCGTAGTTTTTTTTTATTTAGTCTGATATAATTTAGTCTTTCAGATTCAATTTTTGCATACATATCAACTAAAAACTGATTTAATAAAGTTCGGAAGAGAAGGATATTATTATCATGATGTTGTCTGATCATAAGCCGGTATGAATAGAAGTTTGCTGCAGAGACGGTTTTGTTCATAGGTAACTTACTGGCAGCATGAACTTGAGGTATAGACACAGAATAGCCGTCTTCACCATAGCAGAACATGAGAGGATATTGAAGTGCATCATAGGATCTGTGGGTTTCCTTAATGCGTTGCAGTTTATTGTCTCTGGTTTTCAAGACAATATCTCTATTGTTGAACGTTTGGCCAATGATGACAACACCAACTTGATGAACTGTGGGTTTATTAAATCTGCCTTTGTGTGCATGTAATGGTTTTTTGTCTGCGTGAATGACAACTTTGAAGTCTTTGTCATCATCTGAAATACTGTCCATTGTGGAGTGGAAGTCCTGGATGTAAGTGTTACAGTCATGGAGCATTTTTTGTAATTGCTTGACCAGGGGCATGTTAAGTCCAGAAAAATTAGCGCAGCAGATTTGTGCTTCCTTTTCATCGTCCCAACGAAATAAATTTGTAAACATTTGTGTTCCTCACTTGGCATAGGTAAAAGACTGCCAATCAAGTAATACACTTGTCCCTGAACTTTAAATGAAGGCATAAAATTTCCCTCAACAATTTGGTTAGCACCAAATGATGTCATTTGAAAAGTGCTGTTGTACTTTCGAATGTTGTTCAAGAAATGCTCACTTTGAGGATGTTTGCCATTTAACAGGCCCTCAAGAACGTCAGGAAGCTTACATAAAGGAGTGAGAGAGACTTTACCACCGTTACAGCACAAACCAGGAGACTCGCATTTCCACTTCTTTGCTTGACAATAGTCACAGTGAACATCCATGGATCCAATGTGTACTGTTTTGTCAGACTCATAATGTATGTTTGGGTCGTACGCAAATCCACAATTGGCTTTTTTGAGCCAAACCTGTTGTTTTCGTATGAGACGCTTTTCATTATTGGGATCGTATCTAGAAACAGAAGCTCTATTAACTTGTGGATTTGCCTCTGTGTATTTAGCGACAGCATCTCTATGAATTTGTGGATTCGTTTGCGAGTATTTAGCGACAGCATCCCTTTTAACTTGTGGATGTGCTTGCGAGTATTTAGCGACAGTGTCCCTATGAACTTGTGGATGTGCTTTCGAGGATTTAGCAACAGCGTCCCTATTAACTTGTGGATTTGCTTGCGAGTATTTAGCGACACCGTCCCTATTAACTTTTTATTCTGCGAGTATTTGGCGGCAGCTGCACAAAGTTGATTCCGTCTAGCTACATCAGAAAATCTACCACGACGTCTGATACGCCTCCTTTTTACTGTGTTCTCACAGCTTGGATTGCTGCTGTCATAATCAGCTGTATTTATGTTGAACTGACATTCGGTATGTGTCAATCGATGTAAGCATACAATCGGCTTCATCAATAACTTCGCATCCAGCTTTTGAGAGTTGAAATATTCATAAACATCAAAGTGTCCACTACTCAAATTGTCACCTGTGAATCTAAGATGTTTAAGAGGCATTGACGGTTCTCCAAAGGTGTAAAATATTTGCCCATTTCGGTACACTTGAAAGCGACAATCAAACAATTCAGCGGCAGCCATCAACTCACATGCAGAATCATAGGTGAAGGGTGTGGACGAAGACTTCAGACTAGACAGCAGATGTGGGTATAAAGTAGCTTTATTTTGCAGAGTCACAGTGAGAAGAGTTTCAGAAAGCAGACAATCAAATATACATGACAGCGTCAGGGCTCTTCTGAACCCCGTCTGTTGGGTGTGGCAAGTTTTTATACTCCTAGAATGCGTGATTTAATATCATTATAAAATGTAACAGTCAACACGTTTATTATACACAATCCTTGAGCCCCTTCAACGCCCCTTGTGCAACTTGATTTCTTGGCCCCTTTTGTTATGGCGTTCAGATGTAAGCTAAGGGAAAACGTGATAAGGCAGACTCATGTGTGGAATGCTTAGACCTTGAGTCCTTTGCACAAATATTTTTCTGTTTGCTAAAACAAAGCATGCTTTTACATGGTTTAGTAAAGCTTACTTCTCAGACATGAATTAGTACAAGGGAACGAAGAGAACATTCGTCTTCCACAAGGGCTTAAGCATTTCAGTCTTATAGTGCTCCTGTGTACTATAATTATCTCCTGTACCATCATCAGTCCACACTTTGAACCTCTCCCAGTCATTTAATACATAAGACACAATGTCCCTGCGGATATCAAAAGTGAACCTGATATGTCCGTGCAATATGTAACACAGAGAATGGAAAAGGCAGGCACCATCTCCGGGCATGGACACCACTTGGTAAGTGATAGTTCTTTGATTGATGGTGATCACCTCGATAGACATTTTAATAGGGGTACAGTTGGAAGAATAAAGGGAATGGGTACTTGATCAGTAAACAAAGTATAAAATACCTACACAATAACTATTACAATCGTAATAAACGAACAATAAAACAGTGGAGAACCCGTGGATTAAATAAAAAGGCTGCTTAGTTGGCGAAGCAAGAAAAAACGGTGTTTGTTTATAAAACAGCGGAGAAGCTGTGTAAAGGCTGCTTCACAAAAAAACTCCTCATACTGCCTTATATGGGCAGGCAGTCAGCCAAAGAAGGGAATCAATAAATAACTATATTCGTAATAAAGGAACAAAAAATAGTGGAGAACCTGTGGATTAAATAAAGGAAATGGGTACTTGAACAGTAAACTAAGTCTAAAATAGCTACACAATAACTACAGTATAACAATCGTAATAAATGAACAATAAAACAGTAGAGAACCGGGAGAATAAAACAGAGGAGAAGCTGTGTAAAGGCTGCCTCACAAAAAAACAGCGGAGCGCCTTATATGGGCAGGCAGTCAGCCAAAGAAGGGAATAAATAAATAACTATAATCGTAATAAAGGAACAAAAAAATAGCGGAGAGGCCGCGGATTAAATAAAAGAAATGGGTATCAGAACAATAAACTAAGTCTAAAATAGCTACACAATAACTATAACAATCGTAATAAACAAACAATAAAACAGTAGAGAACCACAAAGCAAGGAGAAAGGATGAACTTATATGGCATTCGTTTATAACACAGCGAAGAAGCTGTGTAAAGGCTGCTTCACAAAAAAACTGTGGAGCGCCTTATATGGGCAGGCAGTCAGGCAAAGAAAGGAAATGAAATAACTATAATCATAATAAACGAACAAAACAACAGCAGAAAAGCCGCGGATTAAATAAAGGAAATGGGAACCTGAACAGTAAACTAAGTGTAAAATACCTGCACAATAAATATAACAATCGTAACAAATAAACATTAAAACAGAAGAGCACTCGTGGATTAAATAAAACCTACACAATAATTATAACAATCGTAATAAATGAAAAATAAAACAGCGGAGAACCCATGGATTAAATAAAAAGGCTGCTTCATTGGCGAAGCAAGGAAAAAGGACTTTCTTATATGTCATTTGTTTATAAAACAGTGCAGAAGCTGTGAGAAGGCTGCTTCCTTGGCAAAGCAAGGAAAGGAATGAACACACCGCAGCAAAAAATGGCCTTATATGGGCAAGCAGTCAATTACGTGGGAGGTGTGCTGATTTCCACAGCAGCCGCACTTATGAATATGCTAAAACAGTGGAGAACCTGTGAAAAGGCTGCTTCCTTTGTGAAGTAAGGAAAGGAATGAACACACCTCAGCGAAGAACGGCTTTATATGGGCAGGAGGTCAATTACGTGGGAGGCATGTTGATTTCCGCAGCAGCCGCACTTATGAATATGCAAAGCACAGTCCTTCAGCCGCGAGCAAGGAAAAAGGACGGCCTTATATGTCGTTCGTTTATAAAACAGTGGAGAACCTGTGAAAAGGCTGCTTCCTTGGCAAAGCAAGGAAATGAATGAACACACCACAGCGAAGAACAGCCTTATATGGGCAGGCAGTCAATTACATGGGAGGCGTGCTGAGTTGCGCAGCAGCTTTACTTATGAATATGCTAAGCACAGTCCTTCACCCGCAAATATTTACCTTATATGGGCAGGCACTCAATTACATACCGTAGGAGACGTGATGATGCAAGATGCAAGACGCAGCCGCCTCACACGGTGACCGAGCTGCCTGCTATGGCCGTATACAGTAAACGAAAGTAGGTTCCAGTTATGACCGTTACGCGTAGAATTTCGAAATGAAACCTGCCCAACTTTTGTAAGGAAGCTGTAAGGAATGAGCCTGCCAAATTTCAGCCTTCCACCCACATGGGAAGTTGGAGAATTAGTGATCAGTGAGTCAGTGAGTGAGTCAGTGAGGGCTTTGCCTTTTATTAGTACAGATAAAGCTTGCATTAAATCAATCCAAAAATTTTCTTAACCTGTTTATTCTACTGCAGGGACTTTGCAGCCAAATGCTATGCTGCTGACACTGACCACTAATCAATGATAAACTTAATAATATACTCTGAATTTAATGCCAGACCACTTATGCACACAACCATACTCACTCATACAGGACAAATTTAGACTTAATAAAATCTTTGACAGGTGCAGAATACAGGAAAAGCTGACACAGACATGGTGAGAATGCAAGCATGGCATGTAACCCTGAATAAACACAGATCACTAAAACTTTGTCACAGTAGTTTAAATCATAAAACCACTCTGCACTAGCAAAAACTGAACTACACTAGAATCCAATAAAACTGAATACACTACATATTTGATTTATTAGCCTGATACTTGAGGCGATGTTTCCACAATGCATAGTAAGGATACTTAGGGGTACTGAAAATGTAGCCATCTGTATTACATACTAGATAGGCAAGGAGCACACATTAGAAAAGAAATCTTGGGTAGACCCAGAGAAGTTGTATTAATGGGGTTTAAAGGCATTTTCACATTCCAAGTCCATTTGCTTTTTTCTGAATCAAGGGATGATTTGTTTATTTATTTCCACTTAGTTTGGTTACATTATGCAACACAAACTTTTAAGCAAACCAGAAGTAACAATACACATCACATGGTCATATTGTAGGTGTCTTTCATTGGGCATGCACATTTATTTCATGGAAAAAATATCATTAAGAGTCAGCAAAAGTTGTGTTTGTGTACCCCTGCATTTTCCATGATTACTTGATTTATTTGCCAAACACAGATCTATGAGCTAAATACCTATATTGAACAACTGGAAAACTACTTAAAATAATATGTTACTACACATGGTAGAACAAGGATATGTTTCAAACAGGCAAGTATACAAAAGAAGGAAATCTCTGCTGAGAGCATACAGTGATGTGCTTCAACTTTATGATAGTGGACATATCATGGAAGTTTCATTTAACTGTATGTTGTTGTGTATGTACACTCCAGTGGTCATTATATGAACACAACCTCGGTTTATGTTATTTCAGATCACGTTTTTTGTCTAAACATCTATAATAGTGGTTCCTAACCTTTTCTATGCCAGCTACCCCTAGAAAATGTTTGATTTATGTTCTCATCCCCTACAAAACAAGTATCACATTTGAAGATGAAGTCAAATTTTTAACTTTTGAACCACATATATGTACTGCAGATGAACAAATTGAACTCAAAAAGATAAACTTTTAAATAAAATGTAAATATTTTTGAGCAATTTACCTTTATACATCTCAAAAATCAAGTAAATGTCCCCTGTGAAGCTTAGGGACTCAATTGATGATGTGGGGGTTAGGGTATCAAGTGATATGATCGAAGGGTATGGGGGATTGGAGACCACCTTTAAGGAACAGGGGTCAGTGCGCCACTAAGCAGTGAAACACAATCAACAAACTTTGTACCCCAGTAACATCTGCACTACAGATTAAAAACAAATGTGCTGCAGAGTTGAAATTGCTGCAATCCAGCCAGGTCTGCCAAATGGAAAGATGGGCTGAGTGTAAGCAGAAGGCATTGCATCCGTTTACTACATATGTCAAAGACAGAGTGCCTCTATGATGTAAGGCCTGCTCTGGTTGTCTGGTAATTGTGTAAATTGTTTTATGTGAATTGTGTCACATTTGTTCCTATGTGCTTGTTTATTTTAACCTTTTTACTTTGGTTTTATTGCTCCATGTTCACCCTCAACTCATTATACTGTGAATGTACAAGTAAAGGGAGGTGCAGTTAAAAACAAAAACCTCTGGCTATTAAAAGTGTTGACTACACTTTTCACAGCCGTGAATAAAAGACAAGAAATAAATGGCTTCTGCAACAGCTCATATTTACGCATCACCGCACACAAAGCTTGAGTTAGATTCTGTTCACAGTTTTGAATCTGTTGAGAATGACGCATTTTATGTTGGACTTGATGCTGTGCTTGATTTGTAATTACCACTTTTAGTACAACTTTGAAACATCACAGTCTGCAGATTTACAGTTCAAGCACCATGGGTTCAATTTTACCCAGGCTCTGCTGTACATTCTCCTTTGTTACTTTAATGAGCAGTACTCTTTGAGTTTCAGCATTAGACTATGGGCAGTGTTTCTTAGCATACCTGTGAGTACTGTTACGCTCTGCTTGTGTCCTTTCAGTCGAATGTCAATATAAAATGTTGCTCATGTTGCTGTGTCATGAGTACATGAGGGAGAAATAAAAGGCATTTCAGATAGTAGTTTGTTCATGGTATGAGACCCACCCACCAAAGGGGCTGATTGCGTTGTATGATATTTTTTATCCTGTTTTCACGTCAGAAACGAGCATAATTATAAACAGGAAAGAAAATCGAAGTGCAGCATTTGGTGGGGTGGTTCAGGTAGGATTATAAAGCATAGATGATTAGAAACAGTATAAAAATATCTCACAGCATTATTGAACCCTTCGGTGGAAGTGATGGGGGTGAGGCAGGTTGTACCGTGAAGAAGTCTCGTGTGCTTATGTCCCAGTGACCTGCCAACTCTAAAGTGGCTGAGAAATGCTTGCTTAGGTGTATGCTTCTTTGTGACTAGCTCTGTGCTCAGGATTACCTTTTTCATGCCCTGTGCCTAGGGCTGCGAGGAAAGGCATTGTCCCAACCCCATAATCCCACACTGGAAGCAGGTGGATGAAATGTATGTATGTACTTAGTTTATTCCAAACTTGAAATGCAAGAAAAAATCAATAACAACACAAAAAATAAATGAATCAATAAATAAACACTTTGTACTTCTGTGCGGAAACTGAAATAAATTGCATGGAAATATGTGAATTTTAGCACACAAAAAAATCTGTTGTGCAAAATGTAAGGTTTAACTAAACAGAAAATGTTTCAAGGAGACTTGAAAATTAATTTCAAAAGTAAAAGCTTAGACGAGTGCATAATTATATGTACATCATTACACATTTTTTGCTGTTGCTTCATAGCGATATAAAGTGTAGCACGCATGTGTGTGTTTGTGTGCACATATATTTTTTTCAAAAAAATACAACAGCAATACTTGTTTTGAGAGATTGTTTAGGTGCAAGATATTAACTGTTTCCAAAAAAGAAAACAATGTTTACAAACAAGGGGACAACTTGTTCCAAACAGTATAATGTTGCGCTACTATGTGTTATGACATCTAATCTTGGTACAATGATAGCTGACAGATTGGGGCACAGAAGAAATTTCCAAGATGTGCGTCATAAAATGTCTTGGTTATGTACTGTAAAATCCAGTTTTTTGGAGAGAAATCCATAAAGCAATTTTTTTCAGATTTTTTTGTTGATTTTGGTGTAAACAAATGTTTTTAAAAAAACAACAAGTGTTGTTCTGACTACAGTCATTTGAAGGTCCTTTATTGCATAAGCAGAGTCATTGCAATTTATTTTTGAGTTTCTAATCTAGGCATAATAATGCCCCCTTTGTGGATAAGAGATTAAAATATTCAAAGGTGTCTGCTTCAGTTTATGAAAGCATGATTAATCAATTAATAAGTACAATGAAGGTTATATGTGTTGGAAATAAATTATTTTATGTATGAGTTGATTTTAGTAGGAAATAACATATAAAACTTCATAACACTGCTCTGTTCAATGAGCTGCCTGCTGTGCATTTGGTCAGAGATAGATTGCTTAACTTGCATGGTCACTGTTGAAGTAACAGTTATGTATGTTTTGGCTAAGTTCTTTTTTTTTTAGAAATGAGAGATCTACAGTCTCTCAACATACACCAGCAAAACAACAGTGATTAAGCATGTTAGTTACTATACACAGCTTTGAAAAAAATTCCAAATCTGTTTACATTCTGTATTCACATACGAAGCAACCAATAATAATTGCATGTTTGTTCTTATACTGTATGCCCTTTTGGCCTTATACACTAAATGCTTGAGCATAATATTTTTCAAAATTTGGCTAGCTGATGTGACATTAGTTACAAAATCATATAAAATTGAAAACCATATTAATGTTGTCAAAGTGACAGCTATGTTTGCCCTCTGAAAGCATCCACTCAGTTGGCAGGTATTTTGTAAATCATTGGAAAAGCATATGTTTAGTTGCAGATGATACACTACCAGTTCAGAATAGTTTAAAAGGAGTCATATTGTCTGTAATATGAATGTATATTTTGAAATAATTACTCTATGAGTCAATGTGCAGTTCCATGTGCATGTGTTCCATGTGTAGTTTTTGAATATATATTCATGTAAATTTTATACTAGAATTTCTGAATGAGAGAACTACAATTTAGCTCTTAAATGATTGAACTCAGCAAGCCATCTGAATGCCTTTCTTATAAGAACTTTAATTAGGTCATTTATCTGCAGCTACATATTAAGAATGTATCCGCTTTTTTGTTTGCTTGCTAATTTCAGAAATGAGTAGTAATTAATATAGAATATTATTAATGGTTTAGCTTCTTTCATTAATATATATTTGAATTATGCCAAGCATATTGATCATGTAATAAGCAAATATAATTAAAACAAATGTAACTACTATCTCTCTGTCTATTAATTGAGATACAGAAGTGTTTTATGAACATTCTACACTGAATTGATTTGATAAAGAAAAAATGGTAACAGCTTGCTTTAGCCTTTATTTTTCTCAGCTGCTATTAATTTACTTTTTCAGATGTCTTCATCTCATCCAGTGAAGTATATGGTGTACACACAGTCAGATGTAGAGAAGGATGTACTCACTTTACATTTACATTTAATGCTTTAAACATACTTACCTTTTCCTGAACAGTCACCAAATCACCTACAGACATCCTTTTATGACAGAAATAACACTCAATATGTTCCTGTCAATTTTAAGAAGAATGAGATGCATCCTGCATGTATTTAAAATCAGAAACATTACAATTTTGCACCACAATTGCAAGAACTGGTGACAGTCATATGTAAAAAAATATTAAAAGAATTAAAAAACATGATTCTGTGGTAAAATAATACACACAATGATAATAATAGTAATAAGAACAATATTTTTCAATTAGAGTAGGTATTAATAAGCAGGGACAAAATTTGCTACACTTATACTGTAACAACCAGTCAAGATGCTGAGTGTGTTTTGTTTATATATCTAATCCATAAAGCAGTTATTGAACAGTTGGATTTGAAGCCGTGAGATTCATTTACACTGTACTGTAACTCTGATCAGTGAGTGTCAGATATCACACAAGCTAGTCTTAAGTGACCAGTCTGTAGGCCACTGTCCTTATTATAAGTTTATCTGAGAGTTACATAGTGAAATATAGTGATACATTGCCTTTGTGGAAGATACTAATAAAGAGTACTTGACACTATAAAAAGATAGCTTACCACCCTTGATCTAAATTAATACATATGAAATCAAACAATTAACTATTAAGTGATTTTAAATAGTTGATAAGAAATGTCTTATTTAATAATGAATACAAAATAGAGAGAATAAGGAACATAGCAAGAATTAATATATTTTTCCTAATGAATTTATTCTGCCCCCTATCAGCCTGAATGTGTTCTAGCTTTTTGTGAGCTATCTTTAACCTTGTCATCTGTCTCTGCTGTTCGTATGCAAGTGTCTTCTGGGACACCAGCTGCACCCGTTGCCAGTGTGTATTTCTCACCTCATTTGCCCTTCCTTCTCTTGTTCCACCTCAGTATTGTTAGTCTTCCTGGCATCTGTTCAGAACAGGTCAGATTTTCACCTTACAGTACATAACTTATTTTTATAGAAAAACTCATCATATGACAAATAGCAAAGGATTTAAAATGACCTGGCACTAAAACATATTCAAAGATGTTTCATATGAATTTTGGGTTCACTAGTAAATCCATATATGGTACTTATGGCGGGTGACACGGTGGCGCAGTGGTAGCACTGCTGCCTCGCAGTTAGGAGACCCGGGTTCTATTACTGAGTCCTCCCTGCGTGGAGTTTGAATGTTCTCCCCGTGTCTGCATGGGTTTCCTCCGGGCGCTCCGGTTTCCTCCCACAGTCCAAAGACATGCAGGCTAGGTGGATTGGCGATTCTAAATTGGCCCTAGTGTGTGCTTGGTGTGTTTGTGTGTGTCCTGCGGTGGGTTGGCACCCTTCCTGGGATTGGTTCCTGCCTTGTGCCCTGTGTTGGCTGGGATTGGCTCCAGCAGACCCCTGTGACCCTGTGTTCGGGTTCAGCGGGTCGGAAAATGGATGGATGGATGGGTACTTATGGCTGTGAGCACATGGAAAACATGGTAAAAACTACCACGTCAAAGGTTATATTTTATAAGACATTACTTATTATGATGTATAAAGGTCTATAAGGGAGAACTTGTAAAGTTTACATTCCAGTTCAGTACCAAATGAAAGCAAGTTAGTTTGCCTTGATTGTCTTTCACATTCTATATTTGAAAGGTCACGTTATCCACCCATCCTGTTAATTTTGCCATGGTAATGAAAGCTTACCACTTCCCCACACCTTTTGAAAAAGTGTTCATCGATCCAAGTGAGTTTTCCTAATCCCTTTGAGTCCAATATTTTTGTTTCTTGTCCTATTGCATTTTTATGCTAGTTTAGGTCATTGGCTGTCATGGAGTGTAGCCTGAGCCTTTGTTGGCACAATTGAATGCAAGGTAGGAACTAACACTGTATGGAATACCAGCCCATCTCAGAGCATACTCATAAAATGTAGACATACCAATCACATCTTTATCACTTCAGGATCTAGAATAAAACAGGTACTGAGAGAAAATCACACAGGCAGGTGGAGAACATTTAGACTTTACATAATCAATGACGAAGCTTTGAACAATAACAATAACAAAATAAGTTTTGAAACGGTAGCATATACTGCCACCCCATTACTAAAGTAAGGCATTTTGTATATCTGGCTTGACTTACAGTTGCTGATTTCTCAGCACTCTTCATCAAGTATTAATAAGTTATATTTGGTTGAAAAAGCAACTGCCATGACTGTAACTTTTTATTCACTGTCACTAATTTCATGTCCACTGTTTAATCTACTCCTACAGTCTGTTAGTCACCTACAAAACTTTGATGTGAACAATCTTTCAAATACATCTATGTATCAGCTGAGACTTTAAGTTTTTAAATATTACAGAGTCAAACTATGTTATTCTTGGTGAAAACTCATTCTATATTTATGAACCCTCTCCCTGCAATTGTCAAATCAAGTCTGTTCATGGTTTTCCTTCAGTTTCTCTGTTATTATGCAGCTCTCTATCAAACTATGACTAGTATTGTATTCTTTTCAATACAGTATATAACATTTATGTTAAGCTTAATACACTACAAAAATATTAAATGGGAAAAATATAAGAGATCTATGAATGTTATTAGTAAATGATTCTTTGGTTATAACTAGTATGTGTTTAAATGTTCTTCATTTCCGAAAGTGTTTAAACAGATACATGAACCAAGAAATGCACAGTTATTTTTTCAATATTAACATTTCCTGCCTAATGATGAATTTATCCTTGGTAAATGCATTTAATAAAAGAGTGAACATGGTACAGTAATTTGTAGTTGGCCATTAATAATGAGTAATATTTTTTTTAACTGACCCATGTCTTACTTATTCAGCTACTGTAAATCTGAATTATATAGTTTCTTTAACAGTTTATATGCCCACTTTGCAAGTAACTATACCTAGAGCCATTAAAAAAGATTAAGTAACGCAAGATAATGATGATTATGATTGTTATACTCTTTTTTCTTCGTTACCTGCATGAGGAAACTTTTTTCTCAAACATATTGCGCTTTACAAAGTTTTAAAATTTCAAAGTATCCCAGTAAAAGCATTGATGAATTTGTAGGCTTGTCTATCTTAAAATAGAGAAATGTTCTGTGCTACTTCAACTACAATTTACTTTATTGTTTCAGTTATACCTTGGTTACATTGGTTACATTAGCTTGTATATTTTGCATACTTTCCTCTTTTTCACCTCCGAAAGCTGCTACCGATGCCAAACACATCCCCAATATACAGTAAGTTAATGAAACACCAGCAGACTGCATGCATAGGTAAGAAGTTACTCAACATCAATAAAAACAACTATTTATTTTTGTGTATACCAAAATAACACAAAGAATGCTTCAGTGGGCTTTAACAAGCTGTGTTTAATTGATAGCCCTCCAGCCTTAACTCTCTCAAAACTCAAAAAAAAAAACTCTCAAAAAACCTAGTTGGAAAAAATAGAACTATTGGTAAAGTCAATTTAAAGAGAGACACCCTTCTAGGAAGGTTGGGTGTGCAATGGATATCAAAAATGTAGTCAATACAGCACACACAAACAGAATACAAGTACTCCTTGTAGATGGCAAATCAATCATTGCCACCTCAGAAATACAATACAAGAACACAATATAATCTGTTCTTGCAGAGCTCTCTTTACCAAGTGCAGGTGCAGAGTGCCATGACAACTTCCAAGGCAAAATGAAAGAACAGATTTTATCAATCACTAAAAACAGATCTACCACATATGAATACTCAATTTTGTGTAAATGCACAGAAAACAAATTAGAAACGGATTCATGTAAATGTATACCAGCAAAATCTGCCCTTTAATTAATTGTAGAACTATTTCCAGTTGCCAATGGATGAGATGAAATTGTAAGAAGAAGAGCAAAGCCAAAGGCAGACATAGTCAAAGTTCTGGAGACATTTGCCAATTAGCCACCTACCCCCTCCTGGGTATTCTACAGCAGATTCAGTGCTGTGTTTTCCAATCTGATGACAGGACTCTTCTACCCAATGGAGAACAACTTGCCTGTAGAGTATTGGTACCAAGTGTACCATCAGGATACTGTGAAGAGAAACAGAACACAGGAGGGTTAGTAATGGTTTATAATTGTTGTATTACTTATATATTTTGCACAAATAACTAACAGACAGAGGTGCAGTATGCACAACTAATTAGCCATTTTAGTCAGAGTATAGTAGAATAAAGTAGTGAGACTTCAGCCTGGGACTGAAGGGGCATCTCTTATTGTAGCATGCCAATCATTCCACATCATCGGGATCCTGTAAGTAAAGCCCAACCTCCCACTGTTATTGTATTAATCCTTGAAATCATAAGCAGTCCGGCATCTTGAGATCTTAATGTGTTTAATGGTTTATAATGATAAATTCAGATAAGTGAGCAAGACCATGGCAGTTTAAGACTTTATATTATAAAAGGAGAATTTTTAAGTCTTTTTGAAATAACCTTAACTTGGAGCCAGTGTAAGGACCTAAGAACTAGAGTTGTTTGTTCATATTTTCTGGTTCGAGCAAAAATTCATGCAACAGCATTTTAAATAAACTGATGGCTGTATAAAGAGCAAATTGAACAGCCAATGAACACCGTATTGCAGTAGTCAATCCGACTAGAAATTAATTCAGGTGTTTATTTCTCAG
Organism: Polypterus senegalus; assembly: GCF_016835505.1. Taxonomy (NCBI): domain Eukaryota; kingdom Metazoa; phylum Chordata; class Cladistia; order Polypteriformes; family Polypteridae; genus Polypterus; species Polypterus senegalus. Next base: position 241,000,511 of record NC_053154.1, read on the forward strand.
TAACTTGAAGAGTGAAATCAATAAAGGTCCCAGTACTGAGCCGCGCAGCACACCATATTTAACTTATGATTATAATGATGGAGTACTGTCAGCATATTTCTGTACATGCTGGAATTGATTTGATAAATAACAACTAAATCAGGTAAGTTGAGACTGGAGCTAGATCACAGGTTGAATCTTGCCCTGGATATATTTTGGACAATTTTAACAAAATAAATGTACTCAATAAAAGATTTTAAGTTGAATGAATGAGTGCTTTGCGCATATGGAGCTAGAGTGTATTCTATGTCTGGATTCCTTCCCCTCCTTTTCTGGAATATTAAGTGAAAGGTCTTTTCCTCACAGTACTCTAGGATCTTTGAAAGGAAGAGACTTTAAAATGTTTTTATATATTGTAGAGATGCTATCTGAGCCATTAAGACTGATCAATTTTTCTTGTAGAACAAAAATAGGTGAGAGGTGTGGAAAATTGGGAAGGTTCTGTTTCTAATTTGAAAATAGTGAAAACAATTGTGTTGATGATAAGTTAAATTTGTAGCTTAATTGATTGTAGAATACAAAGACATTATGTAAAAATCATTTAAATGTTTTATTTTCCAAATATTAAAAACTGTGTATGTTTGAGAGGGTAGAAAAAGGTGGTTGTCATGCAGAGGTGCAGCAGATACAAGCTTCTCTCTTAAAATGCATTCCTACATTAGTTCCATATTCTGAGCGAATGAAGGCCAATTGGATTATTAGTGTATTGATGATAATTTATATTTACTGGGACTCAAAGCAAAGCATATAAAGAAGTATTGCAGACTTAATTTCTACTGCAGACCAGGCTTGTGTATATTAATTGATTTGTGTCAATGTCCAGGGGCCTCATGTATAAATGGTGCGTACACACAAAAATTTTGTGCACGCCCGTTTCCACGCTCAAATCGTAATGTATAAAAAGATGCAAATATATTTTTAAAGAAATCTCCATTATTCACTTTAGGTGGATAGACATTTATCAGAATCACTGTGGATCAAACAAATTGCCCATCACCATGAGAGAATCAGATACTCCATCTGATACTACACATGGATTCCCACACACCTAGATTTCTTTGAATAGCTGGAGTGAAAAGTCTGCCCAATGCAATCTCTTTCTGGTCCTTACTTATTACGCAAGTTTCCTGTAAAAATACTATCTTGGCATTTAGACCTGTTAGGTGAGAGAATACTTTTTTTCTTTTTAATTCATGGTTAGGACCTTTGACATTCCCCCTTACAAATTTCACTGTTTGGTCATGGAAACATTGCTTCTGAACTTTTGTTAACATTTTGTAGTATTAAGTTAAGGTAGTGCATCTTAAGATAGTTTTGATCTAGATTTTATATTATTGCCAGATTTTATGGCAGTGGAGCCTGTTTTTATTTTGACACAGTTGATGGGTCAAAAAGGATAAATAGAAACAGCATTGCTCTCCTTCTCTCCTCCTCCATTTTTCATCCCAAGGTGAGGCTAGACCACACTTCATAAAGTTCTAGTTTGCCAAGAGACAGAGCAAGTCCAGAACAAAATGAACCCCCCAGCAGCAGTGTGGAAAAGGTTAAATTTCAGATATCTTAATGATAGTATGGTCAAAATACAATAAACCTAGGATATGATCTTAAACAGTCCCGATACAATAAACTTAGGAAATTATGTTAAATGGTTCCCATTGAGACTGAGATAATGTTTGATAGTACATTACCAATACAATAAACCAAGGATATGATGTGGCTGCCAAAGTGTACATATATTCAATGGAAGAAATTTCAGTATAATAATCTAAGTTAAAAAAAGTGTCAGAAAAGGAAAAAGAATGTATAGTTATGGTAAATATTGCATTACGAATGGACCCGGTTGCAAGCAGAATCTTCTTTTCCTTGGCAGAACACGATATGACGCATGATCATGTTTCAAAAGAATGTCAGGATCATTCTTCTTAGCATTTTTTCTGTTTCATCCGGAGAGCGAAAAATGTAAGACTGACCTTTAATAACCACTTTCAATTTGGCAGGAAACAAGAGGCTGTATCTGATTTGAGCTCTGTATAGCTCATGTTTAATGCTGCAGAATGTAGTGTGTTAAACATCTATTTTAAGGGGGGTGATCTGGGAAAATATGAATGCAGTTATTTTCAAATATTATCTTTTCTATCAGTCTGAGAAGAGACATCACCTGCAGTTTGTTGAAATGGATAATCGGGCTTCTTGGTTTTGAGGCATTTGATCCATGCATATACTGTAGTAGGCTGCTGAGTAAATTGATTTGAAGTCCTCTCCAGTTACTTTAGAGAATAGTTCAGCTATGAATTTCACAGGGTTTGGACTTCCACAGTTTTCAGGGAGATCTTTGATTCTGATGTTGTTCTTTCTATATCTATCCTAAAGCACAGCCATTTTTTCCCAAGCACTTTGCATTCTGATTTTGAAGCTGTTGCTTTTTTGTCAGTGGCAGATATCGATTGTTCAACCATTTCCATACAGGTTGTAAACATTTGCTTAACATCTTCAAGCTGAGCAGCAAGTACTCAAATTTTACTCTTTAACTTACTCATATGTTCCTGTATTTTTTTCATCAATTTGTTTTGAAATTTCTACGAAGATGGCAATATTCTTAAACATTTCTCCAGGTCTTCTCCAGGTATATCCTGAAGCTGTTTCTCATTTTTCGTGTTTAGGTCATTTATTTCTTTCTATATATCCCTTATATCCTTCTTTAAATTACTCTTTATATCATTTATGCCCCCCCATCGAGTGCGCCAATCATTGTCTTCAGCTTGGACAATGCTTTTTGGTCTTTTCCTCGCTCCATAGGCGTAGTTATGAGTTCAGTTGAGGTTGATGCTGTATTTGACAGAGGAAATAAAAAGGCCTTAGTTCCAATATTCCTCCTGGAACTGACAAACTTTCCTTGCCCACCTTGATTGCAGTTTTGCTTCCACGTTTGCTCTCAGCTGGTCCTGATACTGCAGCATCAGGTCCCAGCAGATCTGTTCCTTCTCCCATTTCTTCTAGGTCATTTTCTGGTAAGCCATACCATGAACTTGGGGCCAGTTTAGACTTTCATGGAGCTTTAGCTGCCTTTTTCTTTTTTCTTTCTAAGCCCTTTATTTGCTGCTCATGCTTTTTTATACATGTGTATAATGTAATTAAATCATCTCAGGATGAGAAAATACATGATACCTCGTGATGATAGTTAAAAAAAGGGTAAAATAATACTGCTGCATAATGGAGCTCAGCCATAGAGGTCTATCTGTCACGATGGATGAGACCAATCCCCTCCAAACGCTGCTTTTAAATCTAACATCAGAGGATATCACAATATCATTTATAACACGTGTTAGTGCTTTTTTGTACTGTGACTGGTGTGGAAACCAGACTGTAATTTCTCAAATAAATTGTGTAAGGTGAGACTGAAGCTGAGTAGCAGCTACTTTTACAAGTATTTTAGAGAGATGAGGTAGCTTTTAAATGTGTCTTGTCACAAAGATAAAACACAAAGACAAAGATAAAGTGTTAGGAAGCTTCCTGTATAATCTCCAGGCGAAGAGTTATCAATTTGGACTGATCTTCTGGTCATATGCAAGGATTACATTCAATAAACTGCTACAGCAATGATGGATCTTGTATATCAAGAAAGGTAGACACGTATGTGACAGTTTGTAATTATTAAGTGTATGTGAGTCTAGGTCTAATGTTTTAATGACGATTTAAGTAATGGTCTGATAACTGATACTTTTAATGCATCAGAAACTGTGTCATTCATTAATGAATAAATTATGCTAATAATGGGTGCTGCCACAACATAAAACCAGAGAGTACCAGAATTTATTTACTTACATTAGAAGCATTGTGTGGAATCAAATGTGTACATTTGTGAGGTGTTTTTTTTTTCTCTTCTGCACTGTAAGGTAAAGCAGGTATTAAACAAATGAAGATAAACTTTATACATGGGCATATATACTGCACAATCTGCTCACTATATAATTTGCCATCAGCAAAAGGAGGATGGTGGCAAAATTGGATGCTATAATGAAAAATTCCCTACATCCCCTTCAGGAGGTGTTGTCCTGGATCATTTTCTAGCCACAGGCTTATTCCACGACACTGTGCTAAGGAATGCCTCTGGACATCTTTTCTGTCAAATGCTGTCAGGCAATTCTGTGCTTCCTTCTGATGTACACTTTAAGTTCATTTTAAGTACACAAATATGTATTTATTTATTGATTGATTGATTGTCTGTATTATTTGTCCTGTTAGTCTGTATCCTGGCTTTTTTTGTTTCTGCTGCTGTATGCATCTGCATTTCCCCTTACGATTAATAATGTTGATGTATTCTAATCAGAGTTCCATATGCACGTGATATCCATAATGGTCAGTCACTGTAATGAAGTTTGCCTTTCACTTGTGTTATTCCCTAATATTTGCTATAACTGAATAGCTTTGCGAGTTGCATGTCATGAAAATAACTGTGATCTTACATAAAATTACATAGTTGCAAATTTTTAAAATGTATTTATATTATATTAATTGGCAGTTGCAAATTGTCACTGTGTGAGTGTGAATATGGAATGTGTGTCACAGTGAGTGTGTCCCTTGTGATGGACTAGAGTCTGCCCAGTCCTGCTGGGATAGGTTTTGGCCTTCAAAACCTTGAAATGAATTGAGAAGATTCAAGAACCTACCTCCTGAACTCAGTCTGTTTAGGGCTACAGTGCCTCCATAGCTCTCAAATGCACCTGAAAATTATGTTCTGCATACATTTTGTAACTTGTTCTTTATTGACACTGTTACAATGCACCCAATTTCCTGGATATTCAGTATTAATAGGCAATATTTCTATTAATCATAGGGGTTTATATCTGTTTATGTACATAACAAAAATATGCTCTGTCCCTCATGATTTAATTTTGCTATTTTCACATACTGCATGGCCCACCATCATTCTGAACGTAGTTACAAAATTTTAAACCCATCTTCAGGCCTTTTTCACATATTGATGCCTCGGTTACTGAGACCAAAAAACAAAGTTACTTTTATCTATTGGATATCCATGTACAGTATATAAAGGAATTTAATGGAATATGTCCAACCGGGAGGAGTACCCGGGGAAGACTCTGGACACGCTGGAGGGACTATGTCTCCTGGCTGGCCTGGGAACGCCTTGGGATTCTCCCAGAAGAGCTAGAAGAATTGGCCGGGGAGAGGGAAGTCTGGGCATCTCTGCTCAAACTGCTGCCCCTGCGAACCGACCTCGGATAAGCAGAAGAGGATGGATGGATGGATGAATGTATTATACAGTATATACAGAATATATAACAAAAGCATAGCAAAAGTCTGCAATATGTAAATTTTCACTTTCTAATAAATTACCTCTTAAAATAAATATAAAACTAATTGTGGGTATGCGTAATGAGAGAATAAAAAGTCAACAAAACCATATTTTAGGCCATTTTTTAGCATATTTTTTGCAAGAAATTACACCATTATAATAAAGAATAAACTAACAGGTGTCAACAAAACTCATCAGAAGGGTATGCAATTGTTCATGCCATGTCAGCTGACCTCAGGGGTTTACTCCCTAATTGGATAAGAAGTTCAAAGTTACTTATTTTCATAAAACTTTAAAAAAATGGGGATACAGGCAACTGGAGTGTCATTTTTTGCTATTTCGGGGATGTGGATCATGAATATGATATTTTTGATATTTTATTCTTTTTACAGGTGGTCGTAGACCTCTAAGGACCACTCCCAAAAGGTTAAAAATGACAAATTTCAAACATAAGCATGTGGGGCATCGTTTTAGATTATTTCAAGTTAAGTGATTATTATTATGATTATTATGATGTTACAGTAGTACTGTACCCTCAATATCCACAGGGGATGTGTAACATGCCTTCCTGCAGGTGAGTGAGTACTGTTTAGGGCTGGTTCCTGCTATGCACCCAATGCTACCAGTTTTGTCTCTTTTGTCCCTTAGTTAACCTGAATTGTATTAGGAGTTTTTGTCATGTTGCTTAAATCACCTAATAAAATGTTAAGAACTGACTGGCTATGATTTGTATTGCAAACCAGTTAAAGATCAGGTTTAATTTTATAAACAATTTTAAACGTGTATATATATTTTTTTTCTGTGACAACTTTCATACTGTGACCATCGGGTGGTGCTTAATCAGCCAGAACATGTGTTCTTTAAGAGCTGGTAAGATGCATTTATTGAAGTCTTTTCAACAAAGAAAATCAATAAGTAAGTTTTCAAGTTGAGTAAATTTAAAGTCCCTGTCACAGTTTACAGGACTGGTCTCTCTTTCTACATGAAAGTATTTTCTTTCTTTTTATCAGGCTCCTTTGCAGCCTTGTCATTTGGTTTGCGGTGACTAGATTAGCTTTTGACATTGTTCCTTCCCTCTTAATATTTCAAAGTAAACTGAACTTTTCTTATGGTCCTCTTCATTTTCTACTGTTCCTAGAGCATGTTTTCTGGAAGAATGGATAAACGTAATTGTAACACCAGGTTGAAAACTTTTGGCCCTAGCCAAAATAAAGTGGTAATGTAGTTTGTGTACTTTAATGACCTATATTGTAACTTAGTAAGCATCCACTAAATTGATTAGGTAGCTTAAATAGTTTGCCTATAAAAGTAAATTCTTCATCATTTTGACCTCAGATTGTTCCAGAGCTATGGCCATAGTACACTTAGTCAATTTCAAATGATTTCAGCACTGCTTTGTTAATAGGCTCATTATTGCACATTCTAACTAGCCTGTTTTCTAAATGAGAAAAAAACAGGTATTATCTTTTCTTTGTTAATTTTATGTTTTGTTTAATTACACTTAATTTTAACATTTTTTTCTTTAAAAAATGTCAACACCTGGTATTAAATGAAACTGCAGAACTGACCATTGATCCACCCACCAAGCTTCATAGCCCACATAAACCTATACAGGGTTGTGGGAAAGTATACATTTTATGTTTACACTTATTGATAGAATGAGATATGGATATTACATATCGTAATGTTGTTAGTACAAGTGTAGTTCTGGATTCACAATACCACATCCAGCCTGACCAAACATGTGATGTGGTATCCAGTTTTTTGAACTAAGGTGTCCAAAGTTGGTTGTTAGATTACTTATAAGTAAGCAAGGAGAATTATGATGCAATTTATTTTGGAAGGAAAAAGGGTGCTTCATTAGATCAAGCAAAACTTACTTCTTAAGTTACCCAAATAACTACTCTACGATGTTAATAAGATTCATAAGTAAATAATTATATTTTAGTAGATTGCTTCCAAATTAAATATTCTTCCCTAAGTCAAATGTAGACTTTCTATCGGCAACCAATAGCACAAATATATAGTCTTAATGAAATTTCAGTCCAGGCAGATGGCTCTTTGTGCAGCATAGTGAAGTCTATGACCTAATGATTAATCAACTTAAATTACTTGTATTTCTTGAAAAATATTCTAAAGTCAATTCAGTGCACAATTTGTTCTTCCCCTCTTGCTTCATTGTTTTTTTTAGATTGTACAGCATATGCATTGTATTAAATGTCATGTTATTACAGTACCAACATCTAAAAATGTTTCATTATATTAAGAATTACCCATAAAACTAGAATTATTGTATGCAGAAATGCAAAAATGATTAAACTATCATCTTTTATTATATAGCATAGTAAAGTATGAATAAAATTCCAGCCACTCACAGAAGCTACAGAGAAAAACGGTGCATTAAAAGAAACTTACAGTGATCTGAAAAAAAACCACATATGGAACATATTAGTAAAAGCCCTGAACATTATGCTTTTACATGTGAAGACTGTCAAAGCTGTAAATTTGACTTAAGCTTAGATTAAAAAAATACCAATATTATTATGTAATCCATCATAACTAAAATATGAACACAGATATGGACCTGGTGAAGTAAACACGAAACCAGACATGCTTTTTTGCTGGCTCGCAGATCTGAATTTTATCACAGTTCTGTACATTTCATCTGGTAAGTGAAGAACAGTTCAGCATAATCCATATCTATAAATATTGCAGTAAAATGTCATTTAAGATTAAAAATGTATTTTAAAAAGGATACAAGACAACTGGAGAATAAATGTGCTTGTCAGGTAGACATCCATTTTGCTAAATCTTTTTTCTGACATAAATAACATACTATTTTTATTGTTAATGTCTTGTCAAATATGATTAAGAGTCTTCAAATTCATATGTATGTAGACTGCAATTTAAGTGAATTTTGAATGTAGGTGGTCTTCCAGTGATAAGATGGAAAAATTAGTTGTCTGCAGTAGCAAGACAGGAATGGTATAACATAGCACCTATGGTCTGTGTTACTTTAAAAAATGATTATACAACACTCTTTACCCACCTTAATTATTATGGATATAATGCCCTAATTTGACATCAGAAGAGCTGAAAATAAGTATCTCAAATTACTTGCCCAAGTAAGGTCAGCAGCAGAATAATGTTTTCTTAGTCAAATACATTATGTCTATTAGAGAAAAATCTGTTGGTTGTCTTACAATTATCCATGAAGTAAACAGCTAGATATTTTTCAGATATATTTTCCCAGTTCTTTAGATAGATTTAAATCAAAATCAAAACTAATAAAACAAAAGCCCTATTTCAAACATTTTCTGAACATTTCATTGATTATTTTCTTACAATATTAAAAGACTTGGATACAGAGCTCAACACATCACCATTCTGTATATCCTGGGAACAGTGAAACAATTTGTCACTTTAAGTCTGTCTCACAAGACTAGCAATGATTGTTGTGACAGTAAATAATATTGTTGCTGCCATTCAAAAAATATTATAAAATTATGAAGACAAACAGATTACAAAATGGTGTCACCAGAATGTCCAAAAAATAAAGTAACTACCATAAACATATTAATGTAAAAAATGTCAATGTCAATTTATTTATATAGCACTTTTAAAACAACATAGGAATGCTGTGGCCAAAGTGCTTTACAATAATAGAATAAAAGAAAACAAACAAATAACATAAATAACATAAATAGAAATAAAATATATGAACATAAATAAAATAAATAATAAATAGAAGTAATGTTATATAATCACAATGAGGAAACCATCAGTATTACTGAAGGTCACGGAATGCAATTGAATAGAAATTGAGTCTTTAATCTTGTTTTGAACAGTTCAGTTGTAGACGACTCCTTTATATGATGAGGGAAAGAGTTCCACAGGTGAGGGGCAGCAGCTGCAAAGGCCCTGTCCCCCTTGGTTTTACATTTGGTACGAGGGACAACAGGAGACAACTGACCAGAAGATCTAAGCACTCTGGATGGCTGGTGTAAAACACACAATTCGGATAAATAGGCAGGACCAAGACCATGTAAAGATTTAAAAACTAGCAACAAGATTTTAAAATCAATTTGAAAACTGACAGGCAGCCAGTGGAAAGAAGCTAAAATAGGAGAAACAGAGTCATACTTTCTTGCCCCAACCAGAAAGCGAGCGGCAGCATTCTAGACCAACTGTAACCTGTGTATCATGGATTTGGTAATCCCAGAATACAGCGAGTTGCAGTAATCAAGGTGAGAAAAAATAAAAGCATGATTAGCTTTCTCAAGATCCCTAGAAGATAAAAAGGCTTGATCTTACCTAATAGATGAAACTGGAAAAAGCAACTCTTGACTACAGAATTTACTTGTTTCTCAAAAGAAAGGTTACTGTGAAAGATAACACCTAGATTGTGGATTTGAGGTTTGCAAAAGACAGAGAAAGAGTTGAGAAGTCCAAGACCAATTTGGGCTTTAGCTGATATACCTACTATAAGCACCTCCATTTTATTTTGATTCAGATCAAGAAAATTATTAGCCATCCAGGATCTTAGTTCAGAAAGACAGTTATGTAGTTGATTTATTGCAGAGTTGCAGACAGGAATATAAACCTGAATATCATCAGCATAGAAGTGAAAAGAAATGTTAAATTTCCTAAAAATAGCTCCAATAGGATGAAGGTATATAGAGAATAAAATAGGACCCAAAATAGATCCCAGAGGAACACCATATTTAAGAGGAGCAGTAGACGAAAAATATGAATTTAAAGTCACTGAAAAGTGTCTACCAGTTAAATATGACCTGGACCAATTAAGAGCAGCCCCTTTAAGCCCAACAAGATGTTCAAGCCGCATCAGCAATATCTCATGGTTAATAGTGTCAATGGCAGCGGACAGGTCAAGGAAGAGAAGGACTGCCGCGTCACCTGAGTCAGTAATAATAGAGATGTCATTGAATATTTTCAGGAGGGCCGTTTCAACACCATGATAATGCCTAAAGCCAGATTGGTAGATCTCAAATAAATTATTGGAGTTAAGGTGATCGACCAATTGATTATAAATGATCCTTTCTAGAATTTTAGCCAGAAATGGCATTTGGGAAACTGGGCAAAAATTAGCTAAAACTCCAGGATCTAATTCTGCCTTTTTTAGATGGGGACGGACAGCAGCTTGTTTTAAAAATGAGGGCACAACCCCCACACTTATAGAATCATTGATAATGGCTAGTAAGGATGGGCTTAATGATAACAAAAATGATAAAACAAATGAAAAACAATAAGAATCACAATCATCAGTTGTCATTTACTTCTCTTTTCAAAACATGACACTCTGCCATTTCTCCACATTTTTCCAGGAAGGAGAGAGAGTACGCAATGGAATGTAAGCGAAAAAATATAGCGCCAGCTTTAAAACAAACCGAAACTGAACCATTATTTGAATTAAGTGATAGTGATGACAATATGAATTGCTCATCAGACTTTAACACAGATAGTGAAACTGAAAAAGGTAAAATTATTGCAGTCAAGTGGAAGGACAAGAAAGTCGCTAGCCTCCAAAGCACTTTTCACAATGCAACAACTGTCCATGTTTGTGTCAGGGTAAACATAGAAACTACTAAGCCTTGTGCTGTGGTCGCCTACAATAACCAAATGGTCAGCGTTGATCGTGTGGATCATGTACTGGTGTATTACCCTCTAATTCACAAGTAACAGAAAAGAAACTTGCTTCTGCTGTTCTTATTGCGATGTTGGGTTGTGCATTGGTGACTGTTTTAAAACTTATCACACAGAGGGCATGCGCTAAATCTATATCACTACACTGGTGGATACTAGAAATTCCTTTCGTACTGTGTTTGTGTTGGCATTTGGTATTAACATGTTTTTGTTACACGTGATAAAATTTTTCTTGTTGAAAAGCATTAAACATTTTTAGCTAATTTTTCTTAGGATAAACATAACACCAAGAAAATTAACTGTGTTGTCCATAAGAATATGTTTCATTGTTGAATATAATCACTGCACAAGATAATATTCTAAAACCATCTCAGCATCATTGAGTATAATGGCGGTCATAATTGAGTTAAAGGCCAAAACTAGCCCTGAATAGGGCGGTTGTCATTTTCATGGTCCACACATGCACATGGAGCTACTTTATAATCATCAGTTAATAAAATGTGTACATAATACACTAAGAGGAATCTTGGCAGAAACAGAGAGAATGTGCAAGTCCAGACACAGAGTCTCTGACATATTATTTGAATCCTGGATGCTGGGGCTCTAAGGTAGCTGTGCCATCTGTTGTGCCACCATGTCAGTCTTTGAATGTGATCTTTTTATTTGTTTCTTAACTGAGTTTATGTTTATTCACTTTGCTAGCAAACCATATTTCCTCTTGGGATTATAAACACTGGATTGAATTTGGAATTGTTTTTATAATAAGGTTTCATTTTACCAAGCTTAATCAAATTACCTACATTATTTTAATTAGTTGATTCTTTTGTAAGAACCTGACTTGATTTTTCACACTTTGTAGCTACATGGTTAAGGTACATATGTTCTTAAACACAACAGGTTTTCTTTTTTTCTTTTTAAAATCTATTAACAATGTGTCCAAGAAAAGTCTCCAAGTACTTTGAAATAGCATATTTGACAGTGAGATGGTGATATTTAATTTTTATATCCTTTACTGCCAAAAATTGGTGAATAATCACTTCCTACTAAGAGGAGATATGTTAAAACCACTGTTGTATCTGGCAAGAAGTAAAAAATCTGCTTACTTGGCTACCAGTCCACCACAGCAGAATATAAGAAGTTCTGAGTCAGAGCCTTGGTTTTCTTTTCCTGTATAGTGTTGCAGTGTTGATTCACTCATCTGTTTAAACTGAGATTCCATTCAATGGGGTGTAAAAGGACAGAATTCTAGATTGCTGTGGTCACAGGTTGTCTGATATGGGCCTGTACTCTAAATCTGTCCCATATTTGTCTTACATACCTACTTGCATTACATGCTGTACCAATATTCACATCAACCAACATGCAAAGGCTAGGCTAGGGAGAACACCCCTTTTAGCCATTCTGTTACACTGGGGCATTTCTGCCATCTTGTGGATTGGGTTTAATAATACTTGATCTTTGGTTATGTGTTTTGAATTTGTGACTTTTTGTAAATATTTTGCTACAGTTCCTTGTTGTCTGCCTGCTTTAATAAGCTTTTTAAAATGTAAATAAACGTGCTGTTGCCAGTTTTAGCAATAAGTGTTCAGTGACTCATTGTTTATGGGTTAAAATGCTGATCACAACATTCTTTCAGGTAATTTTAGGTTCAATTCAAATACTTGGATTTAAAAATTCATAGATGAATGTTATTTTTAACCATTAATGATACATTATTTTCCAGTCCTAGCTGAGTCTTGACTCTGGTTTTAATCTTAACCTCAAAAAATCTTTCGAAAAGGTTCTTAATGAAATATTGTACGAGGTTAGTGTGTAATTTATATATGAAGATGTGATGTTCATTAAAATATAGAAAAAACTTTTTCTTAATCCGCTTAATACAGGTGCCCTTCAAGAATAATTACTAATGTATTCATATAGTTATCAAGAAAGTTTAAATTAACTCATTTTTAAATGAAATATTTTAAACTTTAGCCAAGCTAAGCCAGTGAAATTAGTGGCATCTTTCAATCTCATCACCAAGGCATTAGAATATTGGGAGGGTGATTGGACAACTAGGTAAAATGATGGAAGTGTTGACTAGAAGGAGAGTAGGTGTGCACTGTATAGAGTAGATGGAAAGTTAATGATGCAAGAACACCTAGTGGGAACTGTACAGGTTTTTATGGCAGGGGGATAGTATTGTCAATATTGAAGTTGATATACTTGAGTCAGAAAAATTACACATAAAGTGGTAGAGGTAAAGAGGGTTAATGGACATGCTATAGTTCTTAAGATAATGGTCAACTTTGTTTGTGAGGAAAGCTGATCGGGACATGGCAAAACATTTTAAGGTAATCCCTGGAGAAGTCTGTGTTTCACAACATTGCTTGGCCTTAGAAAATCTTCTAATCAGAGAGATGAAGAAATGTAAGTGGAAGTATTTACTGAGGCTTCAGTTCTGGAAGTTGAAGTAGGAAAGTATGAGAAATAAATTCTGCTGAAATGAAATTGTAGCAGATATTTTAATATCTGTTAATGGGTTTTCAAAATCATTTGATGTGAATGGCAGATGGAAAGCACTAAACAATTCTTGGTTGACATCAACACCAAGACAAGCTAATATAATGGTAGAGGTGATAATTAAGAAAAGCAGGTGATACAGTTGGCAAAGGTGGAAAAGAAAGTAGAATGTCACAGTGTGATCTAAAGTATAAGAAAGCAAAGTTAAATGCTAGAAAATAGAGATGGGATTGTATAAGAGAGCCACAGAATAAAGAAAGAAAGTTGAATGTGCTCCAGGATTGCAAAGCAGTTGGCAAGAGAGAGGCAGGATATAGTAGATGTGAATTGTTAATTTACTTGAAAAATGCTGAATAGAAAATCTTAAATTATAGTAATGTAATTAAGAATACCTAAAAGTGCATGGAGAAGCTGCTCAATGAGGAGAGCAAATTGGATAATGATATTAGTTGTGAGAAAATAGATGGAGGTTGCAAAACACAGAAAAGAATAGGGTAAATAGTGCATCAGGTTCAACTGGAAATGTTGAATTCAGAGGGAGGTCCTAAAATTGAATGACACAACTGCAGAGCATGATTGTGTGTGAAGAGAGAATAACAGAAGACTGAAAACCAACTCTGTTCAGTCTAGTATACAAAGGAAAAAGTGATCAATTGGAGTATGTCTGATATTGCACAAGTTTTTGGACCAGGTGATGAAGGGGGGTTGAGAGTATGCTAGAAAAAAGAATCAGTGGTCCGGTAAATGTTAGCAAAATGCAGTTAGGTTTTAAGACTGGAAGGGGGACCATAATTGCAAGCTTTATTATCAAATGAAGTATCAGGCAAAAAGGGAAGGAAGCTACAATATTAATTTGCAGATCTAAAAAAGATGTTAGCCATGGTCTCATGTGAGGTGGTGAGAAATTGAGAAAGATACATGTCAACATATGGTTAGTACCTACAGTGATGTCATTGTATAAAGAGGCACAGGTGATAAGCATGACAACAGATGGAAATAGTTTTCATGTAAACCTGAAGCTTGACTAGGCATTTGTTCTGAGTCTGTTGCTTTTTGCAGTAGTGATGGGGAAGTCCATAGATTACTGAAGTGGATGCTTTTGTATGCTGGTGATCTTGTATTGATGTCAGTAAATGAAACAAAATTGTAGGAGGAGCTAGTCTGAAATAGAAAGGTTGAGGTAATGGTTGGAGGCAAATGGTCCAGAGTTGTGGAAGAGGTAGGTATATGGCTGTAGGGTAGAGTTAATGGGAGAAGTTAATGCAATGTTTTTTAGCAATAGAGTTGTTTCAGAAAGTTTTGGAACAGGGAAAGCAGAGAAGTTTGGCTACTTAGGAGATATGTTAAATGTATTGAGAGGTTTGGGTTCAGTAGTGATAGCCTGGGTTAGAGGAGCAGAGAAGAAATTCTAGAAGATAGCTCCAATTCTACACTGTAGAGGGGCCTCTGTGGAAATGAAGGTAAAATTTTGGGAAAGCTATATGCTTGGTGGAAGTGGGATGTGGCTGCTGTAGGTAGAACATGAAAGAAAGATGGAAAGAACAGAGATTAGAATAATTAAGTATATTTATGGAGTGTCACTAAATGAGACGAAGACTGATGCCAAGTTAAAAGAGAAAGACTTGGTATAGAGGCAATAGGTCTTGTGTAAAAGAGAAACAAAGGTGGTTTTTGCATGTGGAGCAAATGAGAGAGGATGGAGTTGGAGGATGTGAGTCCTAGTGGGTGGTGAGGAAACCATGTTTGTAGGTGTTGTCAGATTAAATAGAAAAATATGGCTTGCAACCAAAAGGTTTCGTAGAGCTATGAAGAGTGAAGGAAGCCAGTTTGGGGGCAGCTGGGTAGCCTGGGAAAACCAAGAAAATGTCCATTACACCAGTGGAGATGGTGATGATGATGATGATGATGATGATGAAAGTCAGTTAGTGTCACAATAACATTTTCTGAGGAATAACTTTAAGCCTAGCAATTAAAATAAACAAATCAAGCTGTATACATTTTATTTTCCAAACCAAGAGACAACATTTAAAATACTGAAGATCAAAACTAGGATAATTCCTGGAGTTATCACTTGATTTAAGTGAAATACCAGCAATAAAGCACAACGTGAATGTCCACAATATGTCTGATACAAGCACTGTATCCATTGATCATCCGGTAGAGTAGCATTTTTGGTTTTATATAATGTTGCTGAACTGCATCTCTTACATACTGTTAACAGTTGTTCTACCTTCACAAAATCTTTGCTTAATTAATACCCAGACTATACATTAAATTCTCTTTGTGAAAAAATGTCAGTACACTCTATCCTATCCAGGAATCATAAATGATTGTGTGTATTTAATGCACAAATATAGGTCCCTTAGGAATTTGAGTCCATCATTACTCAGCCTTAATTAAATTGAAAGAAACTTTGTGTGTGCAGTGGTATGCTTGCTGCGGGCATGTTTGTAGTTTACACTTATGTCACTTACATTTTTGTTAATTACTTTGAAGCCTATCGAGTCATGCCAGTCAAACATGACAGTTCTCTCATGACAAATGAAGCTTCTGTATGCTGATTTTTTATGTTAATGTATATTGTGTCTATAATAAAATATTGCAGTTTCTTCGAGGTATAACACTCCCACCTGAAGTAGCTTAATTTCTCTCTCTCTCTCTCTGTCTTTTGTGAATCAGTAACTTCAAGGCCTGTAGAAGTATGTGGGTAACACCTGTCATGTAGGTTGTGGCTTGTAATTTAGAATGAGAAATTATTAGAAAACACCTGGGTTCTCTTTCTGGGTCACAACAATCAGACCTGCATCCTTTACTTAATTGATGAATTTTGACATATTTTCGAATATGATCTGCAAGACATATGGTATATAATGAACATTAAAGCTGCTTTATAGATTAAAATACCTGGGTATGAATCCCTGTCTGAGCTCTGACTGTGTGAAGTTTTCAGGTTTTTTAATTACATACTCCTGTTAAGGTCACTGGTGACTCCAAATTGGACTCCTACTGTAATGCCAAATGTGGATGGGATGGGCTACAATTCCCATCATTGAACTGGTTCAAGCAGTATAGAAAATGAAAGATTGGGGTGAATGGGTAGGTGGTCAGATATGTATACTGTAAACTGACACCAGTTCCCATAACACTGAGTTTGGGTTAAGTGAGACAGAAGATGGATGGATGCTTTAAATTTTAAAGGAGAAATAGTGAATGCAATTAATCTTTTGTCTAAAATGGAATGGTAAATTCCATAAGTCTTTTCTGTCTAAAAATAAAAAAATATATATAATAATATAAATTCTCCTTAGAGAAACAGCAACATAAGGCAAAATACTTAGAATACCTCCTAAGAATGAAAGTCACTTAGTAATTGTCTTGGTTAGTTATGTGAATCTTTGGTTTATTATTAAATGAGCAAAAGAGTTTTAATGCCTTTATTCAAATTCCACTAAAATTATAGCATTTAATTACTGTCAATCTAATTATAATCCCTAAAATTAAATGATTTGTTAATTAAAAGATTGTTTAAAAATCTAAAATTGAAGACTAAGATTAAATACAAATATTGCTAAGTGGCAGATAAGAACATTTTTGGAGCATAAGTACTATATAACATTGTCAACACACTTCCTACATCTGAATATCCAGATTAGAGAATAGAAGTCAATTTGCCTTTTGCTCAATAAATAAAAAGAACAGTCATGCTCTTCTAGCAGCATTGTGATTGTGAACTCTGTCACTGTAAGTCATTGTAAGAGGGCACCATATGCTCTGAAACCCCTTGTGCTTCTAATGACAGACCTGGAGATGTTTGTAGTAGGTGTTGTCTACAGTATAATACTGAATGAAAATTTACTGGTATGTTTTATATCCTAACAAAAAAGATTCATGGGTGGAATCTGTGGTAATTCACTGGGGAACGCATTTTTTGTTGAGTTAGATCTTACACTTGTGTTTTACTAATTTTTGGGTGGTGAATCCAGAAGTTACCCCAGTTTTTTGCTATCACATGCAGTTTTTACAATACAGGGTACCCTCTATTTTTGTCATAAAACATACAAATTTTAGATACAATGAAAAAATAATGAATTAATAACTTGAATGTACTGTTTATATAAATTTCTTTTGTTCATACAAAGGATTTATCGTTACTCTATGACATTTTATTTACAGTAAAACATTTGAAAAATAATCAGGTAAGCGGTTAAGGTAAAAATTTACGCTTATAGCTTTTCCTGGAGTGTTCAGTGTTAGGACAATCCTGCCGGATGCTCCAACAATAGTCAGCCATCATATGTACATCCCATCTACCCTGATACCGTCCTTCCATGACCTTCAAATATTGGTGGAATCGTTCACTTTGCTCATCACTGACTGCACCAAGGTTTTCCAGGAAGTTAGAAAGATGACTATGCAGAAAATGCACCTTGATGCTCAGATTGCAGCCAATCATTTGGTAGCTCTTCAAGAGTTTCGGGAAAATTTCTGTGTAATTATTTGCTTGTGTGTTTCCAAGAAAGTCTTTGACAATGGCTTTGAATGATAACCAAGCATTCTTTTCGACTTCTGACATTGTCCTGATGAAATGTTCATCTTTGATGAGCTGCTGAATCTGTGGGCCATCAAACACACCGGCCTTTATTTTTTCAAATGACAGGCTAGGAAATGCCAAAATGAGGTACTTGAAACAATCTCCTTCAGTTGGCAAAGCTTTAACGAACTGCTTCATCAGACCCAGTTTCATGTGCACAGGTGGGAATATAATATTCTTTCTATCAACAAGTGGCTCATGTAGAATGTTTGGATCACCTGGTTTTAGGGCAGATCTTGGAGGCCAATTCCTTTCCACCCAATGCCTCTCACGAGCTCTGTTGTTCCACATGCACAGATAACAGGGATAATTGGCGTATCCATGTTGCTGACCAAGAAGGAAGCATACCATTTTAAGGTCAACACAGATGACCCAATTGTGTTGGTGATATTGCAACAACTCAATGACTCTCTTTATGTCTGCATATTCTTCACAAAGGGAAACTGAATGGCCAATTGGGACTGACCCAAATATATTGCCATTGTGAAGGAGGACACACTTTAAGCTCTGCTTTGAGCTATCAATGAATAGTCACCATTCAGTTGAGTTATAGATTGGAATTCCCAATTCCTCCATTAAACCAGGTATGTTATGGCAATACACAAAGCCACTGTCAGTTCTAAAGTACTGCAGAAATGCAATTTCTCTGATTTGAAAGTACAATACCTTTGTTCCTTTTTCAAGTAAGTTTTTCTCACGCAGTCCTGATGCTAGGAGTTCTGAAGCCTTCTTCGATAGTCCCAAATCACGTGCCAAATCACTCAACTCATACTGATCAAATCCCTTATGAACAGAGTCCTCTTCAATTTCAAACTCTTCATCATGGTTGTCACCTAGTTCATCACCATAATTATGTTCTTCAAGAGAGGGTAGTGTAACAAAAACCGGCACTGGGATTTCATCTGAATGAGCCACTGGGTGTATAGCCAATAGTAGACTAGGATACTCTTATGTTACATTTATTTTTCTTGTTATATTCTGTTTTCACTATACAAAAGTAACACTCACTGAAATTATCTCCTGGCTCTTGCCAAACCATAGGTATACGAAATTGCATCTCATCACGTGTTCCCTTTGTTCACATTAGTAAACTCTTAACAAACTGTTTGTACACCTTATGAGGGGCCCAAGACTTATCTTGATCACCAAGTTTAACTTTGAAATATGCCAAATAGGCTTGCTCTACAAATGTGCCGATATTCGCCATTTGACTGGGAATGGTGAAACTGCCACAGATATAACAAAATGAATCAGGGTTGTTTAGGCACTTACGACAAGAAACAGCAGAGACATGATCTGAAAGAAAGGAAATACTGTACATGTGTAAGTAGAAAAATAGATTTTGCTTATTCACTACGTAGAGCAGCGCAACCTTTGACCACACTGTCTTGCGTGTAAATGAATAGCCTATACAAATCCACGCTATAGTAATGGCACTAATATAAGTAGTAGAGAAAAAACCTGACGTGATAGAAGAAAACTGTCGGAGATGTCTGGGGTGTCAACCCAGCCGGGACGCCTGGGTAGACCAGAGGAGGGCTTACACCTACCCCAGACCATTTGGGGGTGACCGCCCTGGTTCCTTTGGGGGCCACGGGTACAGAGTTTAGAAGCTCAACCCTGTAGGGGCCTGTGTTCACTGCCAGGGGGCGCCCCCATGCCTTTGGAGCCCTGGACCTTGGCACTTACGCCAAACCCGGAAGGGCCGGGGGGAAGAAGACTGGGGACACCCAGAGTGCTTCCGGGAATGCAGCCGGCACTTCTGCCACACTGGGGCGTGTTGATGGGAGATTGCCAGGAAGCACCTGGAGCACATCCGGGTGTGTATAAAAGGGGCCGCCTCCCTTCATAAGAGGCAAGAGTCGGGAGTGGAGTGGACGGAGCTCTGGAGGAGAGAAAGAGGTGGCCTGAAGAAGTGAGGCACTATGTTGTGGCCAGGCCTTTTGGGGACTTTGGGGTTTGTGTGGCACTTTTGTAAATATGGCACTTCATAATAAACATGTTGTGGATGACATTGACGTGTCTGTCTGTGGCCAGGCCAGCTTCCACAAAACTAACAGCACTTTCAGAATCAGCATGCCTATGTTAGTGTAAATAAGTTTAAAAATTTAAAGTCAGCAAAAAATTTGCTCAAAATTGTTCCCCAGTGAATCTATTATAATATTTTTTACATGTCGACATTTAGGACAATTGAAAGGCTGAGTGCTGGTTAAATGAACATGCACCTGTTTTACCAAAGTAAGTCATGTTGTTCTGTCTAACTAGTAGACTTTTGTACTAGAAACTCTCCTATTGACACACCATATCCTATGTTTGAATTGTATATCTGAAGAGATACAGTTTGAATAATTACTTCATTTAAAAGTTAAACAACAATAGCTTTTATTCATGAGACCCTTCTATCAGAGTTGGCATATGTTCCAATCATGTTTAACATTGGATTTTTAAGACTTCAACCAACTGTTCTGCAATACTTCTTTGAATATTATAATTGATTTAAAAACATAAGGTGAAGAAGGTAGCCTTCCTACTTTCTACCACATCATGGTTTGTATTTCACAGGTCTGTTCTCTGAGGCACTGATCTGCAATATTACACAAAGTAGATTTAAATATATGATTACATAATGAAATTGAAAATAATTAGTTGCAATCTCAAGTAACAAATATATAATAGGTGTAAGATATGCTTTTTATTATATTCAGTAATTCAACCAAAAATAATTGTTCAAATAAAAATCTTCCTACATAAATTGTTAAAATGTGGTACTGTATGTAATTAAGACTTACGTAAATGAATATCAGCTTTAGCATGATGCCACTGCTTTGCCATGCGTAACATGCAATGTGAATACATTCCAGAAAATTAAGTTAAAGCATCCCACCAAACTTTTTTTTGAGAAGAGATAAAGGAGGCTGTGACCAGTAAGATGACTAGCCTTTACTAGGAAGATTTTTAAGTACACTTAATTTTTGTGAAGCTGCCAAAAATCTATGACGAGGATAGCATCTTGCAAAATCATTTACACCATCAAACCATTTTTTTATTTTCTTAAATTAAGTAAATATCTAAGTCAGTATTTGAATGCCAAATTACACCACATTTATTAATGACTAGTATTGTAACTGTTACAATAAATCCTGCAAGAGGTGTTTCTCCTTGCCAGTCACTAATTTGGTAGGATCAGGCAGTTTCTGTTGTGATTCTCATTAGTTTGCTGTTGTGTGTCATTTTTTGATCAGTTTGATCCGCAGTAATATCTTGTTTGACTGCTGTTTATTTTATTTTAATGTTATGACAGTGATGTCATCATGCCACATCATTTTTTAAGTTGGCACTTCTATTTGACTCATGGTTTTCAGTGCTGTGGATACAGTTCTGGTTAATACTGCATGATTGCAATATTGATTTCTACTTCAGCTTAAGGTTTTTCTTAATTTTGGGTTTAAACACTACTTACTTTGATTCCTCATTAACAGCCTTATTCTGTCTTTAAACCACAATTCAATCTGTTCCTTACTTAATTCATCTATGTCTGTTTCACTCTTATTAAAAAAGTGCTTGTTTTACCATCCAAGTGTTCACTACAGTTTGTAGATGGCAATGTATATTTTCCACTTTATAACTTTTGACGTCAGTTTTTGAATTTGTTTTATGCCCTACTTGTCATCATAGCCTTTTTTCATCTTAATATCAAAATAGATGATAAAAATGTTCATCACATACTGTAAGTTATTTTATTATACAAGGGCAATAGGCCAGGCAATCAGTTTTGTAGTGTGTTATCTTCATTCTTTCCATATGAAATAATTTAGCTTTGTCAAAGCCAGTCCTTTTTTTCATTTGACTTTTTGCCTTTTATTGACCTGTGGACCTGGCCCTGTATAAACTTGCAATGGATTAAAGTTCATCAATAAAGAAAAGAAATAGAAACATTTTTCATTTTATATGTATTTTTTATTTTCATGTTAAAAGGTTAAAACCAAATTCCTTTACAACCTTGCCAGAGCCTTGTAAAACTAGATTTCATAATATTTTCAGTAGGGGTGAGGTACTTGAATATTTATTTACAGATTAAAAGCAGGTGAATAAACTTTACCAATATGACAAAAAATTTTTAGAGGCAAAGTCTGATTTGATGTGAAAGGAATGAGAGCTCCAGGTCTGTCTCTTTCAATTATATCACTTGGACCATAGATTCCTGCTAATATTCCCCTAAGCATGTGTATTGAATGTACAGTCTGTCCACTCAAATAATGTATCACATTTCTGTGAATTATTTAATTGTGCATCAGGATTGTTTTGAGAAATCTGCTTGATTACAGAGGGTAAACATCGGTTTCAGAGATGCATTTGTCAGAAGGTATTTATTTGCCAAATGCCTCAGTGCTTATTATTAATTTAAAAAGGAAGAATTCCCAATTTAAGAAATAAAAATTGAAAGGAAGTGACAACTCCTAGTTATAGTCACCATACCAGCACCTAAATGGTCTATGCAGATGACTCTGTTTTAATCCATTTATCCATTTTATGATTCAGCTTTTCTATTACAAGGACCGGTTTGTAAATTGTGCTTAGCTTCAGTGGTACCCATTTTACATCTGACGTTATAATAGGACAAGAAAAGAAGTTGTAATGAAAGCAGGGCATTAAGTCCAGAATAAATTAGCAGTATTTATTCCATTAATGTTTCACATGATATTAAGTCGAGATTAAGAATTTATAATTTGCTTCTTTCTGTCACAGCATTTTGTAACTGTATCCTGGTATTTAGAGTTTTGTATGTAAAGAAAAATCATTCTGCTTTTGTATTAATTTTTATCCTCCGTCTGTTGCACTACTACTCCTTTTAGAGAAACTTTTCTTCAAGTTGCAACAGGCATCATTTTTTAACAGTCCTCTGTTGAAGCTGCCAAGTCTAAACTGTAATTCTGAATTCTTTCACTATTATATGTGTTACATTGTTGCGGTAGTATTGACAAATACTTTTTTGATTTGCTTTTTTTATTTATTTTAGGACCACCAGATTATACCTTTACTACATTTAATATTATCCTTTGCTTTTCTTTGATTCTTTTAATAAGTTTCATTCAGGACTTTCTTTAATTACTGTGCTATTCCACATTATTCTTCTTTGCACCTTTTAGAATTTTTCATTTTCTTTTTTTTTTTGCAAAACTACCCCTTGTATAAAATCAAATGCTTTAATTAAACTCTAGAATTATTTTGCCTTCCCACTTTTTTAATGTATTAACTATTTATTTACTATAGATATTTGTTTATTATTAACCATTAAGAATTCCTTCCAATTTATTTTCCCCCTCCCAATAATACATTTTACATCTAATTGGATTTTATAAATATCCTTGATTTTAAGGGATGTTTGTTTAATTTGAAAAGAGTTGATGTAATGTGTTGTTTTACTTAATCTATTCAAAGCCATAACTAACATTGTGTTGTTAAATGTTAGGCTTATTCATTTATTCAGGACTGTTCACCTCCAAAGACACCACTGGTATCCACCTGTTTTTTCAGCCATGATACAAATCAGGATAGGTGGTTTACTTTCAATATTTATTTTGTGAAAGCAGTTTCATTCTCTCAGAGAGGCCATTTGGAAAGAAACCCAGGCTCCAAAGAACTTAAGGCTGGGTTAGGAATTCCTGACATCTTTTACGAATAAACTGACATCTGGTTTTAAAATATATACATTATAAATAAATATATAGAAATAAAATAAACTTATCAAAAAAGTGTTATAAGTTGTCTTACCTCATGCTGCCAGGCACTTCTGGGGACTGTTATATGTTTTAAAAGTGAACCTAATTGTCCAAGAAGAATATTCCAAAGCCACCACAAAAACTACACAAATTATTTTATAGTCAGGAAGAAGTGATTTTCAGGCTTTGAGTCCCTTGCTTACATTCCTATTTTCTAAAAAAGGAACACTACTATTTTAACTTTGAAAATGCCCCATCATTCTGCCATCAAGCATGTATACAAATGAACAAACTTTAAATAAAATTGTGTTTATTTTATTTTACTTTTCTCAGCATTAAATATTTAGTAGATGATGACTGTCTGCCAAATTCCCATTATTCTCTGAGGACAATGTTAAACAATAGCCCACATTATAGAAACATAGGCCATTTGGTTGCACATTGACATGGCAGTCACAAAACAACATGTAAATATTGTATATCATGTTTTTATTTTTTGTTACAGTATTTTACATTTTAAATAATTGCAAGTATTTATTAAATTATGCAAAAGCTGTCTTTACCCAGGATATAACATTTGAAAAAATAGATTTACTCTAACTTGAGATTATTTATTTTGACTTCATACAGATTTACAATGTAATGTGCAAAAAGGTGGGGTACAGTCCTTATTAGAGTGGTAGTTTAAAAAGTGCTATTGAGTTCTGAAAAGTTTTAAATTGTCAAGTGTGTTCTTCCTGTGTCCTTAAGTTCTAAAATCAGTCTTGTATTTGTAAACAGCAAGTAAAACTGTAACACTAATCTTGTTTACATAAAATAATGTGCATAACTACTGCCTGAACTAACAACAACAACATCTATTTATATAGCACATTTTCATACAAATAATGTAGCTCAAAGTGCTTTACATGATGAAGAAAAGAGAAATAAGAGACAAAGAATTAGAATAAGAGAACACTAATTAACATAGAATAAGAATAAGGTCCGATGGCCAGGGAGGACAGAAAAAACAAAAAAAAAAACTCCAGGCGGCTGGAGAGAAAAAATAAAATCTGCAGGGGTTCCAGGCCACGGGACCGCCCAGTCCCCTCTGGGCATTCTACCTAACATAAGTGAAACAGTCCTCTTTGTATTTAGGGTTCTCTTGGAAGGACTTGATGATGATGGTCATGTAGACTTCTGGCTTTTAATCCATCAATATAGGACATCACAGTGCTTTGATTAGGTGGTGATGGCGCAGATCGCCACCACATAAAACCGGGGAAAGAAACAGAAGAGAGAGTAAGGGTCAGTACGGATTTTAGAGCCATCATGAATAGTTATTATGATGAATTGAATACACAAAGTATCAGGATTAGATGTTATCAGAAAGCCATGTTAAAGTAATGTGTTTTTAGCAATTTTTTAAAGTGCTTTACTGTATCAGCCTGGCGAATTCCTATTGGCAGGCAATTCCAGATTTTAGGTGCATAACAGCAGAAGGCCGCCACACCACTTCTTTTAAGTTTTGCTCTTGGAATTCTAAGCAGACACTCATTTGAGGATCTAAGGTTACGATTTGGAATATAAGGTGTCAGACATTCCGATATATAAGATGGAGAACTGCAGAAATGTGCTTGAATTTTCTTTTCCTAGTTAGGATTCTAGCAGCTGCATTCTGCACTAGTTGCCAACGATTTATGTCTTTTTTTGGGTAGTCCTGAGAGGAGTGCGTTACAGTAATCTAGACGACTGAAAACAAAAACGTGAACTAATTTCTCAGCATCTTTCAATGATATAAGATGTCTAACTTTTGCAATGTTTCTTAAGTGAAAAAATGCTGTCCTAGTGGTCTGATTAATATGCGATTTAAAATTTAGGTTACAGTCAACAGTTACCCCTAAGTTCTTTACCTCCGTCTTGACTTTTAATCCTAATGCATCAAGTTTATTTCTAATAATCTCATTGTCTCCAATATTGCCAATCACTAAAATTTCTGTTTTCTCTTTATTTAGCTTGAGAAAATTACTATTCATCCAATTAGAAACACAAGTAAGACATTGTGGTAGTGAATTTACAGCGTCTGGGTCATCAGGTGCTATTGATAAATACAGCTGTGTGTCATCGGCATAGCTCTGGTAACTCACGTGCCTCAAGATAATCTGACCTAACGGAAACATGTAGATTGAGAAGAGCAGTGGACCCAGGATAGAGCCTTGTGGAACACCATATCGGATATCATGTGTCTTTGAGTTGTGATTACCACAACTAACAAAGAATTTTCTAACTGCCAGGTAGGATTCAAACCCATTTAAGACACTGCCAGAGAGGCCCACCCATTGACTAAGGCTATTTCTAAGAATATTGTGATCAATGGTGTCAAAAGCGGCACTCAGATCTAAGAGGATGAAAACAGATAAATGGCCTCTGTCTGTATTTACCCATAAGTCATTTACTACTTTAATGAGTGCAGTTTCTGTGCTGTAATTTGTTCTTAAATCTGACTGAAATTTATCAAGAATAGCATGTTTATTGAGATGGTTATTTAACTGCATAATGACTGCCTTCTCTAAAGTTTTACTTAAGAAAGGCAGGTTAGAAATGGGTCTAACATTTTCAAAAGCAGAGAGGTCAAGATTATTTTTCTTGAATAGGGGTTTAACTACAGCAGTCTTAAGACAGTCAGAGAAGGCCCCCGTATCTAATGACGAGTATACTAACATTTCTTTTGTCTCAAATCTAAGCTCACTCTAAAAAATTGCATCTAGTTGACTCAAACACTAACCATAGTGAAAAGTCCTCTTAAAGTAATAGTCCACCCAAAAATTATGTTTTTTATATGTTAGTTACCCAATGTAGTTTGTAGTGATGTCCAAGAAAAAAAAAATCTCATGTTTTCATGTAGAATGGGGGAAAAAAAATTATGATATACTGTACTCATAATACAAGCTGTACAATGGCGAACAATGTGAAAAACATCTATGGAAAAATGAAAAAAAAATCTCATGTTACTTGTGTCGCATAATCTGCATGTCAGTTATCTAGTCATATGCTCAAAATATGCAAAACACTTGCTTTTTTGCTAAAATGTTATTATATAGACACAGAAAATGTCAGGGCACATCATAAATCTACAGGGAATTAACTTTTACATTTGAAGATAGAACTCTTGACCAATAAATGAGGGGGAGAGGCAGATCTTCAATTGAAAAAGATATGGACTTTTTCCTCTAATGTGAACAAAGGCCTGTCTAGTGTGTAATCAATCATTTCTGCTGCTGTTTTAAACAGGACTATCCAATTGACAGCATGCAGTGTTTGAATTTATGTTACTGTATTGCCTTTTTTTTTTCATTTTTTAAAACATTGTTGTACAAGGAAACAGTAATGTTAGAAAGTTGGAACTTACCTTCAACCAGTTCTTTTTGGAAAATGACTGAATAACTTGAATACACATATTGTTTATTTTGGATGTTGCATTTTCCATGAAATGTTAAGCAAGAAAGAGGCTGAGGATGTAATAATAAATCAAATTTGAGATTTTCCTTTTTAGTTGGAGTGTCCATTTCAGCACATAAGCACAGAATTACTAGCAGAAGCTTGAAGTGTGAATCCACTATAAGAGAGGGATTCAATGGCTTGTTTATTTTGTAGAAAGCCAAGTGCAACAAACCAGTCTTCTATTCCACACTTTCCAAACAGCACTAAGATAAAATGTTAATAATGAAGCATTGCACCACTGTGCCTCCCCTTTGTCATTATTTCCTTCCATGTATTTATTATTACTGATGTAGATAATGTGAATAATAATTCAGATGTTCTTTAGATATTTAGAGCAAAAAAGTGAATTTTATGCTTTTCGTACTTTTAAAAGTAATTCTAATTCTGTGTTTCTTAATACTGATTTTAGTGTTTTATCCTTAAAAGGCAGACAGTTACATTCCTTGCGATTATTTATATCTGCCATGGTTGATCTACAGATAAATACTGCAACAAGTAGGTTGCACTCATGCCATTTTTTGCCTTGTCAGCTGGTGAATGAAATATATGAAGAATTCAGGATCCTCTCAAACATGTCCTTAAATAATTGAAAGCAGCAGTCTCTCTGAATCATCATGACATACACCGTAATAAATAAAATCCATTCTGTGACAAACCATTTTTTCCTTTTATATCCTGGTGACTCAGCTTATTTGTTTGAGTGTTGGAATATCATAATATAATAAGGACACCTAAATAAGATAAACAACAAAATAGGCTGTTACAGTACCATGTAATTTTCAGGCCTGTCCTTTTTGCTGTCTTTTCCTTTCAAAGTACAGTGCATGCTTTATGTAATTAAATCCTGCCAGAGTCACTAGGCTTTTCCTGAAATGTACTATTTACTAAGTGGTTTAACACATAGGGAAATGTTTTCCTAAAGAAAAAACAACCATAATTTAATATATCACATTTAGGGAACATTGACTCAGTCAATATTCAAGCAATTTCAGAATTTGAAAACCATAGTCTGTAATAAATATGGCATTTAATCAAACTATTGATGGAAAAATTAGTAGCATGAAAACTTGTCAATTCCAATAGCATGTGACGGGCTACAAAATTACTGTAAAGCCTGGTTTTCAATATAGTGTTGCATATGAAGCATTTTTATGTCATGTCTTCAACATTATACTTTAATTAAAATAATTGTGCACTGGGCAGTATTATGGCATAACAGATAGCTTTCTACCATCACAAAATTTGAATACCAATTTGATACCTGCTTGCTGAAGCTTCTGTATGGGGTTTCCTCGGATAATATAAAAAAGTGCTGTTAGGTCAGTAGTCAAGTCTAAATTGTCCCAGTATGAGTAAATGAAGGTGTAAGCTTGAAAGTGCCCTATGATTGACCAACCAGTGCTGGTTTATGCTTTAAACCTGTTTTATACTGTATTGTGTAAGCATTGTTGTAATGACAACAGTTGGTAATTATCCCTTTATATATATATTTTACAATAAATCTGCTTCTTGTCACTTTTTGAGAAGAACTATGCTAAGTTGAGAGTGCCTGAAAATCACCAACTCTTTCTGCACCAATGTTAAAAGAAACTTGCTAGGATTTCTTTATCACTACCTGTACCGATCCTGTTTAACCCTGCCAAATCAAAGAAGCCTTCACTTGTAACACGGACAAGAGGAAAGTGGACCTCAACACATACCAGAATTTAATTAAAGAAACTGTAAGAAAACCTATCCTAAAAGTGGCTTCTGAGTATAATTTCTTTGATTAATAATAGGAAAAAGCTGAAATTGTGTAAATATGTATCCTGTGAGAGTACTTGGTTTACTATGTACATATGTCTGCTATCAATCTCAAACTGCGCAATTAGTTGGATGCAGGAACAGTCTGGCAGTTCTGCTAGTGGGTATATTGCTCATGTTCAATTATGAACACAAGGAGACATCCATGTAAGAGTGCCAGTCAAAATACAAAATTAAAAATGTATAGCAAATGAGGTTTTTGGCTGTTTCCCATGAAAGAAATATTAGGCAATGTAGGCTGAACATGTTATAGACTTCCTGTACAAGCAAATGTTGGGACATGTTGTAATGTCTATGTCTATCAGTCTTTTCATGTGTTCTAAATATGCCAGATTATTAAAGAACCAGTGACGATGTACTGCACGATAATGTGCAGTGAATACACTAGACTTGAATATTCATACTTTTCATGCTCTTTCTCTGTACGTTTAGTGTTTGTTTGCTCAGAGGTTAATGTGCTTGCTGCTTCCTGAGCAGCTCTTCTTTTCTCCACCCTAGCAGCCCGCTTCTTGTCTTCTTTCGTTGGGAACTTTTTGTGTTAAAGATTGAGATTAAGTCAGGTTTTGTGTTACAGTTACTTAGTATGTTTTCCTTAATTTTTCCCTTAAGCAGTTCTAAACAGAGTGTGTGCACACAGCAGCAAGGAATTTAGACAGCAGGGTATTCTCTGGTTATGTTGGAGACTGTATATAGATTAGTAAGAAACTGTGTGTTAATGGAGATAACAAAAAATAATTTTGTCAACTTTTAAAACACCCTCAAATGGAAATTTTAAAACCCTCAATCCTTATCTTTCGTGAGAAAGGAAACCAGGTGACATATGCTTGCTGTGCTGAATATTTAAAAGTTTTAACGCAGAATAGTCATAAGTCAAGGACCTCAGATTGAAGGCATTATTCAAATACTGTTGTCAAAGAACAAATTAAGATGATATTCACAACAAACTAAGGAGTGACTTAAAATCAAACAACAAAAAAGACTTATTTCTAGATATGTATTTATTATGACTTTAATTGTGATGACTTAGAGAATAGAGAGTGCGAGGTAGGAGCCTATAAGAATTTCAACGTAGATATTTCCATTGTATTCTGGCAGAAGTAACAAGAGACCCAACTCAATACATTTTGAGAAAGGAGGGAATGGGAAGTGGTTTTACCCAGTTTATGTATTTATGATGTTTGTCAGGTAAAGAACTTTACAGATACAGTGAGAAGCAGACTAGGAATATTGTCCCTTTGTGGACTTCAATATTATTTCAAAGAAAATTTCTTATATTCATGGTATGAAAAGGTACAATGTATTGTTTTTAGGACATGCCTTGCAGGCAGTGGTGGTTTGTAATGCAGAGCACTGGGTGACACCCTTATTTTAAAAACTCTACTTAAATGAATTAGGTAATGTGAAATAATCATGAAATAAATATATTTGTACAACATGGCTGGTGTCAGTGCATGTCAATATCCATTAAAAATTGTTTCTGACTTGTGTTTGCTTAATTTCTGTGTGAATAAAAAATAAAATTCTGTTTGAATACCTATATTTCTGGAGTGAAGGATGCTGGACAAATGAGAGTCTATTTAAGTGCTTGATCTTTTGTCAAGCAGGTGACTGAGGCTTCCCTTTAATTGGTTGCTTTCAGCTCTCTGTGCCCCAGACACTCTCACATTTATTGGCACCAAATTAGTATTAGTTTAGGTCTTTTTAATCTAATGTGATTGGGCAATCATCGATGGACTATTTCATTTTGACATCAACGGTTCACAGTTCACATCCGCCTTTAATGTTACTGATGAGCTAGCATGACTTTGATGGCAACTTCAAGCGGAACTAGAGGACTTAAAGAAAATTTGGTTATTTCTTTAACAAAACACCCCTTTATAAATTGTTCATTTGAAGAAAATGGAAGATAAAGGATCTTGGACCAGATCGACCTGATGGAAGAATTCAAGGATGAGTTTTTTCCAGCTGTTGTTAAGAAAAACATAGTTGGCTATCTAGGGGTGGTATAAGCAATGCCTTTTTTGATTTCTCTGTTTGCTGTTTCAGAGTATTGATATTGAAGCATTGTGGATGACAGGAGTACAAGATCTAAAATATCTTTCTTAACAATGGAAATGGCAGAAAAGTAGCTTCAGTCATCTAGACAACAGCATGAGGCAAAATTTTTTTGGCAGGTTTAGTATTAATGAACAGCTAGATGAAGGCTACAAGATTGGCATTAGAAGGCACAACGAAGAGATGACCAAAAATCAACACAGTCTGTCCAGAATAATTGATAAGATACAGTATGTATCTGTTTGTGGTTAGTAGAACAGTGGTGTGCCTTGGGTTGATTTTGGTTACAAGAAGTGGGCCACTACAGAAAAAAAGATTGGCAAACTTTGTTTTAGACAACAGTATGTGGATCATTTTTTGGCAGGCTTAAAGAAATCACTCAGTTTAATCAGAAAGTAATTGAAAAATTTTCAGGCCTGAAGGACAGAAGGGCAAAATGTTTGTTCAATGAAATATATGTATCCTAATCATAAAGGCAGGATAGATAGATAGATAGATAGATAGACAGATAGATAGATAGATAGATGTGAAAGACACTGCATAATAGATGTGAAAGGCACTATATAATAGATAAGTGCTGCTTCAGTTTGTCCCCCAAAAAGATGCCCCTTCACCCAAATTTTTTTCACCAGCTGCCACTGCTTGCAGGCAAAAAAAAGTGGTACTCTGAGCAGCAATGTATTAGAAGCACAATATCTTCATGCAGTAGACTTGGAAAAATATACCAGTTTTCTTACTAATCTTAGAATACAGTTTAATGCTCAAGTATTTTTAAATTGAAAGCTATTTGCTATACTAAATCACTTTAGTTTGTGCAGTTGAATAAAAGTAATTGGCCAAGACTACCCTATATTTTAAATATCTGATGTGGCTAGCATATCTTTACTTTAGTTGGTCATCTTGGACAGAATGTGTCAGAATGAGTTTTTTGAATTATTTCAGAAATTATTAATAATAATGGAAGTTATTGTGTTTCATGTTCCCTGTGTCTAATGGTATAAGCTTCAGTATGTTTCCTTCCAAGCATTAATATGTCCTTTGAATGTATCATGAAGTATATAGTGCTTCCATTGAAGTCTGGTAGAGAGTAGCAATATGTATGCCCTAAATGCACAAACGCATAGCCCACTAAACCTTAGCCTGGTGTTTGGAGCTTAACGGATATATCAAAATATTAATATCACAATATTTTCTGTCATGCCCAAGTCAACAGTGAAATTTGTTAGGGAAATTAGTGTATGAATATTTTAGACCTCCTGATGCCTCAGACTTTTCATTTGGTGTCTCTAAAGCAGGGGTCCCCAACTCCAGTCCTGGAGGACCCCAGTGGCTGCAGGTTTTCATTCTAATCCTTTGCTTAATTGGTGACCACTTTTTGCTGCTAATTAACTCCTTTTCCTTTCATTTTAATTGACTTGTTATTTCAAGATTTGTTCCCCTGAATTTATTCCATGTTCCTCTGAATTGCTTTGTTTCTTTCGTTAAATGCCACCCAAACAGAAATGAATTGTGAAGTGAGTGAGCCAACAAAAGACAAACTAAGTCAGGGCCTCAAACTCAAACCAATTTCACTCCAACCAGTTGCTTAATTAAGTGCCAATTCTTGTTGTTAATTAAACCTGTTCTTTAATTCCATGGCTTGTAGCTGTTCTCATTGTGCAATAGCATACATTTCTGAAATTGTTAATTTTCTCTTTACTAAGAACACTGTAAAAATGTTTTGGGGACCTGAGCAGATCAGCATTCCTGAGATCATCACCTTTCTTTATTTTCAGATATTGTATAATCCAGTGTTTCCCAGCCTCGGTCCTGGGGGCACACTGTGGCTGCAGGTTTTTGTTCCAACCAGCTTCTGTTTTTAGTTGGACTCCTAGACGAATTAAGTGATGTGTTATTCCCCAAGTTCTGTGCTTTGGGAACAATATAGAAATTAGAAAACTAAGTTTGGTAAAAAAAATATATATATATATATATATATATATATACTGTATATATTAAAATGTACCAAGCAGTTATATGGGAATAATGTACAGGGTGGTCCAGATCTAATTATGCAATTATGAAAAGGTGAACACATTGCACCCGCTGTTCGACTGGCAACTGTCTCTCCGCCATTTTGGAATGTAGGGCAGGTGCTACCATCTATCGGCAACAAAAACAATTTTTTTTTAATTCTCTGTGTAATAAACTTTATAAGTTAGAGCATAATGAAAATTGCATAATTAGATCTGGAACACCCTATATTTTTTTCTTTTTAACAATAGTTTCATCTTTTCTAGGTGTTGTAATTGTTTATTTTAATACATTATTTACTAATTAGTGGGTCTGATGCTAAAGTATTTGCAGCCTTAGATTATTCAGTGTTGTTTGCTAGCGTGTCTGCTCTGCTCATTTTTAATTGTCATTAAAAAGATACAATGAAGGGGAAAAATTGCACAGAGAAAGGGCAAAATATAATGAAATCAACAAAAGAGAGTTAAGCATTTAAATCTATAGCAAAAGCAGAAATATTTCTAAATGTCTTATAAATGCAAAAATCATGCATCTGTGCTTTTCTGAATGTAGAATAAAAGAAAAATAATACCAGCTAATTAAATGGGATCAGTGCTATCAGGTGTTGTCATTGATTAGGAATCTGGTTGGAACAAAAACCTGCAGCCACAGTGCGCCCCCAGGTCTGAGGTTGGGAAAAACTGGCATAATCAACACATTTTGCTGGTCATGTTTTGGTTCATTTGGTATCTCATTATTGTTTGGCTGCTAATTAAGGAAAAAGAAACAATTAAGGGGTCTGAGTCTTCAAGAGCAAGTCATATAAAATTAATTCAAAAGAAGTTAATTAGGATCAAAACAGGCCACTAATTAAGAAAAAGGTTAGAATGAAAACCTGCAGCCACTGGGCCTCTCCCGAACTGGAGTTGTGGATCCCCTGCTCTAAAGCAACAACATATACAGGGTGGTCCAGATCTAATTATGCAGATCCAGGTCGTCTGGATGACTTTGACTTATGTGGGGACGATTCCAGTTCAGCGTGAAGACAATTCTTCATGTTGTCAGTTCACACACTTCTCAATGGTCTGGGATTTTTCGGGTGATTTTCTGTGTAATAAACTTAATAAGTTATAGCGTAATGAAAATTGCATAATTAGATCTAGACCACCCTATAGTTTTGCCTACTTTCACCTGGTAGTAGTCTGTGATTTTCTTGGTCCTTGCACCCATGCCAATAATATATAAACCTATTCTCAGACTGGTAACACTTTCATTAACCATTCTGACAGCTATAAAAATTACTAGAAAAGATGGCATGGAAATGTCAAAATTTACTCATGGTGTTGTAAAAGGGAAACCTGTAATTAAATAAACATGAACACTTAGCAAGAATCGTAATTCAGAGAATAAAGTTATAAGTCATAAGCCACACAAAACCAGATCTAAGAAACACAAAATGTAAATTGTAATCAGAGGGCAAAAAAATAATCGTTAACTAGTAAATTGAAACCTTACCACTGTTAAATAATGTAAAGGTTTATTATATTTTTTAAATCCAGTCTCACATAAAGATTAACACTACAATTAATTAAGGGCTTGTTAAAAAATGTCAGTCTAATAAAAGTGTATGTATTTGATGTTTGAGGGGGTCAATTTAGTTCTAGATCCAGGAGGTCAGCCGAGTTATAAACAGCTTGAGAATTCCCCAACGTGGTTTCTGAAGAGGAGCCTTTTAATATGTTGTTTGTCACCTTGGTCCATGAGATACATCATTCAAGAAAAAGCTCATCAAATGTAAAAAGCTAGTACTTTTCTAGCAAGTTTTTTTCCAAACTTCCAAACAGTAAAATTACAGGTTCCTAAGGTCATTATTTTCACAAGAACAGAGTGCTAATGACTTGCATTAGTGTTTTGAAGTAGACACACTTTGCACTGAAGAATTTTGTAAAGATGTAACACCAGGTGATCAAACTGATCAAGTAAATATAGACCAGTACATTTAACATGAACTACAGGTAAATTCATGGAAGCAATTTTAAAGAAAAAGATCAAGCATCAAATGACAAAAATAGCTGTATTAGTGACCTGACCAGTCAGCATGGATTTAGATGAGGAAGTGGTGTTTGACTACAGTAATCCCTCCTCGATCGCGGGGGTTGTGTTCCAGAACCCCCTGCGATAGGTGAAAATCCACGAAGTAGAAACCATATGTTTGTATGGTTATTTTTATATATTTTAAGCTCTTATAAAAACTTTCCCACATTGTTAACATTATTAGAGCCCTCTAGACATGAAATAACACCCTTTAGTCAAAAGTTTAAACTGTGCTCCATGACAAGACAGAGATGACAGTTCTTTCTCACAATTAAAAGAATGCAAACATATCTTCTCTTTAAACGAGCGCCGTCAGGAGCGGAAAATGTCAGAGAGATAGAGAGAGTGTGACAGAAAAACAAACAATCAAAAAATCAATACGTGCTGTTGGGCTTTTAAGTATGAGCACCACGATAAAGCAGCCGCAAAGAAGGGAGCAATGTGAAGGTAGTCTTTCAGCATTTTTTAGAGTAGCCTCCGTATCTTCTAAACAAACAGCTTCTGTGCAAACAGCCCCTCTGCTCACACCCCGTCAGGAGCAGAG
Source organism: Polypterus senegalus (assembly GCF_016835505.1). Taxonomy (NCBI): domain Eukaryota; kingdom Metazoa; phylum Chordata; class Cladistia; order Polypteriformes; family Polypteridae; genus Polypterus; species Polypterus senegalus. Next base: position 241,036,309 of record NC_053154.1, read on the forward strand.
AACGTCAGAGAGAGCGCACGAGATTAAAGCAAACAATCAAAAAATCAATACGTGCTTTTGGGCCACCGCCCTCTGATCAGGAGCAGAGAAGCGGCATTTCTTAGACGCGATAAAGCGGCGTCCACATCCTCTAGGAAAACAGCCTCTGTGCAAACAGCCCCTCTGCTCACACCCCCTCCATCAGGTGCAGAGAATGTCAGAGAACGACCAAGAAAAGCAAACAATCCGCTTGGGAAGCACATCGTATATCATTGAGGAGTTTTAGTTAATATGTAATACATGCTCTGATTGGGTAGCTTCTTAGCCATCCGCCAATATCGTCCCTTGTATGAAATCAACTGGGCAAACAAACTGAGGAAGCATGTACTTTAAATTAAAAGACCCATTGTCCGCAGAAATCCGCGAACCAGCGAAAAATCCGTGATATATATTTAGATATGCTTACATTTAAAATCCGTGATGGAGTGAAGCAGCGAAAGTCGAAGCGTCATGTAGCGAGGGATCACTGTACACTGAAATACTGCGAGGAAGCAACAAAAGAATACAATCATTTAAAGATGAAATTGAAAGATGTTCTGTTGTTCAAAAGGTTAGCAATAAATACCTGCAACAATTTTTAAACTATTTTTCATAAAAAGAATTTGACATTTTCTAAAAAGTCCTTATAAAGGGGGTATGGAATGTTACAGAATTTTTTTTTGTTTTGCAAATGTTAATTAACATGAAACATTCATTGTTTTTTGTAAACCAGTGTTTTATCTGTATGGTTGTAGAAATTTAACATGCATATATCCCATAGAATTTACAAGCTCCGTTTCATTGTATTTTAATGTATTCATCTATATGTAATGCAAAGTTGACTGACTCACTAACTCTTCAACAAAAACACTATTTAGTTGAAAAGCTGAAGTTTGGCAGGATGGTTCATCTAGCGCTGCAGGTATCTGTTAAGAAAGGACATTTCTATATATCAATATTTAGATGTGTAAATCCCTAACACCTATAGAAAAACAAAATACCAAAAATATCCTTAGACATATTTGATTGAAATTTGATGACGTGATATAAAAAAGAAAATTAGCTAGCATGTGTTTTTTTATTTGTCAATGTTTGTTGGTAATAATGTTGTAGAATGTAGGGTAGTCTTAGGTACCACATTCTTTTTCTGCTTCTGCACTGAGGAATGTGATTTGCAAGCTTACATGAAAAATTAAATATAAAGAAGAAAAAGTATGATTAGGCAAAACTCAAAGAAGAGCAAGTAGCCTACTTGGGTGCATGCAATACTCCCTGTTCTGTAGGCTGGATTCATGCAGGACTGGATTGTTGAGCACTCTTATGTACTTAAACTTCAAAGAATGGGGTCTAGACTAGAGAACTAAGGTGTCCTTTTGCAGGGCAGACTATTATGTGATGCTATGCTCCACTTCACAAAGCAGAAACACTTCATACCCTGGATACAACACAAGCCAAGAATGACTTGTCAGCTTAAATGGTTGCACAGCTCACTAAAGGGTATCCCCACAAACAGAATGTAGAAAAGATGGACATTATACATGGTTCATGATTTTATTTCTTTTCACCTTTTTTTATGTGTACAGTGCTTAAAACATTCAGTTTCCTGTAAAATTATGTTTTGCAATGACCATCACCAAAAGCCAAGTCACTAGGAAAAGCAAGAATTGATCTATGGCAGGAATGTTATACTCGTGTGCTTTTGAATGTGGCATATTGAAGAGTAAGGAATTCCAGTAAACTAATAACATTAGCCGGAGGGAACTAAAAACAACTGATATTGAATACAGAAAAGTGCTGGTATTTACATAGTACTTCTGATACATCCAGTTAACCATCTGTACTATAACCGTGGCCCATTGTCTTAGGAAATTTCCCAGGTGAACACAGCTAATATTTTAATATAAATCATTTTAATTTCACATTTTGCTGTTTGCCTGGACTATTGGTTTTGGTTTTGTGTCTGATCCTACCAGTATAGGACTGACCTTCACCAACCTTTTATTGATATGTGATAAAGAATTAGTAATTTCAGTTCATTTACTTGCAGTACAGAAATATTACAAAGGTAAAAATAAATGGAGTTTCTTTCCTGGACTGTGCTGAATGTCTCTTGTTACTAATTTATTTCTGCTTGAAAAAAATTATACTGAAAAATTGACAGAATTTCTGATTGTTTTGTTTTGTCACTGTCAAAATGTAAATAGCAGTTCTTGGTTGAATCAGCATGCTTCTACTGGATAGCCTTATCTATGCTTCTTAACAAATGCATACCAATGCAACAAATAGCACATGCCTAATGGAATAAACATTTTTGAGTTGCTAATTTCCAAAGTTCATTAGCTCCTCCATGCATAAAGTTTCATACTTACCTAACCCAGATTAGCATCTCAAAAATCTGACATTGCTGTGGAAAGTGTGTCTAAAGGGAGCCATTTACACATGGCTTCAACCCCTTGCCAACTTGGGCACTGAAATCTCAGTTTATAAAATTAGGCATACTTTGACAAGCCTTAAAAACTAGCTTTAAAATTATTTTTGATATTATGTAAGTATTTTAGTGTGATTTTGGAAAACTAGAGATAGTGTGAGAAAAGAGGCAGTCATGATGCTTGTACACCAAGTTCAAAAACTAGTTATACAATAGACATGATTGGAATTTTCTGTACTATGACATCACATTAACAGAATATTAATACGCTTTTTAAGTAAGCTTCAAATTTTTTATAATGTAACATACAGTAAAATTAATTTATTTTTAAGTATTTAATTAGAATAAGGTAGAATTTAATCTGATGTTTATTTTGTGACTGTAGAAAAAAGCAACATAACATTCTCAAGGCATTTAATAAAAATCACCATGTTAGCATATTTCAAAGAGCCAATGGTACTGTGTAAGTATGTAAAAGTGATATCATTAGCTTAAATGAGGCTTTTTAAAATTAAAATATAATACTTCGATAATAGAGTTTTAGGGCTTGTTCCTGCCTCCTGTCTTTTCCTACCAAGGTTGATTCTAGTAGACCCTCCAGCTCTACTTGCAACAAACTGGTTTAGAGAAACACATAATTTAACAAAGTACCTACAAAAATAAAACAAAGGGATTCACAAAGAAGTTTAGAACTGCCATTTGATGTAGTACTTTATTTGAACATGAATACATTTTGAATGACAACCTATGTTCCATATGGTAGCAATCATTCTTGTTTAAATAAAGCCATATGTTTTGAACCTCAAAGCCTTTTGCCGGAATACATTATCTAAAATGCTTCTGTCATTCAGACACTTTTTTGAGTGCACTTCCCAAATGTCTAGGGTTCAAGTTTATTTTAGACCAGTAAATATAACATAAGCCACATTTAAAATAAAATCCTCCAGCATTCCACATCAACAACAACAGTAACTTTTTTTTTCATATGGTAGATATTGGTTATGTATGAATAAAGTTTTACTAGCTCATTTTGACAAATTAAACTTTGTGGAACTTGCCACTGGATTTACTTGCCAATTTCCAATGACATCTGATTTAACTTTAAATACATAACATTAACTGTTGAAATGGGGAAATCTTGCTCAAGATAGAGTTTAGAAATAGACCACAGGACACCATGATCCAGATACTGATGAAGCAAAAATGCATGGGAGCTTTATAATTCTTAATGCCGTTGCTTGTGTGTCAGTTATATTACAGCACCAGATTGTAGTTCTTTAATATGCAATAAATCCTTACCCAACTGAGTAGCTTGAAATTTGATCAAATGTTAATAGTGCCAGCCATAAACTGGCTATAGGAAAATATTAGACTGATTTTTTTTAAGATTGCCTTTATTATGACTTTAATTTTGATTAGTGTGGAAAAAAAAGAATAGAGAGAGTTTTAAGTAAGATATTTTCATTGCAGCACAGGTGTTGTTAGTATTACTGCCACAAAGCTTTAGTGTCCTAAGTTTGAATTGCAACCTGGTCACTTTCTATGTGATTTTGTGAAGGATTATTTTCCTTCACGTCCCAAAGACAAGCATGTTAGATAAAATGACAACTTTAGATTGGCCTGGTATAACTGTAAGTGTTTATTCTGCAGATCATGTGTCACCTGCTTTGTGCCCCAATGATCCTGGATAGGTTTTGACACCCATGCCCCTGAATTATAAATGTTGGGCTGAGACAATTGATGAATGTCCATCCATCCATTTTCTAACCCGCTGAATCCGAATACAGGGTCACGGGGGCTGCTGGAGCCAATCCCAGCCAACAAGGCAGGAACCAATCCTGGGCAGGGTGCCAACCCACCGCAGGACACACACAAACACACCCACACACCAAGCACACACTAGGGCCAATTTAGAATTGCCAATCCACCTAACCTGCATGTCTTTGGATTGTGGAAGGAAACCGGAGCGCCCGGAGGAAACCCACGCAGACACGGGAGAACATGCAAACTCCACGCAGGGAGGACCCGGGAAGCGAACCCAGGTCTCCTAACTGCGAGGCAGCAGTGCTACCACTGCGCCACCGTGCCGCCCATTGATGAATGTTTCCATTAAGTTATATTATTGAAGAGCTAGACTCACTCTTAATTAGGGTTACATTCTCAGTGTACATTTTTCCTTCTACATCCCAAATATGTGCAGGAAAAGTTGATTATTGTCTCTAAATATGAAGAGTATAAGTGTGTCCCACCCAGGTTGTTTCCTACATTTCATCCAATGCTGCCTGGAAGGGCTTTTTCTGATTATGACACTATATTGGAGTAAGTATGTTCAGACAAATGAATGAAAAGCCAATTATTTTAACATCAGCAGTGCTTATTTAGAAATTATGTATTCCATGTCTAAAAGAATAATTTTCAGAAATGTAAAAAGTGAAACCTCTTATGTTCAAAAATCTTGTACTGTATCATGTCTGACATATTAAAATTGGATTTTATTTCTTTTATGGTTGAAACTAAATTTATGACTAGGTTATTTTATTGCCGTGCTTTGCATTTTACGTTAAATATTAGATATTGTATACTGGAAGATTTCTTTTTCAATCTATACAGATGTGAAATATGAATTATGTACATAAATGGTTACTATTTTTCCTTACAGAAATAACAGTATACACATTTCTTAAAAATGGGTTGAAATATGAAACATAGCAGGGTTTTCATTAGTGTTGCATGAAAAGGAGCACTGCAAGCCACTGTGCAACTTCAGCTATAACAGCAAAATTACAATGTGTTGGTTATAGTTTAAAAACACATGGCTCTTAGCCATAGGATATCTTTAGAATTGGATGAGTTTCTTCTAGCATTTCAAGGCTGATGTAACAGCACTGTGGGTTACTGTTGTCTAACTGTAAAGTGTAGAATCGAGCAGGCGTTGATGATGTGTTAATTTGTTAAAGTGTGACTAAATATGACAGAAGGTGTTCAGATAGTAGGAACAGTTTATTTAACACATCATATTCATTTCTTAGTTTTTTATCTGCATTTGTGGCAGTATTTAATGTGTTTGAGAACTGCTGATAATTTAATGAAATGTAAATCCAAACGTGACCTTTCCTAATATGTAGTAAATTTATATTATTTATTGACTGACTCTTATCTGTCATAATATGCTTATTCCCAGAGTCATATATACAAAATGCAATCAAACAATGCATATTAAATAGTATATGATCTTTTTCATGTTTGCTTTTTGTTCCTGACTATTTTGTGCTTTGTAAAATTAGTTTGTATTGTAGTGTAATTTCTTTCATTTATGAGTTATGTTATATATGTTGATCATCGAGTACTTATAGCAAATGCCTAAGCGCTTACACCAAAGATATCATGGCCTTTACAGGTAACTATTAAGCTGTCCTAAAATTCATGTACAGCCAAGGATGGCAAAGTAAATAAAATATTTATATTAAAAAAATAATAATTGTGTAGGGCAGTGGAGATTGCATGAGAAAATAATAAGGAAAATCAAACACCTGCAACTACATGAGGCCCCACCAAATACAAGTTTAATCCCTACTTCTCTTTATCATCACGTTGTGTTTTCCTGCTCAATCAGTTTGCCTTGTTTGTTCTCTTAGGTCAAATACCAAACCTTCTCACTTTTTACTCACTGGTCTGTTAACTATGGGAGGAATGACAGTTATCATGTTTGCTGTCAGGAAAGCAGGAATGGCTTCCTGGGTTAAAGCTCCCCTAATGGCCATTGGCACTGATGCAGTTCTGAAACTCAGCCCTCTCTTAAAGGGCCAGGCAAACCCCTGATTACCTTAGACTAGAATTTTTTTTTTTTTTGCCAATGTCAAAAATGTTAAATGTTCTTAATTAAAGTGTTGAATTCAAAACTGGCAAAAGAATTGCTCTATCACCCCCAGTTTTTGAGAGATGAAGGTTTAAAATGAAAAAACACTATTTTGGAGAATAAAAACAAAATGTATTTGTAAAATTAAGTATTTATAGTTAAAAATACTATAAATTACATATGTAATTGTTTTAAATATAATTATTAATTACAGAAAGAAGTCACATAGTAGTTTTTTTTTTATTATTCTTATAATTCTCTGAAGGCATTTGATGTTGGAATAACCAACAGATGTCTGGTAACATAGACGCACTACATTTTTCATTGTAATATCTCTGCATTTGAACAACGTCCTGGTGAAACCTTTCCTCATGTACATCAGAGACTGCTCCCATGTTCTCACGGAGAAAATCCAAATGAGACTTTAGGAAATGGATTTTTAAAGACATGTTACACAAAATGGGCATTTAAACAACAGCTTTCACTATTGAGGACAATAAAATGTATGGCAAAATACATAAGCTGTAAAACAAACTTATTTTTTAAAAATCTATTTTTTTCAAAACAGCATTTTTCACTGAATCCAGCCTTGCAGAAATGGTTTGTAGTAGAGAAATTCCAACTTCAGAAATGGATTCAGCCCACCTAAATCTATAGAGTACATAGATTTAAAAAGTTTTGAGAGGGAGGATTTTGCTTTTGAGTTTAATGCAACAGTTCTCATGCAATTATAATAAGAGCAGACATGTAATGGATATTTAGTGATATCTCGTGGGCCAGTGTGTTTTGCAAAATCCTTTTCCTTAATCAGAGCAGAATAGCCAAACCACATTAAAACAATAAACAAATTACAACCTCTTGATATTACCCTTTTACATTTTTAACCAGTCTATTATAACATTCAGTATACTTATCCACAATATTCAAAATCTGGATACATACAATAATAATAAATGTCTGTGTCAAGGAGTTTTTGCTTATCACAATTTCTACACTCAACCCCCTTCTCAAAAAATGTCCAGAAAAATGAAAATCTGATTATTCTCAAAAAAACTTTCTTTCTTCCCAATGGCACATTATAAAACATTTTTACCAAAAATTTGTCAGATTTGACATTGAATGATCTTGAATTTTGCATTAGGTAAGAAAGGCACTCATTACGTTTCAGGGATTACCATTATTATGTCTCCAAGAATTTAAGTGAGAACTCCAATATGAATTCTACTCCATGAGGAATTCATTTTCTATGGCAGTCACCCTGTTATTTGAAGTAGTTTGCATATCTGCTCCAGCTATCTAATTCAGAATGTTAACTTTGTTATGTTGGTCGCCAATTGTATTCATTTTAATCTCTATTTTAGTTTTAATTTTTACCTTCTTTTGTATGATTAGTCCCTTTTCTGTGAGGTGAATACTAGGAGTTTTTACTTATAACCTTGTTGCTGGGCTAGGAGCTCAGCCACTGCTGGTGGTGGATTGCATTAGATGGGTACTTCCAACAATAGTGCCATTTATATTATCTCCTACGTCTGTCTGACTCTTCCCACCTTGCACGCCAGTCACACTTTGTGTCTTTGATGGCTCTTTAGGATGTTTTCATGTTAGGCATATATTGTGATCTGTGCCATACTTAGGAAAGTTCCAGATATATTATAATGCAGGATATCTCTTGTAATTGTGTCCCAGTGAAGCAAATATCTGATGACATTGCTCACAAGTATGTGGGGGTACATTTCCAGAAAGAGAGAAGTGTGCAAAGTTTAAGCTTTTGCTGTGATAGACCATGTTTCGAAAAGATTGAAGAAGAATTGCATTTTAGTAAGCACTAATTTACATTCCCATTCTATAATCTAATTTAAAGGTCCAATTCCTCAAAGATGTCACAGATTATCCAGAGGTGTTGCACTGATATATATTTTGAGCGTATTACCTCTGTCTTTATTACATCTAGAAAATATAATTTCTGTTATTACTAGTGAGGGAAAGTTGGACAGGTTTTTTTAATGAAAAATACCTGAATTGCATGTATAAAAGAAATACTTTGCCAAAATGTAATACAACCCCAATTCCAATGAAGTTGGGACGTTGTGTAAAACGTAAATAATAACAGAATACAATGATTTGCAAATCCTTTTCAACCTATATTCAATTGAATACACTATAAAGACAAGATAGTGAATGTTCAAACTGATAAACTTTATTGTTGTTTTGCAAATCTTCACTCATTTTGAATTTGATGCCTGCAAAACGTTCCAAAAAAGCTGGGACAGGGGCATGTTTACCACTGTGTTATATCACTTTTCCTTTTACCAACACTCAATAAGCGTTTGAGAACTGAGGACACTAATTGTTGAAGCTGTGTAGGTAGAAATCTTTCCTATTCTTTCTTGATGTACAACTTCAGTTGCTCAATAGTCCGGGGTCTCCGTTGTTGTATTTTGCGCTTCATAAGGTGCCACACATTTTCAATAGGAGACAGGTCTGGACTGCAGGCAGGCCAGTCTAGTACCCACACTCTTTTACTACGAAGCTACGCTGTTGTAACACATGCAGAATGTGGCTTCGCATTGTCCTCCTGGGACAGTCCCTGACAAAGACGTTGCTTGGATGGCAGCATATGTTGCTCCAAAACCTGTATGTACCTTTCAGCATTAATGGTGCCTTCACAGATGTGCAAGTTACCCATTCCATGGGCATTAACACACCCCCATACCATCAAAGATGCTGGCTTTTGAACTTTGTGCTGATAACAATCTGGATGGTCCTTTTCCTGTTTGGCCTGGAGGACACGACGTCCGTGATTTCCAAAAACAATTTGAAATGTGGACTCGTCAGACCACAGCACACTTTTCCACTTTGCGTCAGTCCATCTCAGAAGAGCTCGGGCCCAGAGAAGCCGGCGGTGTTTCTGGGTGTTGTTGATATATGGCTTTCGCTTTGCAAGGTAGAGTTTTAACTTGCACTTGATGTAGCGACGAACTGTGTAAACTGACAATGGTTTTCTGAAGTATTCCTGAGCCCAGGTGGTAATATCATTTACAGAATGATGTCAGTTTTTAATGCAGTGCTGCCTGAGGAATCAAAGGTCACAGGCATCCAGTGTTGGTATTCGGCCTTGCCTCGTACGTGCAGAGATTTCTCCAGATTCTCTGAATCTTTTGATGATATTATGGACAGTAGATGATAAAATCACTAAATTACTTGCAATTGTACGTTGAGAAACGTTGTTCTTAAACTGCTGGACTATTTGCCCACGCAGTTGTTCACAAAGTGGTGAACCTCGCCCCATGCTTGCTTGTGAACGAGTGAGCCTTTTGGGGATGCTCTTTTTATACCCAATCATGACAAACACCTGTTTCCAATTAACCTGTTCACCTGTGGAATGTTCAAAACAGGTGTTTTTTGAACATTCCTCAACTTTCCCAGTCTTTTGCTACCCCTGTCCCAGCTTTTTTGGAATGTGTTGCAGGCATCAAATTCAAAATGAGTGAAGATTTGCAAAACAACAATAAAGTTTATCAGTTTGAACTTTCAATATCTTGTCTTCATAGTGTATTCCGTTGAATATAGGTTGAAAAGGATTTGCAAATCATTGTATTCTGTTTTTATGTACGTTTTACACAACGTCCCAACTTCATTGGAATTGGGGTTGTATGTGCATTTTTTAAAAATGCAAATATATTGTTAATTTCCAAATCTACTGTATAAAAGTCTGAATACCAAGCATATTCTATATATTCAATATTGTAGAACAATGGAATTAAATGATTGTCGTGTAAATGTGTAATTAACAGTATCCCAGCATTCAAGTGGCTCTTGCACTGGTATTATATTTTAAGTGACTGTTGAACCACTGTTTTTTGTTTATTTAATAGTTAAGTAAATTAAATTGGTGCACAAAGAAAAGCGTACAGGGAAGATTGAGAATAGGAATTTTCTGTTTATGGCTAGGAAAGTAGTTTCTTTCCGATTCTTTCCATCAAACAGAAACAAACCTGTTGCCAAAAAAAGATGCCAGGCGTCCAGCTCAAAAATGACATATGAGCAAAGACAACTGAATGATTTGATTTGTTATTGCTGAAAGGAACACATTTTATTTATATTTCCAGGTTTTGTTATGCAGCATGTTCATATTTGAATTTGTATAATTTTGACAGGATATATTTTTATGGAGAGCAAAATCTTTTGGAATATTTAAAATCTAAGTTTATTTTTTATATAAAATTACATAAGAGTAAAGAAATTTGAATGTTTGTTCTTTTAATGTTTGCTTTATTTCTAACTTGTATAATTTAGACAGGATATATTTTTATGGAGAGCAAAATATTATAAGTTGTTTAAGGTTTGAGTTGATTTATTCAGGAATAATATTCCTGTCTGTTTTTACCATTCCTACCAAAGATATTTCTGTCGACTAAATAAAAATTCCTTCTATTTAAAATTTAAATAGAACTTGAACAAATACGATAGTTCATAATATCCACGCAGACTTGCGTAAGAGCGGAGTTATCCATTTTAACAAGCAGCGTATTGCACTGATACGAAATAGCTGTGTGTGTATATATGTAGATATGTATGTATATGTATATATATGTTTATATATGTGTGTGTGTATGTATATATATATATATGTATTTGTGTATATATATGTGTGTGTATGTATGTATGTGTATATATGTAGATATATATGTATGTATATATGTGTATATGTATAGATATGTATATATATATATATGTTTATGTGTGTGTGTGTAAATATATATATATGACAACAACACTCATCACTCACAACAGTGACAAAACAATTACATTGACAATCATGTTACGTTATTTTCAAAATGTTTCCTTTTCTTTTTCATTGCTTCTTTAACACACTACTTCTCCGCTGCGAAGCGCGGGTATTTTGCTAGTATTTCATATTTGAAACTCAGTAGTACAAATAACGTACAATTGTATCCAGTTTTTAACTATAACAACCAAGTTAAAGTTAAATATGAATAGCTTTGTAAGCTGTTGTGTAATTATTATTCCCAGGATTGTAAACTCTTGTGAGACATTTAATGAAAACCAAAGAAGGCTATATTCAAGGGGTGATATAATGTTTTTCATATTTATTTCTAACTCTGAAATTTTGTAGAATTTCTTCAGTTAATTCAGAACACATTAAAGTGATCAGTTTGTATCAGTAATATAGAATACAATGTCATCTACATTTTTTTCTTCAAGCCCTTCCCTGATTCTTAAATTGTTTACACAAATAGGCGAAGAGAAATTTGATGGCAATGGCAACTAAAATTAGTGATAAAGGTAGCTTCTAGTCCAAACATAAATGTACATAATGCAATGACTCAATTAAAGATGTTTGAATACAAAGATAGCAAGACCTCAGGAAGTAATGAAAATATTGCATTGAACATGCATTTGTGATTAGATAACCTGCCCAAAGAAAGTACTTTATCTAATTTCTAAAAACAAACAACCAACAAAATAAAATCAGAAAAGGGAAGATAGAGAACCCCCCACATCAGTGCCCACCCCTCTTACTATACATCAACATCCTACCCAGCCCTGTAAAAGAATGAAACAGGAATATGTAACTCTTGATGCCTGAACAAGCAAATAAGTAAAGCATAACCCACACAGCAGGATTTGAAGGTTTTGACAGAGACAAGATACCAAGAAAGATCACAAGCCGCACAACACTGGACCAGCCAAACCCTAGACTGCCACTTTCTAGTGTCGATGCTGGATGACCAATTGATTCTCACTGCTGAAAGTTCAGAAAGTACACATTTGAAAAAAGAAGCTTTCCAGTGAGAGAGAAAAGAGTGATTAGATTTCCTGCAAGAGGTAAAGACTGTCTTTGCATCAGTTGAAGTCAGGTAGAATTGTCACCATTGGTAGGAAGTAAAGGAAAAAAAAGAGTGGTCCAAAATTAGAAATATTTCAGGCAGGAACAGGGATAGAGATTGATAGAATTGCAGACAAGAATTTCATAATTAAAGACTAAAACCAGTTGCCTGTAAAAACGTGCCTGGGGCATTTGAAAAAGAGAAGTGGCAATAGGTGTCCTTACCCAAACCCATGGAAAAGCACTTGCAAGGAATAATGTAAAATAATATACAAATTTAAATTGAGGAAATTTTTAGCATTTTTTGGGATATACTTAGAAAAGCTGCTGTATGCTTTAAAACAGATCTCCAGGAGATAGGTGTGTAGAAGGAAGGTCATTCGACCACACTGAGTGAATAGGTAGGGTTTGGTAGGATGCTTTGTCTAAGTGTTCATACATAGCTGTCAAGGCATTGAAGAAGAGCAGAATAAAACTAAACTAAACTAAAAATTACAGCAAAGATGGGCAACAATTGGATATGATTGTGGTACTCGACAAGCCTTAAGAGTAAATCCAAATAGGGAAAAGTGAAGCTGCACATCTGAGACTGGAAAATTTGGAGGCAAGAGCTATTAAAAACATCCCCAAGAGTCACAATGCCCTGATAATACCAAGAAGGAAAGAATATGGATTTGCTGCCAATACAAAAGACCAGAGAAACAAGTATGCAATTGACATAATGGGTGATAGGCCAGATGCTTTCTGATTTATGTCTCATTCCAAATGCATATGAAACTAAAAGAGCCAAGTTTAATTTTGTGAACATGAATGGAAAAGCTAGGATGAGACTTAGGGTTGCAATATTACATTTAACATTAAGCCAAGCTGGAGGATTGATGGGAGAAGAAAGCTCCATGTTAGACATAAAATAATTGCCCAGTGATATAGTTCAAAATCCAGCAAAGACACCCAACACTGCAATCTGTCTTAACACAAGGTATTAAGTTTAGTTGACAATTTTTTTATTCTATAAAACTCCAGAAAGCAAATATCTAACATTTGACCCATATTTAATAGGATATTAGAGAACAAAATTGAGCTTTGCGCTAACAAAATTAAAATAAATACTATGTTTAACTAAAGTATTGCCAGTCTAGAGCTGAGTGATAAAAGGGAGAAAAGACCAGGAGATAAGAGACTCCCTAACCACGATAAAGATACAACAATAGTGGAAGTTTATGGTGTCATGCCAAAAGGGAGAGATGTCTTTTACCTTTCACTGAAGGATGCAGGAAAGAAATGTGAATGCACGAATGTGAATGAACTGCCAGAAAGTTCTCTGACATAGAACCCTGAATTCTGGCACTGAGATGTGTTAAGCTACCATCATGGTGGACACAGAACACATTATTGTTCCATAGTGGCCTGGGGCCTCATGTATAATGCCGTGCGTAGAACTCGCACCATAACATGGCGTAAGCACAAAAGCCGAAATGTGCTTACGCACAGAAAAATCCAGATGCAGGAATCTGTGCGTACTCCAACTTCCACGTTCTTCCGTTACATAAATCCCGATCAGCGTGAAAACTAACGGTCGTGCACGCACATTTTGTAACGCCCCAAATCCTCCCAGAATTACGCCTATTTGAATATGCAAAACAATATAAATCTCCCTTAAGCGTAGCCTTCTGTGAAAAGACAATGGGAAAAGCATGGGGAAAATATAAGAATTTCAGCGAATACCAAGTGGAGGCAAAGGAAAAACATACTATTTGTTCAAATAAACCGTGGTATAATCAACAAAAGGAAGTTGATCGAGTGACATAGCGTGTTGGAGAAACTTGAAAGCTCACATTCACAAAATCGCACAGTGCCGGAAATAAAAAAGAAGTCACATATCAAAGTTGCCGTGAAAAGAAGAGTTGTAGCCCACTGTCTGAGTGTCATATGAAAGTTTATTAGGGTACAGAGAAAAAAGGCACACGGTGGGGAAAAAGCACGAAATGTCAACTTTAATCTCGAATTTTCCACTTTAATCACGTAGTTTATTTTGTCATTTAGTAGAACATTATAAACTTCATCTTAAAATCGTTTAATTAACCAGTTTCTCAAAATTACATCGTAATTAAAGTAGCACGTTAAATGCTTTGTTTTGTATTTGATATTCTACTCGTATGTGATCTATGTGTGTGAATCACTACTTGCTTCTTAAACTTGCTCTCTTCCTCCAACTGGACACAGAGTCCATTACATTTGTGATATTACAGCTCTCTGAATAACTAAAATACTGAGATGTATACGTGATGTCATTTTCATGATGATAGGAGCTAAAGCACATTATTAAACATGTGTTTCATGAGCCTCGTGCTCATGACAAGCATTATTTTTGTCGAAATTTGTCGCTGTTTTTAACTGTGTTGTTATTTTCTCTTTCTGTTTTATATTCAATATATATTGCGTGCGCCCAAGAGTCCTTGCTTTTCTTTCCCCAAGTAACCGATCGCCATACAATCAGCTCTGTAATAGACGTTAAGCCATCTGTAAGCTTAGCCGATTCTTCAAAACGTTTAAAGAACATTGAAATATCTTCGTAGTACATGTTTAATTATTCTATCCTTCACGACACTCCCAGTGAAGAATATAGATTATTTAAATGAAGTTAAAGTTTTATCTGTATAATTTAACAAACATATTTTGCTGCATTTCACCTTAAAAATGATATCGTCACCATATGTAAATACGCGCTTTATAAAGTGACTCAGGTTGTGAGATATTATAACTGTAGTGCAAGTTTACAGTGGGGTGATTGTACTTATAAGTACAAACCGTTCTACAAGGAGCAATTGATTGAGTGCATTTAAAGTTCTTGGGATTAAACTGTTTCTGAACCGCGAGGTCTGTACAGGAAAGGCTTTAAAACATTTTGCAGTGGCTGAGACAGCATATCCTTAAAGCTGTATACCGATAATTCTCTTTCCGATCAGCTGCTGCTGTGATTCACACTCAGATACAGTGATATAAATACTCCGAGTGAGGCAGTGAGAGTAATAAGGAAAAAGATGATCCGCTGTGGCAACTCCTAACGGGAGGAGCTGAAAGAAGAAGAAGAAGAAGAAGAAGAAGAAGAAGAAGAAGTGAGAGTAACAACGCTAAAGCAGTTATGGTATTTGGAATATTATATTGTTACGAGTTAATTACAATCAGATACGTTACACTAATAAACAATATGCGGTTAGTTTCAGTGTATTTATAAAGCTGCGTCATGAAAATAAGGAGTAATCACACAGGAACAGTAGCACTGCTTTGACGCTGGGTGCCGCCAGTTTGTAAAACCGAGCGGAGAACTTGCGTACGACAAGGCTTGAGGTACCGTGGAAAAGTGCGTGGCTTTACGCCAAGTGTAGGTTTTATACATCGCGATTTGAACGTGGAAAAGTTCTTACGCAACATTTCTGTTCGTACGCACCGTTTATACATGAGGCCCCTGATGATCTGGGTGCGAATTGATCTCTAAACTTGAATTTGTCAGAGAAAGTGGCAGTTATTGGGAGATATAAATGCAGTGTATCCTCCAATGTTTATCTTGGTTTCCCCTTCATTATGCCTACTTTATAGTTCTATAAGTAATGAACAGGTTTACAGAATAATCCTTTTGCCTTCAGAATAAATGGACAAAAGCAGCAAACAGTAAAATGTAAACAGTAATGAAAAATAGGAGAGGGAGTCTTCTAGTAACTCTGTACACACAAAGTGATGCCATACAAAATTGCGTACTTAATATCCAAAGCTTGAAATAGATGGAATAAGTTAGCGTAATGTCTTCCCCTGCTAGCATCTCAGTACTACTAGCTATTGATCAGGACTTCCACTTCTGTATTTCATTTCAAGAAGAATGTCAGAGTCCCTCAGCATTAAGTGTATACAACAACGTGTGTTGATTAATTTTATTTTTTTGTCAAGAATTTGATACATATTCATAAAGGAAATTCTTAATCAGTCAACCAATCAATCATTATTCTGTCCATTAATGTATTTTACAGCAAAGGGCAAAACAAATAAATTACAATGTAGGTAATAGTATAAAAAATGAGGATATTGACTTGCGCTTGCAAATGGTTTGACTTCCAGGTATAAGTGAATAACACCCTTAGTTGAATAATAATTGACTTGTCATTCACTGATGGTCTGAGCTATGTCACTGTCAACAGCTAACTTCAGTGTGCTGACACAAGGATAAGACATAGATAACTGTGGGGGAGAAAAGAGACCCGCAAATCATGCAGGAATATTGGTTCCTCAAAGGTGCACCTGCATAATTGAAACATCTAGTGACATTCAGCTAAGTAATAACAGCCTTAAGCATTAAATCTGATGTGTTGACCTATGCAAAGCTAAACAGTTTCTTGTGCTGTTTTATTAAATAGAATATCTGGTTCTTGAGAAACTGCTGAAATTAAAAGAAAACGACTGGTACCATAAAATATTGTAACATTCCGATGTACTAGGTTGAAAACTGAACATCTGGAAAAATATTTTGAACATAAGAAAATATTGATTTTGCAGTAAGTATCATTTCATTTGAGAAAATTGAATGTTTTGTTGCATAAAAATGAAATATTCTTTGGTTGAAGATGGATAATTGTCAAAGAAATGGAAGATCAAAGAAACAGTAATGTCAGGAAAAGGTAACTGAAATATTCCAAGAAAACAACTTACTTCACCTCAACATGTAACTATGGAATCTGTGCATAGATAAATGAATATCCATAGGCAATCCAACGTTTCCAATAGATGTTGAATGTTTTGTGTGATTAATTTGTTCAGAAGATTTGCTTTCTACAGACCTTTGATAACATAAACACATGCAAACTGCCAATTGACATGCTTTGAGGCACAACAAACCTGGACTTGAAAAAATGGAAATTAGCCCTATAGAGCAGATCATACTGTTGCAATTTTCAGTTACATTAAAAATGTTATCTTTTGTTTTAAATCAGCAGTTTTAAATAAAAGATAGGGTGCATTTTACAATTTAAAGAAGCTAAAGTAATACAACACGTCACACAGAAACCAAAGAAAACACACACACAAGACAATATTCCTTTAAAAAAAAAAAAGATGAAAAACTCATCAGATGCTCTGTTTCTGAGGGATGCCCAGTCACTGGAGATCTGTCACCCAAGCCGCCTTTAATCTCATCAGATTCCATGCAGAACACACAGTCATTTAACAACAAGAACCGTACAACTCCAATAGGTCTGCAGAGATGTTCAAACATTTCAACATGTTCCAGTCTGGTGTGTTAGAGAGATTCCACAAAAAAAAAGAACTTGAGCTTTGTTGTCCAGTTTGATGACACTCTATTCATGTGGTCTTCAATTTATTCTCATTAAAGTTGGATTTTTTGTTAACAGGCTAACCTCTTCAGTTTACATGGACCAGTGTGGACCAGTATTGTACATGGGAAGACATGTTCTACTAGTTTGCTTCCTCCACAGCTAATTTAGATGTTTTCTTTACTGAGTACACGAGAGTCTACTGATATATTGCAAAATAAAATAAAAGCAAACAATAAGAGCAAGATGCAAAATGTAACCTTGGAGTTTAGAAGATAGGGTGTATATTTATGTAAACAGAATTTTCTGTATTATTGTGCATTTTACATCCTGAATATTACTTTCCCTCCAACCAAAACCTATTTTGAAATTAAATGAACTCTGAGTGAATAGATATGCAAAATCTAAGTACTTATTTAACTATGCATTTAAAAAGTCAAGCAATACCTTGAGAGAAATGGTAAATGCCCCATGAACTCAGTAAAGAATTGAACAAATTCTAGGAGTAATACCTAAAAAATGACCATACTTTATATGCTTTATTCAAATTTAACAGGAAGTATCAACAACTTTTTGTGTAGTTAGTTTAATCAGTTCTCTAGTGTGTTTTCTAGTTTTAAACAATGGGCTTTTATTGATTTTAATGTGGATGATAAAGGAGTTAGTAATACATTCTCTCAGGCACATAGAAAAAATATACTGAATGCTGAATAAACCAATGTTGTTGATCTTCACCAATTATGGGTTCTAAAGTCAAGAAGGACTCAGTGACAGACCTTGCACTGGCTAACCAAGATCTTCAGTTTGGCTGCTTTCAGCTCATCTGAATTTGTCTGAATCTGGATTAAAACCAGAAAGCTTCCCACTGAATTTTCAGCTTCCAAGGGAGATAGGAATAGTATTGGTCCCTTAGGATATTCAAAAGTGTATATACCTGGTTTCACAAACCTGTCAGTCATAAAATCTTCCAGAAAAAGTTTTTTTTCCAATTTGTTCTCCTATTCCAAAGTCGAGTATGAAAACTTTTTATCCCACTTCATCACATGGAGAAAGAAACATGGATCAATTGCTTTGAACTGGAGACCAAAAGACAATTATTATCCAACTGCTCCACACAGAAAAAGTTTACAATTACCTCTTCAGCAATAAAAGTCATGACTGTTGTTTTCTGGGATGCAGAAGGGGTATTTTGGTAAATATTATGCTTAGTGTTGATATATGGTGGTAGCAGAATAGCATAAATTGTACCATGTCTGACTTCAGATCAGTGTCATTGTGGTCCACATCCAGTCTGTGTCATTGTTTTTATCTTGATCAAATGTTTTTGCATATAAAAATACATACAGAAGAATAATTTGATCACATTTAGATTAGAAAAGTAGTTTATTACTATAAAATTATCTCTTGTAATATAAAAAAAAATATTGCTCCGCATTATTCTAAAGATTTAAGATAGTCACTCCATTCAGTCTTTACTTTCATACTTTTTTATGTATTATGGTGTCCATTGTGACCACAAGGGGAGCCAGAGAACCCCAAACCACAGTCACAGTAGTACAGCACACGATATGTGAATAAAATTAAGGATTTTTATTCTCATATGGCACTTCTTTCCGTCCAGGCAATGAATTCCTCCTACACCGTTTACCCACCCACCCATTTTCCAACCCGCTGAATCCGAATACAGGGTCACGGGGGTCTGCTGTAGCCAATCCCAGCCAACACAGGGCACAAGGCCAACCCACCGCAGGACACACACAAACCAAGCACACACTAGGGCCAATTTAGAATCGCCAATCCACCTAACCTGCATGTCTTTGGATTGTGGGAGGAAACCGGAGCGCCCGGAGGAAACCCACGCAGACACGGGAGAACATGCAAACTCCACGCAGGGAGGACCCGGGAAGCGAACCCGGGTCTCCTAACTGCGAGGCAGCAGCGCTACCACTGTGCCACCGTGCCGCCCATACACCGTTTATTTTATATTTTATTGACTGGAAACATGATACCAACTTTTTACTTCTTTTGACTTTTCCATTGCTATCTTCTGTGTTCTCCAGTTTTAAGTAATTACATTGCAAAAGTCTCGTAAGAAATCAGAACTGTTACACTTTTTATCTATCTTGCATGGTTTTTTTATTGCTTGCTTGAGTTGCCTGTGTTTTCCTTGATGCAGGGCACAAATTGTTTTTGTCTTTTTTTTTCATTCTCTGTTTTGCTACTGTTTGCTGAGTCCAAAAAACTGAATCATTTTAAGCCAGGCCGTGAGGGTTGTATTATTTGCCTTGACCTGCACTTGTTCTTCTTAATTCTTATGTCAGTTGACCCCAATCAATCACAACAATGTTCTTATGCACTTTTATCATCCTTTTTTGCTATATTTCTCCATTTCTGTTTATTCTCAGCGTCTGTTGTGTACTTGTCCCAAATTATGTAGTTCCAAAACACTTCCAAAATGCCACTAGAGTTGGATAATATGGTTATATTTTAAAAGATAAATACAAGTTTTGGATGGATTTTCATTTTAACAATGTGGCTTCTCCCAGCTAAAGAGAGTTGAAGAGTTCACCACCTGTTAACATGTTGTTTGATGCTTTCCATGGTGTTCCGTTTAAGCATATCCTCTAATTTCATGTAAACTGTTCTGAGACAATTAATGATGTTCTGCCTATAGTAGTTCAAGGCAATACTATTTAGGTAGAAGATTCAGGAAATAGATGGAAACCCATAACCATAGCAGAGGATGATGGAGCAAGTTATCTTTTCTGGCTTCCTTCAAAGACAATTGCAATTAATAGTCTGATTTAACAGAAAAGTTTTTATAAAACCCTGCTTGACAGAAATGGGGACTTCCAACTTTCCACCCCTGCAAAGAATTTATAGCACCATGGATCTTGACAAGCATCAATGGTTTGTCCATCACTTCTACAAATATTTTTGTTTTAAGCTGCACATGGCTTATAATACATGCATAATTAGCCATGTGGTTCTGTGCAAGAGGCTGAGCTAGCACACAGGGATCAGTGTTGCAGTGTAGCAGTACAGGTAATATTTACTTTATGGTCAGCTAATCTACTCCTCAAATGAAAATACTGTATGTTTGTTGTGTCCTCACTAATGCTCAAAGTAGATTTGGCAGTGATCTTACAGTACACATGCATGCAAGTTCTGTGCATGGCTGCTAGAGCACTGTGATGTGACCCTAGTCACTCAAAGAAGATGAGGCAGTGAGAAAAAAATGCATATCTAAGCAGGCTCAACTGTGAATTTCTAGGAAAATTTTCAGCAAACAAGGTAACCAGTGAACACATGATATTTTCTGTGAAAAAAACTTTGCCAAATTTCATTGATCAACACTTTTGATGACCTGTCAGAATTTAATAAATAATGGAAATGATCTGCCATTATAAGCTTATTGGTATGAACTGAGTTTGTTATATACTTTTTCTCTTTGTTTGTGAGCTACTTTTGTTAGGGTTTAGGTACTATCTTAGGGTTTTGAGACACTGAATGAAATATTTGCATTTATATTTTTGCTGGGACTTTGTTTTCTTGATGCTGCTTTGTTTACTTAAGGGTGCTGCCATTTTGAGAATTGGTTGCTACAGTGTCACTTGGGAAATCAATCAGAAGTGTGCTCCGTTGATGTCTTTAATGAAGTGGTATAAATATCAAGTGATGTGCACTTCCTGGCCATCCAAGTTTGTAGATAAAAACAAATGATACTTGCTGCCGGTTTGTAATTAGCGTTACAATCTGTGTTCTGTTATTAGATATATGACTTGTTACTGACTTAAGATTTTAGGTTACTGGTTTGGGTTTAGTAATAGATACAGTTGACTTCTGGTTACTAAATTTGTATCTAATTTAATTACATTTCCTCTCCTAGTCATCTTAATATATTCTTACTGACTTTTTTTGAATTAGGCATAATACCTTTGAGAAATCATATTGGGAATTAATATAAAATTGTAGCTAATAATATATTCATCATCCAAATTTGGTTCACTATACTAAATTGCCAATTTACTAGCAATATGCACTACATCTTCAAAATATGGAACCAATATAGAAAGCACTTTTATTACAGAGATGTTATTATGTTCTGCTCCAGCGCATAATAATTATATGTGCTGATCTTCTTTAATCTATACAGTTTTTAATTCAGGGAAATTGCTATGTATCTTAACCATCAGAGACCATCATATTGACAATATGTTTGTAACCTTTGATCAAATTCACCTTAAATATGGAATTCAAGCAACCCAAGCATTTTCCATTTTTTGCAAGACAGAAATTATTTCAAAGAGATCCCTAATCCTCCATCAGTATGTACACTGGAATATATTTTCACTAGAAATGAGGAAAATATTGGTCTGGGACAAGGAATTGAATTCAAATTCTTCATCAATATGCGCAGAACATAGTTTAATCCATTTTGCAATTTTCCATTGTGCACATCTTTTAAGATTAATATTATACAAATAATATCAGGACCTGGATCCTAACTATGAATAATACCTCAAGCACCAGCCTAGCTGGTCATATGTTTTTGGATAGTCCCAAATCAAGACCACTTCTGGGGAAAATATTTTCATTACCCTTCCAGATAGTCTTAGACTCACAATTAGTTTCTAATTATTTAATGACATTGCATATAGTAACAGAATGTGGTATATGATTATGTAAAGACAAGTTCACTGAGATTTTCTATATCAGATTGTTAACACTTCAACTTATTTTGCGCAGTAACTCAAGTTAGTGACACTTTGAAACTTGAAAAAAAAATCTAATTTTCTTTGCATGTAATGGTGCAAAGCTTCTTCAAACTTTCACAAGAATTTGATGATGTTTTAAAATAACCTTCTGGTGCTTATGCCTCTGTTCAGTTTTCCTTTTGATGTTTTTATATATGTGTGGAACTTTTTTATAATAGACTTTTTTTCACATATTTCTCTAAACTGGTTAGTGGTGGTGGGGTTTTAAATGATTTAATATATCCAACCTCTCTTTTGGAAATGTTGTAATGATGGTATTTTTGATCTGATTGACTTTTACATGTTGTGATGTGAAATCTAAATTCAGTAAACTTAATTAATAATTCAGTTTAGTCATATTCAGTTAAATAACCAGTGTGAAGAGGACTCAACTTATGGGAAAATATGATAAGATGTAAGTTTGGCTATATGGTCAAATACAACTGTATATTATGTTATATTACCACACAAAAGATTAATTACAGTAATTGTGTGCTGTTTATTTCTTAGTGTTAAAATAACTTCTTTATAGCTAAATGGTTATTGGGTATAGGAATGACAACTACCTGAATAAGTGAATAGTAGATGACATTCAATTTTAAATTTACAAATGGCATCATTGAGAGTATTTAGAAATCTTCCTGCAAGCTGACAGTTTTCCCATGCAAATTAGATTTATGAGTCATGCAGGGAGAGGTTGAGTGCAGCATAAAAATTTCCGTCCCTGATGTATCGAGTTAAAGTCTTCAAAGCAAGGTTAAAAGGGATAAAAGTAAAACTATATAAATACAGGAATGTAGTATTCTGCAGTGGATGTTTTCATTATCATTACGACGCATGAAGACAACTGCATTTAAAGCACAAGTACTGTAAATAATGAATCCAACCCATAATGATATTCTAATGAATTATTGTGTACTGGTTTTATAACTGGCAAACTATTTCACAGTTTTCTTCCACAATACTATACAGTAAGACTTGGTTGACTAATATAAGTAACACTTAAGGAAAAAGTTCTTGTAACCTCTGTAATTTTGGCAAAAAAGAATTGGGTAAATACCTTTCTTCCGGAAGTCTTCAAAAAAGTGCAAAAAATAATTTTATAGCATCCATACTGAATGACATAGATTTTAAGCCTTTTATGTAGACATCCTGAATCCTAGTGGACCGGATGGCTATTCTAATACTGTGTGTGTGTGTGTGTGTGTGTGTGTGAGAAATACTGTATGGTAACAAATCATGGACACACATTAGAAAGCTATCTAAAAGTCTTACAAAAATTATTTTATTAATATCATTTATATTTTTTCATCTTGTCTTCTGACAAAAGGCTAATGACTGCAGTCATGCTGCAAGCACATTTTGGCTAATTTGTTTAAGATTCATAGCCAGGATTAATGGAAATTGTCCTTTGCAATAAAAATAAGATTATAATATTTTTATGTGAACCAGCTAGCTGAGTATAATATTTTACTGTATCTTTGGAAAAAAGAAATGATATTTTTTCAATGTTATTGGCATACACATCAGTATCCTTTTTAGCTATACCTGACAAGCAGTTTTAAACTATAACTATAGACTATAGCTCTTTAATATTTTGTATGTATTTCAATTATTTTTCATATACTATAATTGTCTCTATAGCAACTAATGCAATGACAACCTCATACAGTTAACTATGTATGTTAATCTGAGGCATTTGTTAGTGTGCAGTATTAACAATATTGCATTCTGTAATTTATTAGGGTGTTTGGTGGTGGAGGGGTTCATGCAGTGTTGGCTCTACCCTTACTTATTTACAAGAACTTTAAGTAAATCCAAATCTGAAATGGACAGTAATATAAGAATCTTTACTGTTTAAGAAAAATAATGTAATGATAGTCAGATTCAGGAATTTAACAGAAGGGAATCTCAGCTTTGTGAGGAATAAACAGTAGAAGTGCACACCAGTGTGTATTGGAAAAGAACCAAGCTACTAAAGGTGTTTCTTATCTTGCAGTAACATGCCACATGTTGTAATATTCTCAATACCCTTTTCTTGTATGTAGTATAGCAATCTCTGAATTTTACTAGTGCATATGCCTAGCATCATAAGTAAGAAAGAGAGTGTTTGTTCATACATCAGTATCTATCAGCTTGAAGTGGAAAACTATGGAGTTCCAGAAAAAAATGTAAAAGTATCTCAGCTGTTAAAAACCATGTACTTTCCTATGGATTTCTGGCATTTAGTACACCTCCCAGTACTTGCTTTAATTTTCTGTTGCATTTTAGTGCTTGAGCTAAAACACTTTCATTAACTTATTTTTACAAAGAGATAGACAGATTAATTGATCGATTGATAGATAGATGCATTATGGTGCTTCTGCATTAAAGTATATATTCTGCTAGTATAAATACTTGCAAAGTCTAGAAAGAGCAGCGGTAAACATGATTATTTAAAAAATAGGTTAAAGGAAAGTATTTTCTCAGTAGCAAGATTCCACAACTGTGGTCTGTTTATTGTATTAATGTATTTTTGTAAAAAAATATTAGCAGTATAGGTTCAGACAATATTCAGTTTATTTTGTTTACAAACTCTGATCCTGGGTTGTGCTTCATTGTGAACAAATCAATAAGCCCTTGCCCTGTTGCCAGGGTTACAGCTTTCCAAAATGTCAGTTACATTAGATGTCCACAAATCAGATTTCTTTATAGATTTCTTAGGAAAGATTATGAGTTTGTTGGTTTTTTTCCCCCTAACAAATATTCACATACAAATGTAAGTACAGTCATCTATTCCTGCTATTAAAATCTAGCATCCTTTAAAAAATATTAGACAAGAACATTAAATGCACATAAATGACAATTCTGTTAAAGCTACTTTATTTACTACACTATATACTAATCATTTGCTTTCTTCCATTTCACGGAACATGCTATCTGTAGCAGTGGAAGTAATTATTATTTAAAATGTCCTCGGTACAAGGTATAGCTGCATTTTATAATGAAGTCCATTGTCATTTAGGACTTAAGGTAATGCTGTTGCAAACTACGAACTGAATGTATATAGATGTTAACCGAGAATCCATGCTATTAGACAGATGTCACCCTAAAAAGATCATAAAAACCACACTGATACTTTTACCTGGATAATGTGACAGCCATAACAATGACAATAATAGTAATAATAATAATATTAATATATCAATGTTGTCGTATAACTAGAAAATTGTAATATAGGCTATAAATTAGCACAGTTTGTTCTTTTTTGTGTGTCTTTAATACAAATACATATATACAGTTTCTAGTAGGAGGGGATGCCATGCATGACACTAAAATAATTTTTCATGTAATTGCAGGCATACCTTGAATTGTATTATTCCTATGGATACTCCTAGCCTCTTGAATCCCAACTATACCTGACAAAAAGAATTTGTGGTGCTGAATGTTCAGGTGATATGTAGCCATCAAGGACATGTTACAGACATTGTGGCCAAGTGATCTGGGATTACACATGATGCTTATCTTTGCTCCAAATCTGGATTGTGACAGAGGGCGAGGGATGGTGTGTTTGCTAGTGGCAGGTTACTAGGAGACAGTGAGCATTCTCTTTGCGAATACCTGATCAGTCCCATGTTGAACTGTCAAAACATGGCTAAGAAGAGGTATACCACCACACACCAAAGCATACGTACTGTTGTAGAGCGAATGCTAGAAATGTGGAAGATGCAATTCTGGTGCCTAAACAAGTCCTTGAAGGTTTCCATGAGCTTTGGAGAACACTAGTTCTTTATTTTTTGACACCTCCAGTGTTGCATCATTTTCCTATCACTGCTCATTATTGCTATTTTTTGCAAGGAAACCACGTCATGTTTTAAGCAAGTTTATACATTTTTTATTATATATATTGTTTGGTTTGACAATATAACATATCTGACCACTCAAATTTGTGGGATTGATATTCCCACCATTGACAGTCTGTGCTTTTCTAATGCGGTTGCTGTGGTGGGACCAACAAAGAAGTATTTTAAACTTGCAGTAAAGTGCCAGTTAACAAAAGGCTTCAGGAAGCACTCACAAAACTCACTCATTATTTACCAGCGTTGTTCTCTATCTTGTTCATTATTCATGAAACTTGATTGATTTCAAAAAACACACCCCAGAATGATACAAGATGAGCAAAATGATTTAAATAGCAGTCTTGTGATTAAAAGACCAGAACCACAGCCATTATGCCACCATTCTTGCCTTATTAAAACAAATATGTGCTGATGTAGTATATGTTTTCACATAAAACTTGAAAATATTCTGCATTTATACTGAAGATAAAAAAATGAAGTGGTACATTGTACAGTTAAGCATCCTGACAGATTCTGTTTAATTGAAAGTGTCATTTTCGAGGTGATTTTTTTCACCTGAAACATTCATTAATTCATTTTCTGATTCTGCTTATTCTATGGGTGTGTGCATCAAAGCTAAATATTTATTTAGTTTGTGAGTTGTTTGAGCCATAATAACATGCAATTTGAGGTTTTACTTTCAGTGATGTAATTAATATAACATACTGTATGTGCAGATGTACTTTGTACATCTTTTGTTATTTTAGTGCGAATATGGCTGGATTTACTCAGAGCTTGAAGTGGGCCGATACTCGGTATGTACTGTAGTACTGACACCTCTTCCAATTTCTGCCTAGAGTACAGGCACTTGAAGTTTCACAGGGAACTTTCAGGGGGAGCACTCCTCCATCCCACCATCCAGTGGCCTCCAACTGAATGCTAATGTATTGCATTTAACAGGGCACTGCAAGTAATTTAGTTCCACTTCAAGCACTGGATTTTCTTGTAATAATTTATTTGTTGTCATAGCTTGGATGGCAATGTAAAATATATTAATGAAGTCTTAAAAAAATTCAAATATGTCAACACCTGTACCTAAAACAATAATTGCAGTAGATCTGAACAGTAAAGAATGAGATTCTCTTAACTAAAATTGACCACTGACAAAGTTTCTTTTGTTGAGAACCACTTACCTAATACAGGCATAAGCCAATGATGAAGTTTCTTTTGTCCATATTGTTTGTGGTTATTTTTATTTTTTCATCTTTTTGCATATTGCCTTACCAAGTGAAATCAATAGATTTCCTTATAGCCTGTCCTATACACAATGTTCCAGCTATCTTCACACATAAAGTTTAACATGTATTTCAACACATCTTACTGTATTAAAGTCATGTTAAATGATGTAAAGAGCAACAGATTTTTGTTTTGTGTATGAATTATTTTAGCTACAAATCTATGCTCAAAGGGTTTGTACAAATTCCAACTGCTGCTGTATGTGGGAGGCAGCTGGTTGGCATAGCAACCATAGTGCAGCTTTTAATTCCACTTGGTAAGCAATGGTATCACAACAGTAATGCTTAAGAGATTGTGGCTAAGCAAGAACAAGCTTTCTAATTTCTCCATTGTTTTCTTGCAAAAATTAAAATACATACAGGAATATCATTTGTTGGGTTAGTGTTTAATGCACATTATAATTTTTAACTGCTAAATATAAATTACAAAAAAATAAATTAAAGCTGATTTACAATATAACTGGTTTTAAGTGCTTTTCTCAAGTATTTGGGTGGGTGAGGGGGAGAAATTCTAAAGTCCCTAAAAGCACCGCCCTTATCTAAGAAATCCTCCCTTAATTTTATCTAATTTGTATTATGTCTTGTCAGTGTGAATGTTATATCTTGCCATGTCCACTGAGAATTTAGTTGTCAGGTTGTCAGCTGGAAGAATTCAGATACAGATTTCAAGGCTGACCATCAAAATTATTCTCAAAGATTTGTCTTTTTATTTAAAATTGAAGGGTATAAAGTACATCTCCTGCTAATTCGGGTCAAGCTTAAATGAAGAGCCTTGCGGCAGAAAAAATATATTAACTCCTAAGGATCCTCCCCACTGGGAACTGTCGATTTTGAATGTGGTTGGTGAGTGTGCTTAAACCTACGTCAATGCAGCGAACCAGTCCTCATTCTACATGCAGTTTCTGGTAATACTACAAGACTGCAGTGTCTGAATGAAATTTGTCTTGTGAAAAACAAAACAGCATGTAGCATTACACATGATTGGAGGACAAACAGTGCTGTCATTTAGTGGGAGGTATATCATGACGTCAATATAAAGAATGACTGGAACTGTATCAGAAAATATATTTTGAGGCACATTCCAGATAAGAATGTAATAGGAATAGTTATATGATTAAAGTTAGAACAAACTGCCCTGAAGAGCATTTTACTGCCTTTTAAAGAATTTGAAAAACACATTATTATTTAAATTGTTTGTCTTTTGTACTTAAACTATATTTGGCTAAACTAGAAGAACAGTTTCTTAAGCTTTTAAAGCTTTATTTTTCTAAAGTTTCTAGTTAATCTACAACACCTGAAGTAACATAATCCAGGAGAGCTAAACAGAATACAAATATACTGCTTTTTCTGTTAAAATGCTTTTGTATATAGAAATTTCTGAAAAATTTGCAATTTTTTTCTTATGAGAGTATCCGATAAGACTTGGAACCATTGAAATACAGTCACAGCATAAAGCATTAACTTTGCTTGTTGCAGCTTAGTAATATTTATAACATTCATTATATTTACAGGTCTAAGCATTTATAAATCATACCATCTAGTGTGCAAGGGTAAAGCAGATGCATTCTAATTTTTTTCTTTCATTACACTGCTGTGAATACATCTTACTTGAGTCTCTAATTGTGGGAGTAGTAATTCTCCACCTTCACTCTCCTAAGTGGCTGAGAAGCAAGTAATTGGGATATTTGGCCATTTTGATACCACTTAATATTTCAATCAATTCATGTTTTAATTTCTTTGTTTACAAATTTAATTTCAGATTTGGTTAGAACAGACTTGTCAATAAAATAAATTAATTAGTGTGTTTAAATAATATCAAAGCTAAATAGCTGTAATGTGCTGCTTAACAAAAACAAACTGTTTCCATATTGGAATAATAAATGGAATAATATTAGGAGCAGACAGTCTGAAGGTTTCAGGAAACTTATCACAGGTGGGCAGAATATCAGGGAGTGGGAGTAGTGAGTTAATGGAACACTCTTCTCTGTATCATGCTTTCTGTAAAAATAGTATTTTTTATCTTATATCTTATGTATAAGTTAATCACATACTGTAGTTGCTGGACACTGCTTAAAATTCTTCTTGAGAGGAATTAATAAGAGTATATCTTTATGTCATCAATGTTATTGATTTATTTATTGTGCTGCAGTTTTCCTCCCACATCCCTAAGACATACTGTATATTTTATGTTAATTCTTAGCTGTTTCTGTAGGTGAGAGTGTGGATGTTATCGTGAGTATGTATTCTGATTAATTTGTCACTCCATCTAGTTTTTTTCTTGCTGATGTTGCTGTAATTGGCTCCAGCTATGCAAGACCCTAAATTAGATTAGGTGGTTCAAACAACAGGTGGATGATGATATGAAAATGGAATTGCACAGATTAATAAACATACAACCAGCATGTCATGCCTTTTAAACAATTCAGTTCAATAGAATTCAAATTTGTTGTCCTAAGACTGAAATTTAATTTGTTAATAGAGTTTTCATAAAGAGACCAAGTCATTACATTAAAAACACATCAAGCAAAAACTCCAAAAATTGACTTTGAAATTGATTTTGTACTAAAAATATAGTAATGGACATAAAACATATAAAATCAAATTATACTTAGCACATACAGTATAAGTATTAAATAGACATTAAAACTTAACCAATAAATGTTGAGAATGAAAAACTATTGGGGTCAAGAGTAAAGACTGGTTGTGTGGCAACCCCTAACAGCAGCAGCTGAAAGAAGAAGAAGTTTATTCGTGTAAAACCTATTTAGAGATGAGGTATATTACCATTTGTTTTTTTTCTCAGAAACATAAACCTGTGGCCTGATGGGAAACACTGGAATTGAGAGTGTAGAGGGTGAGTTCTACCTTAGAGAGTATGCTCTACTCTCTGCAATAATTGCTTAGGTATGCCTGATTTGACTGCTGGGACAATGTTATCTTACTACTCCATTTACAATTTGATTTATTCTGTTCATGTTGCTAACTTTGAGATTTCCAAACCCAGCCAGCAGGATGTAAGTTAAAACAAACTCAATACGACATTTAGAAAAAAAAAATGATATTCAGTAAAATTCAAGCTAAAAGCACTAAAAGTACTATCTTCCTGAGATAGTACTGACACTGTTGTGCCTTTTATTAACTGTCTCTGTGTTTTAAAAGCAAGTCAGTTTTGAGAAAATAATTGTTCCAAAATATTTATAACTTTCAATAATTTTTATTGCTAGGTCTTTGACATTTGTTTTCTGCGGGTGAGCGATGTTTCTCCCAAAATCAATTATAAGTTCTTTTCAGTTGTGTTTCTGCATTAGGAGCTAGTGTGGCATAGCTCCACCAGATGTTGTGCAAAATAAAGCAATACTCTTTCTTCAGTAATTTAACTTATCATTAAAATGTTTATAACAATCCTCAATTTAATCTTCTTGAACATTCTTTTTATTTAATTTTTAACATTTGCTGAATGTAATTATTTATAAAATTATTGCATCTTGTAGTGTGCTGAACAGTATTTGTGTCGTGTGCTGCAAACCAGACTCTGGCGGAGAGACTGGAGCAATTGACAGTGAAGTATTCTATATACCCTTGGTACCCATGTCCAACCTGAACTTTCCAGTTTGGTGGTGAGCCTTGAAGGTCTTCACACATATTAAAATGGAGAAGCCTGAGGTTATTGTTATTATTTTTAACCTAGTGTTTGCAATACCTTTTGGGGTCTGTACCTGGTTGTAGCATATGCTAGCAAAGAAATGTGAAAAGTACAGCATTTGTTCCCTCAAAGGGAGCGAAAGAAAGAAAGAAAGAAAGAAAGAAAGAAAGAAAGAAAGAAAGAAAGAAAGAAAGAAAGAAAGAAAAGCAATATCAGGACTGCAGCATTCATATGGCTTTGTGTTGCATCTTGATTTTCACCCACCGTTGAGGAGGACTGGGCTAAATTTGTAAAAGCCATCAGGGACAACTATATGTGCTCCTTCCATTTCCTGCTGCTGTCTAGCACACACCTATCTGCACTTGTCACACACATGTGCTTGGGAGACAATTTATGGCGTCAACGCATGGGTGTTCCTGCCAGACTAGGGTTTAGTGCTGCCCACTAACCCTTTCTTCTCTTTCCGTGCACACCAGCTCACAAAACTACCTCTTAAACCCACTTCCTATACTGGCACTCAGAAGCCAGCTTACATCACTCCCTCTTCTGTTCCTCAAGATCCCACCTCCACCTGATGTAATTTCCAGTTTCCAGAATTCCATCTCCCTATTATGTCACTTCTGGTCTACAAGCTATATATGTCAGCCATTTTCCCATGCAATTCAGTTCTGTTGTGAGCTTACATCTGTAAAGATCTATCTCTCAACCAAGCCTTTTTTAAGTATATAGGGTGGATCCTCAAATCTTTTCCTTTGTTTTGTGTGCTGTTTGCAACTGTAGGTATTGTTGTAGCAGGACATGCCGTGTGCAGTTTGAGTTGTGCAGTGTGTGTATTGTCTGCATATTTTTGTTATGGTATTGTGGCTTGCCCCTTTTCTCCTCAAAGCCATTTGATTTTACATATGTTGCCATTTCAATTTAGGCAGATCATAGCCAATAAATTTTCCTGAGAAACAGCTATTAAATGTATATTGCTATATTTTGTCACACGATTACTTTTTCTGAGGGTATCTCACTGATCTGATTGCAGTGGAAACAGACCTGTCTCTAGCATTCCATTGGTTGATTGATTTTTTGTGACCTATAAAATCAGTGAACTTACTAGCCATTAGCAAAAGAGACAGATATTATTAATTAGGTAAGTTAATATTTACATTATAGTAGTCGGCACACATACTGTATTGGAAAACTCTGGTATAGCCCCACGAGAATTCTCTACTCAAACAACTGCACCATAGATCATGACTCATTTTATTCTCGTTAAACAGGCTTAAAATTAGTCATCAGCAAATGTCAGAAAAAAAACTATTTTCAGTTAGTAAGAGTATAGAAAAGAGGTAAAACAGAACATTACTGAGGAGACAGCATGTCAGATAGAAGACCATTTATTTGAGTCCTGTCTGTTAAAGCATTATACAGCCACTCTACCAGGTTACAGTCCAAATGAAAATCTTTACTTTCTGAACAATGGTGGGGATGGATGGTATTAGCAGCTGATGAGAAGTTTACAAATACGAACCTCATATATGCTTTGACCATCTCCAAATGTTTATACAACAGATGAAGCAAACTAACAGTGGCCTCCTCTGTCACTCTATTAGCCTGGTAGGCAAACTGAAATAGATCCAATAAATTAATTTTTATTCATGTTTTTAGCTGTTGTCTGTTAAATGTTGTATTTGTTTACATTATGAATAATTCCTCACATATATTGGCAGCAAAAAGTATTCACCTCACATTTGAACTATTTTACATTATGTCTTATTACATGGAGTAGTGTTATTTTCAGCTTTGCAGCTCATGTGCCTAGCATACTATAGCTCCCTCTTAGTCCTGAAGTTGGGTAAATGGGTTCAACAAATAAACTGATGTGTGGAAAGTATGGAATCTTGTTATACTGTACTGTATTGAATTGAGGGCATTTAACCTTGATCAACAGGTAGAAACTGAAAGTTATCATTCAGTCTACAGATACTTTTGTATCAAATATATATATATATATATATATATTGTGGCATCCGGCTGGGGCTGGAGCCCGGCCGGAACGTCCAGGAGGACCGGAGGAGGGCTTGCACCTCCACCAGACCGCGAGGGGGCGTCCGCCCCGGTTATGTTGGGAGCCACGGGTAAAGGGCTTGGAAGCCCAGCCCTGTAGGGACCCGTGGCCACCGCCAGGCGGCGCCCCGGTGCCTGAACAACCCTGGAGCCCAGCACTTACGCCACACCAGGAAGTGCTGGGGGGAAGACGACAGGGGTCACCTGGACGGCTTCCGGGTGTGCAGCCAGCACTTCCGCCACACTGGGGCGTGTCTGCGGAGGAGTGCCGGGGAGCAGCTGGAGCCCATCCGGGTTCCTATTTAAGGGGCCGCCTCCCTTCAGTCGAGAGTGGAAGTCGGGTGGAAGAGAGATGGAGTTGGAGAGAGGACTGGAGGCGGCCAGGAGAAAGGCAGTGGAACTGTGTGGACTGTGGACATTGGGGGATCGGTGCAAGAGGCACTGGGGGTGCACATAAATACTATTTGTAAATATTGTAAATAAAGGGTGTGTTGGGTGAGATTAACTGTATATATATATGTAGCTAGAAACCCACAAATGGGAGAACATGAATCTTGTATCTTAAAATAGTTTTTTATTCCTAAGCTTTCAACTCCTACCAGGAATCATCATCAGAGGAAAATGATTAGACTCACAGGGATCCACGGAAATATATGATAAATAAGGAGGACTGGGTAGGTGGATTTGGGGTGGGGAGTTGGAGGGTGTTAGTCATAGTCATAGCCACGTTTCAGCCAATTCTCTAGCACTTTAAGTATTAGGACTGAATTTTATTTGCACTGGGTCCCATTTAAATCTGTGTCCAGTTGAACTTGTATGTATCAGAGACCATGGGTCCTTTCTTCAGACCGCATTGCAATGTTCCTGCATATGTGAGTGTTTTTGATGTTTGCCCCACATATGCAGCTGGACATGAATTATATGGTATGCTATAAACCGCATTTCATGTCTGTGCTGCTGATTCCTTACTTTTAGCATTAAAAAGGACTGTGCATAGAGTGTTCATAGACTTATGTGCTACTTTGATGCGTCATCTGAACAGGGTATGTGCTGTACCTTCCGATACCTTGTGATGATGAAGGAAGTGTGTACCATGTAGAATGGGGCGTCAGGTTGGAGTCAATTGTTTGCAAGAGTCTCTGGTGTCTCTTATGTAGGCATTTTCTGATGAATGTCTTTGGGTAGCCATTTGATGTGAACAGTTGGAAAAGATAAAGCCTTTCATTCTTTTTAGTCATGTTATTATTACAAGGGGTGTGAACTCTTCTGAATAGTGTCTTAACACCGCTCTGTATGAGCTATGAGGGGTGATTTCTAGCAAAGTGTAATATTTTGTCTGCATAACATTCCTTATGATAAATACATGTAATAAGGGTGGCATTGTTACTCTTTAAATGGAAATGTCCAAGAAATTGATGTGTCAGTTTAACTGGTAATGCAGCTGTAACTCAGTACACACTGGAACATTGTATACGCTACGTTGGTGATACATTCTTCATATTAAAAGGTGACCAGCTGAATGATTTAATAAATTCATCAATACAATATTCACTGTGATCCAGTTTACTATGGAAAAAGAAATAAGTGGCTTTAAGAGGAAATATACATACTACTAGTCAAAAGACATAGAGGTATGGAGTTATGTTTTAGGTCATTGTCTTGCTGTAGGATGAACTCCTGACCTACTACTGTAGATGCAGACCAGAAAGTATTGTGTAGTGCTGCAAAATGCTGTGGTAACCCTTTTCATTAATAATGCCAGTCAATCTGTGCAAGAACCAACTCTGCCTCAAGCAGAATTACCCCAGGCATCACACTTCCTCGATGCTTGACAGTTAGTGTTACATACTGAGGAAACATCCTTTCACCAATTCGATGGCAAACAAACACCCTGTGTGATAAACCAAAGATTTCAAATTTTGATTCATCAATCCCAAAGACCTTTCTTCCAGTCTGTAGTAGTCCACAGGCGTTATTTCAAGGTCTTTTTTTTCCTTTGAAGAATGGCTTTCTTACTGCCACTCACCCTGTCAAACTTGCAGCACAAAGTCACAGTAGAAACTAAGATTTGCTTTTTTCGACCACTGTTAGGCTTTGCTTGAAGCTGTTGTGCTGTGAGGCACCTATCATGAAAGTTGGTGACCCTCAGAAACTTGTCTTCTGATTGGGACTTTGGGTCTACCAGATCTTTTTCTATCAGAGTTTTTTCCAGTTTCCATTTGTCTTTGGAATGTGTAGGACACCATACTCATTGACACTTTGAATAATTTTGTAATTTATCTAAATGAAAGGCCTACATTTCTAAGGGTAATAGTGCCGTCTCATTTAATTTATTAATTGCTGTTTTCATGCCATTATCACTGGAGTTTACTGGCTGTTCACATCTACTGTAGGTATGCAAGTTTCTCAACACACTTCATATGTACTATAGCTTTCTTCAGGCCCTGAGTGATCACCATGATTTATTGTCACATTTAAATTTGACTTAGACTTTAGGTGCATTTGGTTAAGCGTACATCTTAAATAAAACTAATACTTGGCATAGAGGAGGTGGGAAGTTCTTCACAAGGACTAAGGTAACGTTCAGTCTACCTTTAAGAATCTATACTTTTGGTTGTGACTTAAATATTAAATAATTCCAAAATATGAGGGACATTCAAAACGTTTCCGCACTCTTTTAACTCTGTTTATTAAGAATTTCAAAAACAAATTACATCACTTTTCTACATCGTCACCTTTGTTTGCGATACAATTTTACCAACGTTGTATCAACTTATTAATGCCAAATTACTCCTCCTCCCGCCTTCACTATTTCCAACGAAAATATAAAAGTGCAGAACTTTTTGAACGTCCCTTGTATTTTATTTACGTGTAGTCTTTATTTACATCTTTCTTCAGCACCTAATTTTCCCTGGGTCTAGTAGGAGGATAGAATCATCATGTCAAAAGAAATCAAAAACAATAGTAGCAACAACCACTATTTCTTCTGTCCATAAAAGATTTTATGTGCCAAAACCAAAAGAGCATATTGGAGCACAAGAGCTGGTCAGAAAAGCGCACTTTAACCTGTTAGACTTTCTACTTTAAATGCACATTGACAAGAGCAGTCTGCCAACATGTGATGAAACATAGACTAGGCTTTAATAATTAGGTCTAAATAAGCAAGTGCATAGTAAAATCCACCAAATACTTGGGTTGTTATATTTGAGGAGTATGGAAATGAGCACAGGAAAATTAATTGAAAATTTTGTCCCACTGCTTGTGTGATATGCCCAGCATATTGTGCAGTATCATTCAAACATACAAGGTCATCAAAAAGTATCC
Organism: Polypterus senegalus; assembly: GCF_016835505.1. Taxonomy (NCBI): domain Eukaryota; kingdom Metazoa; phylum Chordata; class Cladistia; order Polypteriformes; family Polypteridae; genus Polypterus; species Polypterus senegalus. The sequence goes on from NC_053154.1 coordinate 241,072,672, forward strand.
GGTATCTGCGATTAGTTCTATGTTGATTAGCTATCAAAGAGTTATTAACCCATTTATGAAGATAAGTAAGTGCAAGAGATGTAGTGGTTGTGAATTTTAGGAACATTATGGTGAATAGGCCATGAGTTCTGGCATTAACACACTGTCTGCTCCAGTAAAATTTAATTCTGTTTAATTTTGAACCAAGTTGGATTTATGGAGAGTGGCCTTTCTCAGTTCAGCTAATATCAAACATGGTATCACACTTTCTATACTTCATATGGTGTCTAAAAATATGTAGATTTTTTCTGTCTTTGTTTTAGCCTTTTAAGAGTAGGTACATACAGTATTAAGTCATTTTTTCACATTTTCAAGAAATAATTTATTTGTCAGCAGCTTAAAGATACCAACTTCATAATTACATGTGAAGTTTACATTAGGAAAAAAGGACTTATATGCATTTTTTAGACAATGTTTGTTGTGATAAATCACCTTTAGTATTAGAAGCATCTAATTCTACTGAAAATATGGAGCTAAGAATTTGGATGTCTTAATAAATGAGTTGAAGTAAATCACAGTTTAAGTGTTTTAAGTGCTTCTTAATTTTAAAAATGACCTTGGCCACTGCCTTGCATATTTTTTTACAATTCATAGGAAATTGTAATAGCTGTGGAATCACCTGAACTTGTCTGAATTTTTTTATGCACCGCTTATGCAGCATTTAACATTCTTTCAGCGTTCTTATATTGTTTGAAATTCATTGTCTTTTAAAAATCTTTTCATATTACTTCAATAGCTTTGCTATTGTGTCTTGAGACAGACTCTTCTGTGTGTATGACATTATGAAAGAACCGGAAAGCCCTTATTCCTGCAAGACAGAAAAGTGTCTGGTGGCTGTAAATGAATGAGGTGCTAGTTCAAACTTATTCCCCGAGCTGACTGAACTGGGATTTAGTCCATGTGTTTCTTTGTTTCGTTAGAGTTCTAGATTAATTTTAGATCTTAAAAGTTAACATTTTATGAGTTTTTTTGATATTTATTGAAGCGCCTCTGTCTTTCACTTAACATTTTTGGGAAAGTTTTTGCCTTTTCCTTTTTGCTGTTGTTTGGTTTTAATTGGTGACTTGAGAAAATATTTATCATGCTTCTTTACATCCAACTATGGGTTGTTCAGCTCAGCATCAAGTCTTTACTTGAACATTTGACACTTTCATCCTGATTGATATCTTCAATGTCACCCCATTGTGTACGACTCAAATACTAAATTAAAAGCCCTTTTAAATTGACTGAAGCTTTTTTGAAAGAGCAGATATTGATACAGAGATTATACTATTTTTTATAAATCTGTACTAATAAAAGGCAAAGCCCTCACTCACTCACTCACTCACTCACTCACTCACTCACTCACTCACTCACTCATCACTAATTCTCCAACTTCCCGTGTAGGTAGAAGGCTGAAATTTGGCAGGCTCATTCCTTACACCTTACTTACAGAAGTTGGGTAGGTTTCATTTCGAAATTCTACGCGTAATGGTCATGACTGGAACCTATTTTCTCCATATACTGTAATGGACGTTAGCCCGATGGCCGTGGTGGGCGGAGCTGCGTGTGACATCATCACGTCTCCCACGTAATCACGTGAACTGACTATGACTGCAGTACGTAGAAAAGAAGGAAGAGCCCCCAAAGAGCGCTGAAGAAAAACGGCAAATACTTTATTCGTAAGATACAAGTTTAATCAGAAGACACGAGGTATAAACGAGACTTTGGATCACTTTGTAACGGAGTTAAAATTGCTGTAGCGAGAAACTTTTAAGTGCCGGGTCTTAGCTAACATTAAATAATGCCGTGGACATCGCTTGATCGCATGAGATAGCACAGACACAGCTCAGAAGCTTTGATGCATGTACTCCGAGCGGCTCATGTGAACTGACTATGAACGCAGTACACAGAGAAAGCAAGACCTCTAAAGAGCGCGGAGAGTTTTGCTCACGTGAACGTGTCTGCAAAAAGTGGCGTTTCCTGCACTGCAAAAATACTATAAAAGTCGGGCTGCTGGCGCGCGCACGCGCGTGCGTACCTGTGCCGGCCTTTGAGACGCTGACTGCGCTTCTGCCTTAAGTGAAAGTAAACACTTATCATTTTTTTCCCCCTTCCCATGAGCTATAGCCCAGACAACTGTAAACACGGGATCCCATTTCTAGACCGTGGCAAACTAACATTAAGGCGCTTCGCACTTTCTTTTACACGTATATGATTATGAAGTCATCAGGTTGGATTATGAAGACACGCACAAGAGTGGAGGACCGACAGTGCCATCCCGGACAGTTAATGGCAGGGCCATCTCTCCTGTCTACACGAGACCCACCGCGACACTCATATCATCAGCGAAGACCTCTCTACACTATATTAAAGAAAAAGGCAACTTTCCTTTCTTTACACTTTTTTCCTTTTATCCCAAACCAAAGCCTTTCTCTCTTAACACTGCAGAGGACACAAAACTAATTTTCTTTAATTGCTGGTAATGCTGGTAAGGCACATTACCAGAGGCAGATATTTGGACGTTCACATAGAAAATGTAATTTCTATACCACAGCCGTCGTGTAGCGCCTTTCAAAAGGGATCTACTACCGAGAGATGATCCATATACATTTTAGCTGCTGTTAGTACTACTTACCTGTTGTGTTACACCGTCTTTAAAATGTAGTTTACCCGAAACCACTCCAGTAATGCTCAATGTAGCTTTACTTCTTAAAACGTTAATGTTTTACTGTTTAACTTATAGACTACATTTTATTATTTTTCCCTTGCACTCAGTGACCAAAGCTATACACACACATATAGACACATACATATATATATACACATATATATACTGTACCTGTGTGTATGTATGTATGTAGGTGTATGTATATATACATATATATATATATATATATATATACACTTATCTACATTATATATACACACACATACATACATACATACATACATACACACACACACATATATATAATTTGTGTGTGTGTATATATGTATGTATGTGTGTGTATATATGATGTAGATAGGTATGTATATATATGTGTGTATATGTAGATATGTATATATGTATATATATATATATATATATATATATATATATATATGTAGACTCAAACCGATTATAACAGCAGCAATCCAAGCTGTGAGAAAACACTAAAAAGGAGGCGTGTCAGACGTCGTGGTACATTTTCTGATGCAGCTAGACGAAAACAACTTCGTGACGCTGCGGCCAAATACACAAAACAATTACTTTGACAATCATGTTACGTTATTTTCAAAATATTTCCCTTTCTTTTTCTTTACTTCTTTAACACACTACTTCTCCGCTGCAAAGCGCGGGTATTTTGCTAGTATATATATATGACAGCAACACTCATAACAGTGACAAAACAATTACATTGACAATCATGTTACATTATTTTTAAAATGTTTCCTTTTCTTTTTCATAACTTCTTTAACACAATACTTCTCCACTGTGAAGCACGGGTATTTTGCTAGTGTACTATAGTTATCAAAATCATTGAATCATAAACTTTCATTGAGATTGGTGCTTACCGATACTGTTTGATTGTTAAAAGGTTCAAAAACCGTCACTCTTAATGATATCTTGAAGTTAAAAATAATGCAATATGTAATTTAAGGCGGGGGTTATACTTCACGCAACGCATGCTGCAGCGGACGCTCCTGCTACGCAAGCGTTGTACTGTTTATACTTGCGCGCATACTTTACTTAAATCTGGAGGGATCCACCAGGTGGCAGTGCAAGATATCATCACAGTGAGAACAGGTTCGGCTTCGCTGTGTTGTGAATTGCCTGGAACACCCATTAAATTCTGATGACACCTTACCGCAATATCTCTGAATAGGATATTTAATGATTAAATCCATCAGTCCATTTCAGCTAGCATTGGGCACGAGGCAGAAACAATCCTTGGACGAGGCATCAGCTCATTGCAAGGTGAATAGAAGCACTCACATACACTAGCGTCATTTTAGTGAAACCAAATCTGCATATCTTTGGAAGGAAACCGGATCACACTGAGGAAACCCAGCAGGAAAACATGTAAACTCCAGGCAGGGAATATCAGCGACGTGACTCCCTGCAAGACAGCAGCGCTAACGCTCCGCCATGTGTGTAATTCTTAACAGTATTCATTATCCATCCATCCATTTTCTAACCCATTGAATCCGAACACAGGGTCACGAGGGTCTGCTGGAGCCAATCCCAGCCAACACAGGGCACAAGGCAGGAACCAATCCTGGGCAGGGTGCCAACCCACCGCAGGACACACACAAACACACCCACACACCAAGCACACACTAGGGCCAATTTAGAATTGCCAATCCACCTAACCTGCATGTCTTTGGACTTTGCTCAATGTGGCAATCTATAGCTGGCGATCCGCTGCTGTCAGGACCGGATGGAAGACCTAGAAAAAAAGATGGCACAGAAGACGGTATGTGAGACTTTTAAAATGTATCTATTGTGTCATTACGATCGGGAATATGCGACGCTTGAATATAAAAGCACCACGAATACATCTGTATGTCAGTATTTTGCTTTACCACATCGAACCATTCATCAACTTCAAAGCATGCACGCCGATCTCATAGGATCCACAAAGCGGCTTTCTATCACATGTAAATAGTAAACAAGGACTCTGACGTCACATTCCAACTTTTAGCACACTTCTCCCCCCAACTTTTTGCTGGTACTGCAACTCGCGCACGCATTGCATTAATTTCTGATGACCTGCTCAGAATATGTATCAAATGAACACTAGGAATGCGTGGCAGCCATGATGCGGGAACGTATGCGTTCTGAGCGTGAAGTATAAACGAGTTCTTAATATAGTTTATACAACCATATGAACATCAAATAAATCCTCATCTGATAGACTAGCAAACCACCCAGGATTGTTTCTCACCTTACAGCCAATGCTGCAGGTATAGGCACTGGGCGACCAAGACCCCAAACTGAATAAGTGGACTAGAAAATACAGTAGATGAATGAATGGTTAGATGGTTTTATACTTTATTATGTCCGTTCTTTGCTAGTAATAATCTGCAGTTTTATTTAAGCCTAAAGTATTCTCTGAACATACTGTATATAACAATATCAGTAATATGTTTATAATTAGGGCGGCACGGTGGCGCAGTGGTAGCGCTGCTGCCTTGCAGTTAGGAGACCTAGGTTCGCTTCCCCGGTCCTCCCTGCTTGGAGTTTGCATGTTCTCCCCATGTCTACGTAGGTTTCCTCTGGGTACTCCTGTTTCCTCCCACAGTCCAGAGACATGCAGGTTAGGTGCATTGGTGATTCTAAATTGTCCCTGGTGTGTGCGTGTGTGCCCTGCGGTGGGCTGACACCCTGCCCGGGGTTTGTTTCCTGCCTTGTTGGCTGGGATTGGCTCCAGCAGACCCCCCGTGACCCTGTAGTTAGGATATAGTGGGATGGATGTTTATAATTATTGATATTTCCACTATGTTTTTACTTATTTTTCATTTTTGTTATTGTTTATTACTTTACTGGTAATGTCATTACGTTGCAATTTTCTATCCATGTTTTCCTTTAGAAGGCATTATTCTCCACAGTGACAATCATGAGTATACAGTTTACCTTATGTGGCCACAGATGCAGCTTGATACATCATGATGTGTGCAGGTGATGCACTTGAAGCCAGCACCACTATGCTATAAAAGTTGGTGGCTCGCACAGAGAAGCATCTGAATTTTGTTCGTGCAAAGAAGTCTTTGTTAGGGACATAGCAGACAAGTGGCAACTAATATGAAAAGAAATAATGAGTTATTTATTATGATTAAAGAGTTTAGTAATGTAGGTAAACAAAAAAATAAAAAAACAAAGTAACAGGAAAGAAAATCCTAAACATACTGTGTTTGCTTTCCATTTACTTTGTTTTGTAACTAAAGCTAGTGCCCTTTAATGTGTTGAGAGGATAAGCTAAAGTTTTCCTTGTAATGAGCCTGCTAATGATTCTGGCAATACTCTTATTAATCTCTCAAAATAGATGTTTAACTCTGCTGCTCACTAAACCTTTGTCCACTAGGACCCTCTTCTACTCATGCATAGCATAATGGTGCATACACATGCTAACATGAATCTGACTTATGATATTTCACCTCCCCACTTCAGTATCTTCACATGGATTTTGGTTTGAATGTTTCAGGGAAATGTGAGGTTGCCATTGATTTGTTACTTGATCTACAAACCAAACAAAGATTAAAAAAAAATCTTTTTCTTTTTTTTGTGAAAATAAGCAAATTTAAAGTATGAAATATGTATCACTTTGTTCCAAATGCAATTTGAATAAAAAAAAAGATGTTTCTTGCCGACAAGGTTATAGTTTTTATTTGATGCAATTGCCTAGAGTGAAAGGTCAGTGTTACATCACAACCTGGAATAATCAGGTACCTTGCTTTCCACATTGTCCCACTCAGATCTCCAAGTCCTTATGGTGTTCATGTGGAATTTCCAACTTATAAAGTTGTATTTCCCATCTATCTGATAGCAAATGAATACAGCATAAGACTGCTAGGTTCTCACGTACTCAGCAGTCTTGGGCCAATATATTTAGACCTCAAAAATATGAAGTAATGTGGTGAAGGGCATTTACCTGACAATTAAACCTGCAGACCATGACAATGTATTGTCAAATTTGTTCAAAAAGGAGGGAGATCAGAGTCAGGAGATAGTCATTTTCAGTTGCGTTCTTATTTAGAGCCGTGTTGTCTGTACATAAAAAAACAATGCTGTAGGTAAAGTTTATTGAATGCTTTCTGCTTACAAATCCTTTTTTTCATCCATTATATGAACACTCATTTCCCTGTATAGGACTGTCCAAAGCTGAAGCTTTTCTAAGCAACAGTTTGGAACAATACAGGGACCAGCCCAAGATCAGATTGTAGTCCACCCCAAGGCACATTCTTACACCAACCCACTTGCAATTGTTTTCACACAGTCAATTTAGAGTATTTATAGTGTATTTACCAATTGTGTGTTTAGATATACTAGACAAAAACTAAGAGAATAATGGTAGAATGTGGAAATTCCACAGAGACAGTGATCAGCCCAAGAATAGAACACACATCCTTGCAGCTAAGAGGTTTCTGCACTTTCGCCTAAATCATTGCACTCTTCCCAGTATCCCAGTAGCTGGACTTAAATTAGGGGAACTGTTTTGTAACATGATCAATGACAATTTATGAAATATGCTATTTGTAATCATCCATTTGCCCATTTGATGCTGGGAGTCCCAGGATAATTGATTATATGGCAAATATACAGTACCTTACATTAAAATTCCATATTGTCACATTATAGTATTTGAAAACAATTGTTTTGAATATACAGTATGATTTGATGAGGACAAGCCAGTTGTTTCACTTTGTCATTTATTAATTAACTAATGTTTCCAAAATATTGCTGATGTCAGATTTAGTACTGCTCTTAACGACACCTCATGGTAATGTGATTTGTGCATCTGCAGTGCTCTGTGTGAAGAAATGCTTCCTAATTTCACCAGATTCCACCCTTGCCTTTTGCTGAAAGTGTGATTGTAGAGTAACAACTGGCATCCACTGTATTTGCTCACTAAAAAGATGTAACTCCTTTAGTCTTTACTTATAGTTCATACAACATAGCCCCATAAGTAGTCTTGCACCTCTTCTTTGGACAGTTTCTAATGCCATTATATTTTTTTTACACACAGTAGTCCAGATGTGGCCTCCCAAGTATATTGTACTATAGTGTATAACCATACTTCCTATTAGCCTTATAAATTACTAGTATATCATTTCATAAGGTATACTTTCTAGCTTCATACTTCTTAGTGTGTAATTTCATTCAATATTTTATTAACTGCTGTTTAAGACTACATTTATTTAGTTTCTTCTTTAACATATGGGCCATGGCCTTACAAGTGATGACTCAAGAATATCTGCTAATTGTGTTTACATGAGTAGAGTCATAACCAGAATAGTTTAGTATTCTTCATTAGATTAAAACAATTACAAGATTGTAAACATACTCAATGTAGCAGTCACTGCAGTGCTCTGCAGCAGTTAGATCAGCTCTCTTATAGCTAATTATGGAGCGCACATTACCTTTGACAGGGTAATTTATGTTATCGGCCTGCATGGGCCGCTATATGGTTGTACTTTTCTAATTTTAACAGAAGTTTTACACAGGTTGTCTGTGAGTGAGATTACGTTTCCTTGTGTCAGATATTGCTTTTTATTTATCTGATAACTGCACACTTTAGTAAATGATATGTATGGTTGTTCTCTTTAATTAGTAATATGTATTTGAAATCGATGAGAAGTATTTGTCATTCCACTATATACATATTACAAATGTGAGAGAAAAATCATAGTACCTAGAGAATAAAATACACATATTGTAGATATGGAAGTATTGTAGCTGTGGTGTGGAAGAGGTGTAATTATTGTGTATAATAACCAAGTGGAGATTAAAACATGTTTTTCAGCATTATATACATGTAGAGAACTTTCCATATAAGTCTTCACAGAAAAATCTTAAGATTAGTAGCATTCTTGTGTTGTCCTACTTCTGAAGGCATATTTGAAGAACATAAGTTGATACATGAGGTGAAGTCAAAACAGATTTGGATCTAAATTGATTTGCTAAATATGACATTTCCAACAAAGCCTTCCGTTTATTTTTACACAAAGTTCAGGCATATGTTAGACTGAAAAAACATTCTGTATAAAATGGCAAATACAACATCACATGTCAAAGGACATGTGTGCTATGTGCCTGGTAACATGCAGTGTCGTAGTAACCAAGTGCTGTAAAATAAATACTGTAAGGGGGAGAACCATCAAAAAGCCATGGCTACACAGTAAAACTTGATTATAATTAAAGTGAATGTACTGTATTAATTTAAAAACAAATCAAATTCTTAAACAATAAGTTCATGATTCAAAGATGAAAAACCCAAAAACAACAGAATAAAATCAGGAAATTCAAAATACTAACAAAACTAAGTAATCCAAAATCCAAACAAAAGGTTCAAAAAAACAAACAAACAAATAAGCATGCAATTAAAAGCAAATAATATATATAAAATGTAATAACAGACAGATAGAAGTGGATTTGTCCCCAGGGTGACATTTGGCTTTTACAAAACTCATCAAATAAATAAATAAGTACATAAATAAATAAACACAAACACACACACCAGAATGACAAAAGGAAAGAAAACTGAAAAGTAAGAAAAACTAAGAATAAGTAAGAGAAAGCTTCTTGACAAACGAAAAGAAACAAAAATACAAATAAAGTAAAACACAACACTCAAGGGCAGGACCCACATGACACCAAGAATACCAGGATGGTTGTGTCCATGAAAAGCAAATGCAAAAAAATGGTGAGATTGTGACCTCAATATTAAAATATATATTAAAACAAAGATAACAGCACAGATTGCTGGTATTTGTGAATTCTGATGCATGGTACCACTGGTTTGACTTTGTGTCAAATGAGCAGTTGCTCATGGAGTCCCAAATGAGGCACATTACCTGCATTGTGAGGTAACGTCAGTTATGGCACTACGGCCATGTGGAGTGATCTGGCTTGCAGGATCCTCTAGGTTGAGGACCCGAGTGGCTAGACCAGGCCAAGGGGATGCCCACATAACACCATGCTGCGGCAGATAGAGGGTCATTTCTGGAGGGTGGGACTGAACCACATATCTGCCTGGGTGGTTGCCAACCAGGTTCCCAAACTGTTTCGTCATGTGGTGGGTGTGGCAATGTGCTGTATCATTGCATGCTCCCGAATGTGACTTGACCTGACCTGTAGATTAAAACATTAACTTCTCTAGTGTTTCAGATATGAATATCAATATTTTAAAGAAGGAGTAATATACTACACCAAGAACAAAAATGAATTACAGGTCACAAGGGTGGGATGGATGAACCAGGAGATAAATGTTAATTGGATAACTAGCAATGGTCAAAATGGAAGAACTGAAGTTGCAGAAACCAAATATAAGACAAAAATTGATCTCAGAATAAATCTTGCCAGGATTTGTAATACCAGAGGCTTTCAGAAAAGCACATGCTTTTGGAGAGCAATCCCTCTATCTAGGATTCAACAAAGCATGTTGTGCTAACTTATTAGTCATCATGTTAATGATATCATGCAATTCAGTAAAAAATAAAATAATAACAAAAATAAACGAAGTTTCAAACAGTATAAAAAGAAAACAATAATGACTTTGTAAAGGAAAACCTCAAACATATATTACACTTTTTTTAAAAATGTGTTGCATGCAGACAAGATTAATAACATTTCATAACATCGCAATGTTCTATGCAATCATACATTTCAGTGCCATATTTTCATTTTAAAAGTAATTATTGTTTTCATGTGCCATATTAAATAAGATGTTGTCAACAGAGATTATTACTTACTTACTTACTTTATATGAGCTTACACTGTATGCGCTTCCAATCAAAGTAGCTTGCAGGTTTCAAATTAAAATTTAATTTTAATCAATTCAGAAGCAATGGTGTGTTTGTATCTGTGTTTAAAAAAAATGAAACTGTGCATTGATTTTGAAATCAATAGGCAGTGGACAAATCAATTTAAATAGTGTGGGACTGTCTTTAGCTTTTTAGGAAAATATGGTTCTGAAAAGGATGGTAGATAATATTACTAGTTACTATACATACAGTATGTTTTGTGAATTTTCTTATTTAATTGGTCCCACAGTATTTTATTGTACTGCACTGGAGGGCCGAACCATCTGCTAAAGTCTGCCCTTGGAAGAAGGAATACAAAATTATCAAGAGCATCATGACATGAGCAAATTGGTGCTAGAAACAGTTCTTTCAGTTTATTTATTAACTGTATTATATGTAACTACAGACTTTAACATAACTCAATGCAAATTCAAAGTTAAGAGAAATATTTTCTTAGACATGTGAATGGGACAGTGCTTAGTCTCTTTTCCTGAAACATCCCAGGAGGCAATCCTGTGAGGTTGAACATTTTTAGTGGGGTTTTGGTTAGGATTATGACTGGCAATACCACAACAAAGCAAAATACTGTTACCTTAGCCCTTTACGAGTATCATTTTCCCAGTGAAAATGTATTTATTACTGCTATAGACCAGTGAAGAAAGAGTTTCTGGTGGGAGGTTAATAATGAGAAATGAATCAGTATGCCAGTAGAAGAGTTACAAAGATTTTAAGTACTAATTTGACAAGTGAGAATGCCATCCACTGGAAACTGTGCTCAATGGAAAAGTGAAAAATGTGGTGGTTTCTTGTCATTTCTTAGTTATGTAATAGTACATTGGAGATATTAAAGGACAGTGTATTGTAACAAATACAGTCAAAAACAACCAATTAATATTATATATAGTATTTTTAATGAAGCACTCCTTCAAATTGAAAAAACCATGACAGAGTAGTGGTCTTTATATAGTTAAATTCTCAGTAGACCGTGCATGTTCACAGTATAATGGCAGTTAATTCTCTGTCCCAAATCACTTCTATGACTGCATTTTAAGAGAATTCACCACTAACTTTTCCTGAACCACACTCCCATTCTCTATTATGATACAGTATACAACATTTTTATTTAGCTTCATTAAATTGGTTTAAAGCCAGTTAACTGATGGACTGCTTATCATTGTGACAGCATACATTTTCTTAAATATTCAACAGCTTTAATAAAGAATATGTTTAAAAACAGAAGGATGCACCGCTTCTCTTGGGCTTTCTCCTGATGTTCGCTTTGTCTGGGGGTGATAGATATCTATATTATTAATTTAGTTCAAACAAATGTCCAGTACACTATAACAGGTATAATATATATAGGTGGTGTACATCAGTCTAGCTTTCAACATTGGATTGGTTGTTTATTTCTTTATGTTGTCAGTTGCCATTGTCACAAAATAAATGCATTAAAATAAATAAATGATTGTACAGACTGAAACTAAACCTTAGTTTGTCATTTCTGTGACTGGCTGCCATTTATTTGTTTTTGTGCACTGATAGTTTGTATTTTGTATGGATTGTGAAATTAAATGTGGAGTTCTGCATTTTTTAAATAATAATTATAATAAGTACAGTATTGTGTATTTTGAAGGCATATCTAATTTATATAATGAATAGTTTTAGGCAATTTTTGTTTTGAAACAACCTGTTCTATCATTGCATAATTTAACCTCAGTATGCTTTGCCCTTTCTTTTAATAAATACAAAAGTAAACATTGAAACCAACTATATTCACGATTACTATTATCCAAGGTTAATACTCATACTTTCTTTGCAGTTTCTGTACTAATGTAGCAACATTTGGGTTCTTTTGCCCAGTTTTTCAGTGATGCCAAATCGCAAATATGAATTGATATAAATGTGAAAATCTGCAATATTTAAATAGTATATGCAACAGTTACTGGCTTATTAAAATCCCTTGTTTCTGACACTTTTTATATTTATCTAACAATATACAGAGAAACGTTAGCTGTGTTTGAATCAGCGTTCCAGCTTAGTCACATTTTTCAGATCCACCTTGATGGCTGCATGTGTATGTTGTCCTCACTAAGCAGGCATCTCGAACAACTGAGAAGGATTGATGAGCTTTTGGGGGCTGAATGGCCTATTCTCGTCAAGATTGTTTAATTGTACTGTATTTATTATGTGTAAATGATGAGTGACGCATTTTTGTCAGCATTGATTCACGTGTTTGTGCACACATTCGAACATTGTTGAAACATGTATTACGTGAATTAGCAAATAAGAACAGCCTGGGGGCGTAAAAGTGAGTTCGCCAGAGTGATCGCGGACTGGCGCCCCGTCTAGGGATACTTAGTGCATTACACTGTGCTGCCGAGACAAACGGCGGGTCCTCTTCTCCGAGAATGGATGGACGAACGCAAAGCTTTGAAATGTTAGTATCCCTAAAAGTTTAACAGGCAAATATTAGAAAGAATAATATATGTTTTGCTGTTAGGAAGTGCTTGCTGTTATGGAGTGCTAACAAGTCAAAGGTAGCAGCATTCCGTCTGCTTGTATTTAGCGATGCAGCAGTAGTTGACCTCAATAACACTGCGTCTTCTTTTGTAAAATACGTGGTAACTGATTAAATGCAGTGCTTTTACCCTTACTTGTTGATACATCCTGCCCTTATATGACGCCGGTAGTAAGCTGATGTGCTGTTATTCAGAAAGCGCCCCTAGCCAAGCACACATAGAAATACCATATGTGTAATGTTGTACTATTATCGGTAGTACATTACAATTAATAATAATTACAGCAAACATTCATTTAACCTTTTTAGTCAAGCTACATGATGCTTAACGACGCATTCGTTGTGTTGTGTAATCAATTTCTGGAGACACTAAGAATGACTTAAAGGGGCAAAACAACAATATTAGACTGTGAGTTGTCGGATTGCGTCGTAACTAAAGGGTAAAACCTGGTAGGTTGTCTCTTTAAATCATCGCTGCAGTGTTGACGGCTCCTCTAGCAGGGATGGTAAGAACCATTCTCAACTCTGCAGCAGGGAGCGTGACCGGTTAGCCTCACGTTAGCAATTGAAATGGTCTTCGTGCGTAAACGCACTGAGTCAAGCCAATTCCCATGGTTACCTGGTAGCCTCCAGTCCGTGAGAAAAAAATGAGGCAACTTATTAGGGTTGTTTAACAGCACTTAAAAAATTGAGCACGACTGTGTGGAGGATAGCTTTTTTAATCTATATATTTCAACCCCCCCCACCCTCTTCTTTATTTCTTCTGCAGAATACCGTGGCAGTTGCTTCCATCCAGTTACCGGTGACAGTTACACCTAGCAGCTCCCCGGCTCTACAATCTGTTGATAATAGCTCCACTTGCAAGCTCTTGTTTGTGGTATTTCGAAATGGGAAACTCTTTCCTAGCACGGGAAATTCATCCAATCTTGCAGATGATGGCAAACGAAGAAGTGTTTCCACACCAGTTGCTTTCACCAAATTAGGTAAGTGATCAAATGTATATTCGTTTGCATTGTGGTACAGTTACGATTTACGCAAAATGATTATTCTACTGGAAATTGCTGCTTATACAAGCCTGATTAGGTGTACGTTGTTTATCTAAAGATTGTTTTTTATTGATTTAGGTACCCACTGCATGCAAACATATAGGCTGCGTCACTCCATAGCCCCGAATCATTATTTTCTTTAATGGAAATGACCTCGTGCATGCAATACAGTTTTTTTTCTTTTCCAGTACACATGATGTGTATGATTTATTGAGCAATACTTTATCCCTCCAGTTCTAACACTGTACAATTATAGGGACTTGATATTGGGCGGGGTAATAGGTTTCTTTTCAAAGTTAAATCAGCTCACAAAAGCACCTCCATTACCCCAGCCCCCAAACACCATGAACGTCGCTGACGGTCAGTATAAAAGTAGAAAAAATAATAAAGCAGACGATTGAATGTCAGAAGTGAACTGTATATTTTAATTTTTTTCACATGCTGGCTATATTCTCCTTGCTTTTCCACGCAATACGCGTTCAATCTGTGCGCGCATGATGCGCCACTTAAGGATTTTCCAGTCCATTTCTCTGATTCAATTTGTTGCTTTTGTAGATGGGTGCAGCTTCGGGAACATCTCGCAGCCCATTACAGTCGCTCTCAGGCACTTCTCGTTGGGTGTAGACCCAATAGCAGCCCACTGGGATTTTGACCTTCTAGATGGACGCGGAGGCTGGAGGGGGGATCGGTGCCACATAACTGGCTCTGCAGGCAACATCACAACCCTTCGCTGCACAAACAACAATAACTTTGCAATCCTCATGGTAAGTAGTGTGTGTGTATGTGCGTATGTGTATACTGATGTACATACACATGTCCCGACTCTTATGTACTGTATATGTGGTTTACCCCGATTTTGGCCAAATACAAGTATGCTGTTTTACCTGTGCCGTTTGTTCATGTTTATCATGTGGGAAATTAATTGAGTGCTACTAAGATACGATCAGCTAGCTGCATTTAAGCAGAAATTATCAAAATCAAATTTCATTCTCTTCTTTATTTAGACCATACCAGGAAGGAACTTTACCAAATGATGCAGTAAATTGTTTCTCCCGTCTTTTTGGGAAACATGCAAGGGCTGTTTATATCCCGTTGCACGTTGTCTTCACTTAATCCTGTCCAAGAGTGCGTTGGTCATACTAATTAGTTGCAAATGTACCGCAATGGTGAATCGTTTAATAAAGGCAAGATATGCCGGCTGGGTTTATTATTATTATTATTATTATTATACGAAGGCACGGAGTAAATGGAAATTATTCTTTGTAAAAATTTTACTTGGATTCCGCCAGTGAAACGTATTGTCCAGTCACATTCCTCACTGATTATTTTGTGATTTTGCTCGGAAACAGCAGTGAATCTTGAAAGAAACAATAAAATAACCACTGGCGTTAAGCCATTTGTGGAAAAAAAGAGGGCGTTTGCATATTATTATGTAAGGATGCAGTTTAACCACGTATGTTTTAATTTAATTATTCATAGGGTCTGTCTATTGTTCATGATTGTTGGAAGTCGGCTAAATGTCATATTAGTGTTGTATATTTGTAAAGGGCAGCGGTGAAACCGGGAGCGTGTGCCTTGAATACCAAACTACTGTATATGCTGTTGTAGCACAGATGTCATCAAGTCATTTCATAGACTTGCCACATGATGATATGATATGACATCCTTTATAAATCATCCATTTTCGGTAGAAACTGCTTTATTGTGGGCGTGCAGCATAGATAAACAATGTTTAAAGCAATGGCTTATTATCCTGACATAAAGGCAAACAAGATTGCTTGGAATTATGTGCCTAAAAAGCTAAGTGATATCATATTGTAATTCAGTAAATGGAACTGACAATGATATTAATGATTTGAACTTTGAGGGCATGTCAGAACAAATTAAAAGAATTGGCTAACATAGAATTAGAGCTTTTACACCCGACATCTATGGTCTTTGGCTACCAGCATTTAAACTTGAAACTGATATTAAGAAAGATTGCCAAATAAGGCACATGTCAATGTAGTTGTTTCACTGGTCTTTAACTGAACAACAACAGTCAGCTGCTTTGTATCAGAACTGTTGCAAGGAAGGTTTTGCATGCCCCATGTTTATGAGGAATGTATAGTGGTGACACAAAAAAGGCACTTGTATAATTAATCCTAATTACTTTTAGTCCTTCATTGACTGTTGGAATACACAAGTTAAAAAAATCTTTATATGCTACTATTTTAGTAGATGTGAGTCAATTATGAACCATGTAACTGAGAATGAAATCAGTATTATTTGGTAAATTAGATAAGTCATCAGTGGATTTGAGAAACAAAGATGTGTATTACTTGATTTCATATGTTTAATTTATATGGGTCTTTCTCTCTCTGTCTATCAATTTGTCTAATTATCTATATGAATGTTGAGCAGTGTCTTTTTGTATTACAAATTCTTTCTTGTTATACCTGTGGTAAAAACGAACATTATAATTGATCAAAGAAGCAGAGACTGTATGTACTAAATCATTTGTAGGTTCAGAATGCATAGACACACACACATGCACACAGTTGATGAATCAAAGACTTTCCTCCTGCTTTGTGACTCATGCCACTAAGGAATGATTAGTACAGAACCTGAACTGAAGTTGAGATGCTTTCACGCAGCTGCAATAACAGTGAACATGTAAGAAGTGTTCAACTTATTTTTCTGTTCTGGTTATGTACAGTGAGAATGTAAGGTAAGAAAGATTGTGCTTATTTTTAATTAATACTTTATTTTAAATGTGATGCCTTTACCCAAGGTGACTTAAAAAATCAGGATGCTTTATAATTATTGACAGATTTTTTATTTTATGTTTTTAATTTTTTTTTTACAATTTGGAGCACAGGCAGGTGAAGTGACTTAGGGTCACACATTAAGTTAGCACTGTGAAAGGAACCAGCATGTTTATAGTTTAAAGTTCACTGTCTTTTACACTAAACTGCCTACATTGATATGTGATACTATATAAAATGTTAACATCTGATGCAGTTTGTTATACTGTCCATGAACAGTTTCTCTTGAAGATGATTTTAATATTTATTATACCTCAGTAAATCAGCAGGTATATGTGTTTCAAAGAGCATGCACAGGACTGGCATTTTCATATTAGTTTATTAAAAGATATTGATGGGCAAAACACTTTGAGAACTTTAGGCGTTAATACATGGAGAAAATTGGAGCTGAGGGTAGCCGATGAGTAAGTCTTATTTTCCAAAAGTAATTAATTTTTCCCCTATTGGCAATTTTTTTTTGTTCTTTGATTGATTTTGTTACATTCAGGAAATGAAAGTAAATACCATGCCCCTTCTTTCCCTGTTTTCTGGTGAACTTTTGCACCTCTACTTTTTAGAATGATTTTTCCATTTGAGCCTACAATTGTTAATGTCTAATGAATATAAACTAGTCAAATTTGGTTAATACACCTGCTGTTATACAAGGGACGTTCAAAAGGTTTTCACACTTTTTTAAAACTCTGTTTATTAGGAATTTCAAAACAAATTACATCACTTTTCTACATAGTCACCTTTGTTTGTGATATATTATTCACAGCGTCATACCAACTTTCTAATGCCCAATTACTACTCCCGCCTTCATCATTTCCAACGAAAATATAAAAGTGTGGAAACATTTAGAACGTCCCTCATATTTAAAATTGATTTGCATTTTATGTTATCTCTTTGAAACCTTTGGTTCAATGCTGGATTCAGAAGTTATAGTCTCCTTTATCAGTTTATACTGAGAATAAATTAACTGCATGCTGCTCTCATAAATTTATTGGTCAATTTCTTTGCATTAGCTGTTTTAGCTTTTTATTGGACTACATGGTCAATAATAGTTTTAACGTTTTCAACAAGGGCTAAAAGGATGATATCTTATATAATATCTTTTAAGCAGTAATATCATACTCAGTAAAGACATTTACAAATTTGAGGAAAAAAAGCAGAGATTTAGAAAAATGTTTAATATAATTTTAATTGTTGAGAACAATGTTTTCCATTTGTGAATTTTAAAGTAAAATAAGTAAAGTAAAATTGGAAATATAAACTTTGAATAATTTTAAGACTGTTAAAATTTAGACATTTAGATGTGATCATTTCACATTAAAAGGATAAAAAGTAAACAAAATATGAAAACTAGAAGTTATACAAGGTCAGAATGATAATGTGAATAATTTACCATAGCTTCACAATGTAATATACTGTGTTTTTTTTGCTTCCCTCTTATAAACAGTAAATGATTATTTTTGATGTGGGGTGCATGAACCATACATACATTAGTAAAACATAGACTACCCATACTGTATTTCTCAGCACATGCCAGCCTAGTTTCACCTTGAATCTAAAACAGCTGACCTGGCACTCAGAGAGCTCATGCCATTTTTTCTAGAGAGTTATTGCAAAGCATGGTGTGCCAGACAGAGGACTGGCATAAGATTTATTACAGAACTTGAATGAAGCATGAGTTGCCACATGGATGTGTACCGTCACCCTGTCTGCAAATAAACTCTCTTTGGCCTGTCTCCATTGCCTTTCCCTGCCGATCATAGGAACATCAGCATATAATTGATTAATTTTCTTTCAACAACTGTTGCTTATTTTACAATTTATAACATAACTGCCCAGTTTAATTGGTATAATTCAATAAGCCTTGATTTGTTTTTAAGTACTTAAATACAAAATCTGAGGTATAAATAATAATAATAAAGGCATGCAATATGTAAGGTGTTGTGTATTTGTTTTACATACCCATTACCACTCCCAAGAACATATAGTTGAATAGAGAATGCATTGAGATATAAGTAAATCTAAAAAGTGTCAATTATCTGAAATTACTAGTTGTTTCACAAGTCATGAAAATGCAATCATGCATACTACATGTTTCTTTCATGTGGTATGTAAACATTAAAAACTGTATCAAAATACTTTATCTAAAGAATTGTCTGTGATTGACATTGGTTTTAGCCTTCAAAGAAACAAGTGCTTTTGCTGTAGAATACCTTAATTGATACATTGAAAGACTAAACAGTGATGATAGTTTAAAATCTGTTTTGTGTTGTGTGTATTAATTAGATAGCTTGACAGAGCAGTTTATTATAGGACACAACATGTGTTTTTAACAACAAAGGCAATCACAAAAATTAATCTTTTGTACATAATGTGATTTTCTATTGACAGAATCTAAAAACCTAAGACATAAATCATGTGCGTAAAGATATGTAAATACATTCAGAGCAGAAAGCTCACATGTAAAAGGTGTAGTGTGAATTGGAAATATACATTATTAGTTATATTGCTAAAGTGGGCACCATTTTGACATTTATAAATTGATTAGACAAAATATATATTAGCTACCCAAAGGAGGCAAATGTAAAAAATGTTTTTGTATAAGTTGTAGACTTGTATCTTGGACAGTTTTTCCAGTTTTTAAAATTTTTTAAATTATGTCTGTATGTAGATTTGACATCTTATGTATGATGACCTAAGTCTTTCTGGTTACCTGTCAGCTTCATTGTATATTCATTGCATTTAAAATGCTGCATACTGAGTCTAATATTGCTCTTTTCACTGCCCTGCACAAATCATGACATGGATTGGTTTAAAAGGCCAGCCAGTCAGTTGTATCTGCACCACTTCCACTATTTCAAAAATGAATACTTAGAAACAGAAACCACAAATAGAGTGATGAAAGGTCAGTGTTACAATATGTGTTGTGATTGCTTGCAGGCGGAACAAAATGTTGCTTAGTAGTCTCTGTCTGCCTTTAAACCCAGGTACCTGTACAATGTAACTACTGTATATGAAAGTGGTTCTCAGGCTTAGCTGCTTCACAGAGATCTAGTGTGATTTTATATATTTTACTGGAGGCTTTTCTGCTAAGTATCTGATCTGCTTGTAGCATTCTAACACAGGGTGGTATAGTTTATAACTCATCTCATGCAACACTTAGCTGTCCCTGGCGGCTCCATCCGCATAGTTGTGAAACAGGGCAAACTTTAAAAATCAATAAAAAAAAAAAAAAAGTAATAGCTTGTATTGAGAAGAATTTATATTGATAGCTTTCATATCTGAGGACCTCTTAATATATAATATGTTTGGTTTTGTAATCTCTGGCCAAGTGGAAGGTTGTTACGCTCCAATGTCAAACATATCCACTATATTTGATTGTGTTCAGCTCTGACGAGAGAGTGTCTCCTGCATGAGGAGAAGAGCATGTGGCCGTGATATCTCTGCCAATGAGCAGGTATGCTGTAAAACACATGTAGCTGTGATCTCACTCTCACAAAAGTCAAACATTACTCTTTAACAATCTGTAGATAATGTCTGCTGAACAAACAGATATCTGTAGCTAAGCGGAGGCAAGGTACACTCCAACATGTGGCAGAGGTAGACTGACTCGAACGGAGGCTGGCACATAAGTGAGGATGACCCCGTCTGGCTCCCTCCCCTTGGCCCTCAGCCTGCCTCTTGGATTTGTGCAAATCAATCAGTGTCACAACCGAACTATGATATTTAGCGCGATGAGAGAAGTCGCAAAATCAAACGGAATGTTTAAGCAAATTGTAGAAAAAACCCTAGCAAAATCCGTTAAGTAGTTCTCTGGTGAAAATCGGACAGACATACAAACAGACAGATTGATGTTGGATTTTATATATATAGAGATTTGGAGATTTTGCTGTAGACCAGGTTTTGAATTTACTATGGCCCCTGTTTGTTGTAATACTCATTGTTGCATCAGTGCCATTCATAAGGTCAATAATGGACTCCATAAAATTTAGGTTGTTGAATTAGGTTGAAGGAAGACACAGTAATGGATGACCTTTAACCCAGAAGCCAGTGTTATCACAGTTGCAGAAAAAATTACAAGTGCCCACAGGTGCCATTTGGAAAATACTGTAAATACAATCAAATGATTGTGAACTGGCATTCTGTCTTTTGATGGACTATAGAGACTGTCTGTAGGTTGCATGTCTTGAAAGTAGAAAAGTTACATAAGAAGGGTCCCCTATATTCTACTCAGCTTGAGGATCCACATTTTGAATATACAAAATTCTGCCACCTTGTTCACTAGCTCCTGATATTTGGACAAAGCAGTAGGGGTGGTTTTGACATGAACTTGACTGAATATAAATGAGTCACAACAGTAGGTTATGGCAGTGGCACATAACCTGTTTGTAACAGATCAAGCTCAATTGAAGTAAAAGAGGAGTATGTTTGAAATAGCCCAGTGTGGGATTGGGATGAGTAACCATCACTGTAAACATGAACCCATGCTCTACAATATTATTGCCTTACATTGTTAGCTGCTCTTTGATATCTTTGGCTGAAAGTTATAGTTTATGCAGTTCTTTTTAATAAAGTATCTTATTGTCATCAAGTTAAAACTGGACAATAATACTGAACAAGCTGATTACCTTATTCTCAAATATGTGGTTATCATCCATTATGTAGTGTAATCAGATATTTCATGCTGATGTCTCTTTTTTGTAATGTACAACCCCAACAGCATTTCTTAGATTATCTTTTGACACCTTGCACTCACTATTTAAATGCCTTATGCTTCCAAGGCCACTTTCCTATGCACCATATGTTATCTCCATCCTCTTGAGATCTTTATTGCAGTACACAGCTAATCCCAATAAATACGCTAATTGCCACTTTGAAGGTTCCAAATACAAATTAGTAATATGATTTCAACTTTAATATTGTATAATAAAGCATTTTTTTTTTCTTCTGCTGTGGCTGCCAGTCTAATAGAAAAAATACAGATGAAAACATTGACTTTGCAAGCCCTCTGAGTCAACTACAATATTGTTTTCTTTAAAAGTGAATTAATCCATCCTTTAATCTATATATCTATCTATCTATCCTTCTATTCTCCAACCTGCTTAACCAGGTAAAGGTGTACAGACAGCACATAGTGAGAACTAGCCCTGAGTGTGAGACAACATATTGTTCAGCACACTGATGCACACAGCCGCAATCACCCATGCTGGGCAATTTCAGAATTTATCTTTATTTAACAGTTACATTTACCCTAGGTATTTTTAAAAATCAGGGTTTTTTATGTGCTTACAGTGTGCACCCAATGCAAGTGATTTGAAAGTAAGTCTTATAACAGTATGAGAAAATGGCAAAGGAACTAAAAGAACAAAAGACAATAACAAACAGACCAGTGAGAAGCTGCCAGAAATCTAAAGTAGAAGTAAGAGGCAGAAGTCTTAAAAAATTGCAGGGTTTTATGTGAAGAAGAGGGCTATCAAGAGGTGCATGATAGTAGTGTGGGAGTAGATCTAATGGTGTTATCAGAAGCTTATTCAAAGTGAGGTCAGCAAAAAGGTTTCACACTGGTTCAAATTCTTGCTAGATAAATACACTTTTGGCTGTGCCCCACTGTAACAAAACTCACATATACAAACACAAACATTCGATGATTATTTTGAAATGTAAAAACAATTTGGGAGTTTTTGGCTTGAGTTCATGAATCAGAAATGAATTCCATATTTATGCTTTTCCAGGCATGTCTGCAAAACATTTTTGGATGTACTGTAAGGAGGCTAGACCATACACTGGGTCTTCAAAGAAGAAATACTGAAGAACTTAGCTACAAATTTCTAGGAGAACTCTGTGTTTGTCCTTTAAATAGATTAGTGTAAGTAATTCAGTTCAGTCATAACATAAAAGCTAATTAAGGTAGTACTTATATTTAATTTACCTACGTTTACTCTAATGTAAAAAGAGATGCAGCAAAATATCACATAATCCTTCACAGTGTCATATTGCACTGCTACTGTAAAATATCATCCAATTTCTCAACATACAGTCACACAAAATTGTTTAAAAGTGGTACCGATAAAATAATGTAGCGTCAGTGAGTTTAAAAGGACAAATGAACACCAAGTGTCATAAAATGCGAAATAATCTTATTTGGTGCGACCACAGGTTGTACAAAAGGCAAGTATACTCAGCAAAAAAAGAAACGTCCCTTTTTCAGGACTGTGTATTTCAACAATAATGTTTTAAAAATCCAAATAACTTTACAGATCTTCATTGTAAAGGGTTTAAACAATGTTTTCCATGCATGTTCAATTAACCATAATCAATTAATTAACATGCACCTGTGGAATGGTCGTTAAGACCTTAACAGCTTACAGAAAGTAGGCATTTAAGGTCACAGTTCTAAAAACGCAGGACACTAAAGAGACTTGTCTACCGACTGTGAAAAACACCCAAAGAAAGATGCCCAGCGTCCCTGCTCATCTACGTGAACGTGCATTAGGCATGCTGCAGGGAGGCATGAGGACTGCTGATGTGGCTAGGGCAATAAATTGCCATGTCCGCACTGTGAGACGCCTAAGACAGCGCTACAGGGAGACAGGAAGGACAGTTGATCATCCTCGCAGTGGAAGACCACCTGCACAGGATCGGTACATCCAAATATCACACCTGCGTGACAGGTACAGGATGGCCACAACAACTGCCCGAGTCACACCAGGAACACACAATTCCTCCATCAGTGCTCAGACTGTCCACAATAGGCTGAGAGAGGCTGGACTGAGGGCTTGTAGGCCTGTTGTAAGGCAGGTCCTTACCAGACATCACCAGCAACAACGCCGCCTATGGGCACAAACCCACCTTCGCTGGACCAGACAGGAGTGGCAAAAAGTGCTCTTCACTGATGAGTCATGGTTTTGTCTCACCAGGGGTGATGGACGGATTCGTGTTTATTGTCAAAGGAATTGAGCACGTCTGGGACCTGTTGGATCGCAGGGTGAGGGCTAGGGCCATTCCCCCCAGAAATGTCCAGGAACTTGCAGGTGCCTTGGTGGAAGAGTGGGGTAACATCTCACAGCAAGAACTGACAAATCTGGTCCAGTCCATGAGGAGGAGATGCACTGCAGTACTTCAAGCAGCTGGTGGCCACACCAGATACTGACTGGTACTTTTGATTTTGAGCCTCCCTTCATTCAGGGACACATTGTGAAACATTTTTAGTTTATGTCTTATGGTGTTGACTTTACTGTTCATACAAATATTTACACATTAAGTTTACTGAAAGTAAAAGCAGTTGAAAGTCAGAGGACGTTTCTTTTTTTGCTGAGTATATATAGTAAGCCAACATATGTGTATAAATGTAACATTTTTTTTTAATTTAATTTTAACCATTTTTGTGATCCCACTGGTTAGTGCAGATGTGCAGAGATCCTGGTGCCCCTGAGCACTTGCCTGATTGCTCAGATTGTTAATACCGCCCTGAGTTAGTTTCCTCAATGTCTTGAGGAAATTGATGCAGAGATCATTATTTCAATTTCAAATATACTAAAAGGAATGCATTTGTAATGACACTGTCAATCAGTCTTACCTACCACAGTTCAAGGTGCTGGAAAATCAATACCTTGAAAGAAAAATACAGTCACAACAGGGAAGTGCTAACTGTTTACTAGTTAACAAGAATGAACAACAACTGTTTCTCTCCAGGTTACAAGCATAATGCAGCCTTCACTGATGCAGAGATATTTAAAGAGAGTATTATAGGCAGTTAACCTCAGTTTGCTTGTGGTAAATCGATTTATAACATTATTGAACCTGTGAAACAGGCAACTGGATCACTTGAAACTCCTGCATTTTGTGTTCGTGTTTTGACAGAGAATATCCCAAGTCAGGTCAGATCATATATCCCAGGCAATTGATGAACTTGCTGACAAAACAAAACGTGGCACAACTGTGCCTTTATGTTTGCTATTCTTATGGTGCAGATGGCAGAGCAGAAACATGGGTACAACTTTTAAGCTGTTTGTGGACATTGCTTTTGAAGTGGACCCTGCTGTTCCCACTTGCCCTGATTCTAGGTGCCTACTTTATACTTAAGTCATGAACAATGGAGGAACTTTGTAATTATCTCACAATGAATTGTAAGGCACTTTCTCTGAAGTCAAAGAGAAAAATGTAGTGGTTATTTCATCCTGCTTAGAATTTTATCCCATGCCTTGCATGACATGTTAACACAAATTCAGTCCTGCCTCTTTCTAACATTCTATACGAGAATGGTGTGAGACCATAGAAAACTTGCACATAGGCTATATCTGGCTTGTGTGGTACCACCCGATGATCCCAAGCTTATACTGATGTTTCTGACAGTAAGTAAAAGTAAAAAGATAATATTGCTCACAAAAATTTCTGTGAAGAGAGGGGCAGAATAAGGTGCAAGGTATCACATCTAGGGAGGATATGTTTAGTATGGTGCATGTTCATCTATAAAGAAATTGCTGAGAGGCACTTAAATATCACTACTGAAACCTAGGGATAAAAAAGAGAACCAAAAGAAGATTAGGACATAATCTAAGAGGAGATAAGCCATGCAAGAACATGAATGAGCACTACAGGGTAATGTAAAGGTAAAGAAGAGTTCAGCACTAGTCCTTAAGGCATACACATTAAGAGTTTCTAAAGTGAGACCCTTAAGGACCAATTGGATAGTTAATACTTAAACCTGTGTAGATCAGACCCTAGAATTTGGAATTTACAGGCAGAGAAAGAAAGAGAGAGAGAAAAATGCAAGGGCTATTTAAGTTTGTCTTTCAAAATATCCCTGGCAAAGCTGGGTAACACAATGCATTATTATTTATTATTATTTGTAACTACAGCTAGTTTCTTAATTAAAACAGACTAGATTCAGTATAGGCTTTAGTAGATCATTTTTTGAAAGAATGACAAGCAGATGATGAATTATTTGCACATGTTCTGAAGTTTTCAGTAAGAATGAGTTTAACAATCCTGCCAAACAGGTTAAATGCACTTGTAATCAATACGAGGCTCTGTTCAGCCACACCAGTTGCATAAATTATGTCAAAGAACCCAAAAGATCAAAGTGAAAGAAATGTTTATTGTTAAAAGTGTTAGTAAATTTAAAGAAATCTTGCAGGGTACTGAAAAACAAAGGGTACCAATAAAAATTATTACAGCTTCTCGGCCTTTGCAAATCCAGTAATTGTTCTCTCATTTTCATTTGGAGTTGTTAATCCACTTTTCCTTTGGTTAGACTCTGTTCTTCTAACTAGTCAGATGTTTAATCTCAACTGATTTAACACATCTGAGCCTTTTCCTGGAAGGGGCCTTTTATTTACAGCCTTTATCTACTTCTGGGGCCAGGAACTGCCTTTGGAAGCACTTGAACTATCATATGAGCACTCTTGCATATATATATTTAATTATACATATATAATTAAAAGAACCCACCTAAATGCAAATGCTTCATTCCCCCACTGTCCACTCTGTTTCTCTGTGCTCCAAGAGCAGCTAAAGCTTGGACTCTCAAATGTTCTTCCCCAGTAGTTTTACTAGCAAGGCCATAAAGTGAGTTATGTCAGTCAGCACCCCAATGGGTTGTCATAATGCCTGGCCCATGACTTGAACTGAATTAAGAGTTTTGTGTCTGAATAGGAGGTCAGCAGCACAGGATTCCAACTTGTAATTATCTTGTCTTCATTCCAGTTCATCCTGTATACTTAAAAATATTACCAAGATATGACATCTGCTGAAATTCTTGTACAACTGTACAGTTGTCCTTACGGGTGATAAACAGGAGGAGTCAACAGAGGTAAATGTGTGTGTGACTAGCAAAACCAAAGAGATGCTGCTGGACCTGAACAGATTGTTGTGGTGTGGTCTTCACCCAGGGAGTATATAGGTTGAGGTGGTTCAGTTATGTAAGAAAGTAGAGACATACCTACACATTAATCTGGACTGAGCTTCAAACACAGAAGCTACATTCAAATAGGGCTCAGTTAACTTAATTTCCTGAGCTGGCTCAGGTTCTTAGGCTTAGGTGGAATATTTCTGCATATGTTCTGTCAGTCTGTGGTTGCACAAGCGCTCTTTTACACAGTGGTATATAGCATAAGAATAAGAAATGTCAACAGACTTAATAAATTAATCTGGAATGCTGGTTCTGTTTTGGAAACTAGCCTGGACTCTCTGTAGGCTATCTCAAAGAGAAGGATGTTGGTTAAGCTGAAGGCTGTCATGAGAAATGTCTCACATCCTGTACAGGTGCTGGTCATAAAATTAGAATATCATGACAAAGTTGATTTATTTCAGTAATTCCATTCAAAAAGTGAAACTTGTATATTTGATTCATTCATTACACACAGACTGATGCATTTCAGATGTTTATTTCTTTTAATTTTGATGATTATAACTGACAACTAATGAAAGTCCCAAATTCAGTATCTTGGAAAATTAGAATATCAATTAAGACCAATGCAAAAAAATGATTTTTAGAAATGTTGGCCAACTGAAAGGTATGAACATGAAAAGTATGAACATGTACAGCACTCAATATTTAGTTGGGGCTCCTTTGGCCTGGATTACTGCAGCAATGCGGCATGGCATGGAGTCAATCAGTCTGTGGCACTGCTCAGGTGTTATGAGAACCCATGTTGCTCTGATAGTGGCCTTCAGCTCTTCTGAATTGTTGGGTCTGGCGTATTGCATCTTCCTCTTCAACAATACCCCATGGGGTTAAGGTCAGGCAAATTTGCTGGCCAATCAAGAACAGGGATACCATGGTCCTTAAACCAGGTACTGGTAGCTTTGGCACTGCGTGCAGGTGCCAGGTCCTGTTGGAAAATGAAATCTGCATCTCCATAAAGTTCGTCAGCAGCAGGAAGCATGAAGTGCTCTAAAACTTCCTGGTAGACGGCTGCGTTGACCTTGGACCTCAGAAAACACAATGGACCAACACCAGCAGATGACATGGCACCCCAAACCATCACTGACTGTGGAAACTTTACACTGGACCTCAAGCAATGTGGATTCTGTGCCTCTCCTCTCTTCCTCCAGACTCTGGGACCTTGATTTCCAAAGGAAATGCAAAATTTACTTTCATCAGAGAACATAACTTTGGACCACTCAGCAGCAGTCCAGTCCTTTTTGTCTTTAGCCCAGGCGAGGCGCTTCTGACACTGTCTCTTGTTCAAGAGTGGCTTGACACAAGGAATGCGACAGCTGAAACCCATGTCTTGCATACGTCTGTGCGTGGTGGTTCTTGAAGCACTGACTCCAGCTGCAGTCCACTCTTTGTGAATCTCCCCCACAGTTTTGAATGGGTTTTGTTTCACAATCCTCTCCAGGGTGCGGTTATTCCTATTGCTTGTACACTTTTTCTACCACATCTTGTCCTTCCCTTCGCCTCTCTATTAATGTGCTTGGACACAGAGCTCTGTGAACAGCCAGCCTCTTTAGCAATGACCTTTTGTGTCTTGCCCTCCTTGTGCAATGTGTCAATGGTCGTCTTTTGGACAACTGTCAAGTCAGCAGTCTTCCCCATGATTGTGTAGCCTACAGAACTAGACTGAGAGACCATTTAAAGGCTTTTGCAGGTGTTTTGAGTTAATTAGCTGATTAGAGTGTGGCACCACGTGTCTTCAATATTGAACCTTTTCACAATATTCTAATTTTCCGAGATACTGAATTTGGGACTTTCATTAGTTGTCAGTTATAATCATCAAAATGAAAAGAAATAAACATTTGAAATACATCAGTCTGTGTGTAATGAATGAATCTAATATACAAGTTTCACTTTTTGAATGGAATTACTAAAATAAATCAACTTTGTCATGATATTCTAATTTTATGACCAGCACCTGTATATGACATTTTGGTCATCTGCAGAACACCATTGGCCATGGTGTTCCAGGGAGCACTGTTGGAGGTATTAGAAAGTGCAATTAGATATTACAAGAAACCTTTAGGTAAATTGTTTTTCTGCCAGATAATTTTTGTTAGACCATCAGCATTTTTTTTAAGGTATCCTTTTATATTCAGTGCTTTCTGTGTCATTTTTGTGGGTTATATCCTGTACCATATCTACAGTTAGGTCCATAAATATTTGGACAGAGACATCTTTTTTCTAATTTTGGTTCTGTACATTACCACAATGAATTTTAAATGAAACAACTCAGTTGCAGTTGAAGTGCAAACTTTCAGCGTTAATTAAGTGGGTTGAACAAAAAGATTGCATAAAATGTGAGGCAACTAAAGCATTTGTTTAACACAATCCCTTCATTTCAGGGGCTCAAAAGTAATTGGACAATTGACTCAAAGGACTCAAATTGACTCAAATTGCAGCTGCTATTGTCCACATGGGCATGTGTGGGCAAGTCTGTCGTTATGTCATTATCAATTAAGCAGATAAAGGCCTGGAGTTGATTTGAGGTGTGGTGCTTGCATGAGGAAGATTTTGCTGTGAACAGACAACATCCGATCAAAGGAGCTCTCCATGCAGGTGAAAGAAGACATTCTTAAGCTGCGAAAACAGAAAAACCCATCCGAGAAATTGCTACAATATTACGAGTGGCAAAATCTACAGTTTGGTACATCCTGAGAAAGAAAGCAAGCACTGGTGAACTCAGCAATGCAAAAAGACCTGGTTGTCCACGGAAGACAACAGTGGTGGATGATTGCAGAATCATTTCCATGGTGAAGAGAAACCCCTTCACAACAGCCAACCAAGTGAACAACACTCTCCAAGGGGTAGGCGTATCGATATCCAAGTCTACCATAAAGAGAAGACTGCATGAAAGTAAATACAGCGGGGACACTGCAAGGTGCCAGCCACTCATAAGCCTCAAGAATAGAAAGGCTAGATTGGACTTTGCTAAAGAACATCTAAAAAGCCAGCACAGTTCTGGAAAAACATTCTTTGGACAGATGAAACCAAGATCAACCTCTACCAGAATGATGGCAAGAAAAAAGTATGCAGAAGGCATGGAACAGCTCATTATCCAAAGCATAGCACATCATCTGTAAAACACGGTGGAGGCAGTGTGATGGCTTGGGCGTGCATGGCTGCCAGTGTCACTGGGACACTAGTGTTTATTGATGATGTGACACAGGACAGAAGCAGCGGAATGAATTCTGAGGTGTTTAGAGACATACTGTCTGCTCAGGTCCAGCTACATGCAGTCAAATTGATTGGGCGTTTCATGATACAGATGGACAATGACCCAAAACATACAGCCAAAGCAACCCAGGAGTTTATTAAAGCAAAGAAGTGGAAAATTCTTGAATGGTCAAGTCAGTCACCTGATCTTAACTCAATTGAGCATGCATTTCACTTATTGAAGACTAAACTTCGGACAGAGAGGCCCACAAACAAACAGCAACTGAAAGCCGCTGTAGTAAAGGCCTGGCAGAGCATTAAAAAGGAAGAAACCCAGCATCTGGTAATGTCCATTAGTTCAAGACTTCAGGCTGTCATTGCCAGCAAAGGGTTTTCAACCAAGTATTAGAAATGAACATTTTATTTCCAGTTATTTAATTTGTCCAATTACTTTTGAGCCCCTGAAATAAAGGGATTGTGTTAAAAAATGCTTTAGTTGCCTCACATTTATATGCATTTTTTTGTTTAACCCACTGAATTAAAGCTGAAAGTCTGCACTTCAACTGAGTTGTTTCATTTAAAATTCATCTGTATCTATCTATCTATCTATCTATCTATCTATCTATCTATCTATCTATCTATCTATCTATCTATCTATCTAAAAGCCCTAGATAAACATAAACATTGACTAACAAAATCATTCCTAATGTAACAGAATTTTTAACTCATATTTCTGTAATAATGATAAATTCCCCAAAAACTGTTTTAACTGTGAAAATTCTTTTGTCGTTGTCATGCAAGTTTTAGTGTTTGAGTCATGTTACAGAATGCAGCTGTTGATTTGCTTAGGTAAAATACTACACAATGCACAGCAACTCATATCATATCGTCCACACTGACTTTTTACCAAATGACGGTAAAATTGTAAACCTAATGCCATTTTTTCATGTGGTGACTTGTACACAGATATGGTCTTTAAACTGGCTTTATTTTAGTCCTTAAATCTAGACTCATCAAACTGAAGATAAGCAAACCAATGTAATTCTTAAGGTATTAATTAGAAAAATATTAGAACTAGAGAAAATTAAATTAACTGTGGTAGCAAAGCTCAAATGCACAACGATAAAGAAGGCACAGGAGAAGGAAGGCCCCTTTTCAACTGGCTGATGTTTAGAGCCCTCTATTTGATTACTGTCTGTAGTTTTGAAGTGCCGTGCATTTAGTGTCTCTTGCTGTCAGTCTCAGTAGTTCTCATTTATTTCATCCTGTCCAGAAACTTGCTTCTCTTTTTTGAGACATTTTAATTATCTTAACAGCTCAGTTTACCTCCAAACAGCTTCATATTACTGGAATCTTGACAGAAGGAACTGGCCAACAAAGTCAGCCGATGCTGACTAGCTGAATGTAAACCGCTTACAGACAAATATAGTGCTGCCCAGCTTCTTATGTCTGCATGGAGTTAAAAAATAAAAAAAAAATATTTGTGGCTTCTGTTAGTATTTGTATTTGTATCTGTATTTTCTAAGCATGACACAACCACCATAATTTATGAAAGATCAGTGATATATTAAACAAGCATCTTTGATTTTGATTGTATATTTCATCTTGATATGATAGATCATTTACAGGAATGCACACACATTCTGTATTCGCTAGCTTAAAATACAACCTGCACAAACCAGAATAACAAACTGTCCTTGTTAAGAATTGTTCACTGCAAAAAATCCTTATTAATAAGGTGCAAGCTAAGCAGCCTTAAGATAGATAGATAGATAGATACTTTATTAATCCCTAGGGGAAATTCACATAATCCAGCAGCAGTAAACTGATACAAAAAACAATATTAAATTAAAGAGTAATAAAAATGCATGTAAAAGCAGACAATAACTTTGAATAATGTTAGCATTTACTCCCCCGGGTGGAATTGAAGAGTCGCATAGTGTGGGGGAGGAATGATCTCCTCAGTCTGTCAGTGGAGCAAGACAGTGACAAAAGTCTGTCACTGAAGCTACTCCTCTGTCTGGAGATGACACTGTTCAGTGGATGCAGTGGATTCTTCATG
This sequence comes from Polypterus senegalus, assembly GCF_016835505.1. NCBI lineage: Eukaryota > Metazoa > Chordata > Cladistia > Polypteriformes > Polypteridae > Polypterus > Polypterus senegalus. Next base: position 241,104,716 of record NC_053154.1, read on the forward strand.
ATTGACAGGAGTTTGCTTAATGCCCGTCGCCCTTCCACAGATGTTAATCTGTCCAACTTTACTCCTACAATAGAGCCTGTCTTCTTAACAAGTTTGTCCAAGTGTGAGGCATCCTTCATCTTTATGCTGCCTCCCCAGCACACCACCGCGTAGAAGAGGGCACTCGCCACAACCGTCTTTTAGAACATCTGCAGCATCTTATTGCAGATGTTGAAGGACGCCAACCTTCTAAGAAAGTATAGTCTGCTGGTAAAAAGTAAAAAGCTAAGTAGTAACAACAGCATTTTGGTGTCTGATATATGTACTTTTTAGACTCTTTTTTAAGGTATTTTAGTTTCTTGTGCCATTAGTCTTACTTTGCAATGGAGATTTTTCCTGGATTCCAGAGTTGTGTTGTGTCCAGTGCTACGGGAATAGACTACAGCTCCACTGAATTTAATTAAGTGTGTTTAATAATAATACATGATGTTATTAAAGCTTGTAGTTATTGTATTATTCTTTGAGTGGGTGCAGTGATAACAACCTCCTATATCACAAGTCTTCATTTTATCCACTGTTTTATATACAGTAATATTTTAGTGAATAGTTTAAAGGACAATTTTCTGTATCATACTTTTGCTTTTGATTGATTACCCATTTACAGTGCACAGTTCACCTATCTCTCCTCAAATAAGTTAGGTTAACAGTGACTGCTCCAAGCAATTGCTTTCTTTATGCTAAATTCTGGAAAGGTGCTTAAACTCAATTTTGGGATATTTTCAACTTCTGTAATCTGGTACTGCCATAGCTTTGCAAAAGGCCCAGAAGGGAATTTTAATGATTTTAATGCTGCTTTCCCACAAGGAGGTCAGGATCTGTTGCGGAATGTGATTTTACAACATGTATTGACAAATGTAGAAATTTGATTGGAAATTTGGCTAACAACAGCGTATAAAAAACAATTGTTGTATAAATTAATGCTTTTATGCATAAATACAAATTCTCCATAAACACTGCCTAATAACCATAATTTTTACTCTAAAAATAAAGGAAAATGAAATACAGCTTTGAAATTTTTCACTTGATTCTTCTGCTGTCTTTAAATTTACTTTTATTAGTCTACCTTGTCTGAACATGCCCAAGTTTGTTGTGTTTATATCCCATATTTGCAGGGCTGTTTTTGTTACAAAAATATTCCATTTCTGCTTTATCAAATCATCATGCACTCATGCCACATGAGTTTAGAGACTACTGAACTACTGTGCCCATCTGCTGCTGACAAACCCTGGGGGGAGAAACAATGATTTCTAATTATGTGATCCACCAGGGCCAGAATTGAACTGTTTAAATTGTTCTTGGCAGGGGACGGTTTGACACCATAGAAATTTGAGAGACTGCTCAGCAAAATGAAGAACTGGCTTGCGTCTCTTTTGATTGTTTAGTCTTTTCTTTGCTGTAGCATAACTTACTGCATAGGGATACTGTTTTCGAGGTACCATGTTATATAAGCATTTGATAGTGTTTTTATTATGTATTAGATTAAACTAAAATATGGTTGAGGTTGTTTATCTGTTGTTGATTTAAAATTTTAGCAGCTTTTCTCTGTTTTAAACCCTAGGTTTTAATAGATGTGGAGCATAAGGGAAGTCTGCATTTTGAAGTTAAATATTTGCAGTATGCAGTTGTTCTTGAGACCTCTGTGATTTTTGGAAATGTGTTCAATTCACCAAAATGTTGCCCTGGATTCTGATTTTTGGACTTAACACTATGCAACCCCCTAGGTTAAGAATTCTTGCTATAGAACAGGTTGGTTTTTGAGTGAATATGAAATATATTTGTGTGCATTTATGATTTGGGTGTGTTGAATTGTTGAAGTCTGGAGAATGAATTGGTCATTCTTCTGAAATATTTAGTGATCTACAGTATGTGGCAGTGTGTAGCTGCTATACTATAGTTTGTTATAAATTTGTCATACCTGTGGTGGCTTACACAGGGTACTCAATGTTTGCTGCTGTAAAAATGAGCCTTCACAAATGTTCTTTGTGATAAAACCAAAACCATAAATTCCTGTTTTTTTTTATTACATTAATACACATCACTGATAGGAATATGTCTAGTGCAAACTCAAAGTGTTACTGTCTTTACATTGTATTAACAAAATATGTAAGTAAATTATAGACATGCATTGCTTATCGTTGGTTGTTTGACCATCACTAAATGCTGATAAAAACAATTTCTTGTTATTCTAACAAATTTAATAAAAATGCCTAAAATTTGAAATAATTGCAGGCAAATACTGTATAAGGCAGATATCTTGTTCAAAGTTTATAGCCATTGATCTCTTACATTACGTGGCAAAAAGTTTGTACGTATGAACACAGTTTAAAATATATTTTTATAAAGTTATATATGTTAATTTTATAAAAATGTTATACATGTGTATCCATTATAATATTGAGTGGCATGATAGAATGTAGGACACTATTTTGGTAAATGTCAAATTTTTTTAATCATATTTGATGTTTTAACATTATTTATTAAAGGATGCTTCATTCTGCCACATATAACACAAAAGTCTAGAATTGTGCAACTTTTTTTAAATTACATATTGTGGGGCATTAAAATGTTGCATATCTTGAGCTTACCATGAAAGAGGTGAATCATATTACAGTTTAAAAGCTTTTGTTAAGACTATTCAGTGTTTTTTTTTACAGGTTTTTGTCAATGAGGCCATTCAAACACATTTTGCATGTGTAGTTCAGAGGTCCAATGTGAACATTTTTTAACAATTGTTAACTCATGTGTGTTTCTATACTTATGGTTCATTATGTAGCACTTAACTCTTTCAGGGTTGATGTCGACTTTTGTCAAAAGGAGGAGTCGACGATGGTAATCAACTGTAACCTGTGAAAAAAACCAACTGTTACATTTTAGTTGGACTCTATTTGTTAGAAGGAGAGTTAGATTCATTGGTTTGACTGAGATTTCCTGCCCTCGCGTGAGTAGAAGGCGTAAACAACGGCAAAAATGGGACAGATATCTGGCGAGAGATCAAAACGAATGCGTAAAACAAAATACTCTGCAGACGACATTTTGCCTATTACTGTATCTCTGAACTGGACTATGACTTGTCAGACTCCAATTTTGATACAAGTGATCGAAAACGAATGTGAGGTTCCAGCTTCAGCTGATTGGTCCCCAGCTAGTCATGATACTGACAATGTTCACCAGGTAGGACTGCCACTTAACAATAAGAAGTAGAAACCATATTGCAATGCACTGCAACCGTGATCGCTGCTGCCCCAGCCACGTGAAGTTAGCCTGGCAGCAAGCCTGCTGCACATTCTTGGCAAACTGGCAGCCACAGCATGAAGCAACAGACGTTTTATGTTGATTTCTGTGGGCAACCACTGCTTTTCAGACACTGTTTTTTGGAAAAAATATTCAGCCCTCAAAGAGTTAAACATGTCGTGTTATGCCTTGCCTTATAATCAACATAACATACATGGCATTCTCAAATCCACATAATATAATTCACAGGCACAGAGGACCAGAAGCTTCTGCTAGTTACATTGGGACATGGCAGGAACCATCTTTGGAACCAGTCTATAGCAGACCCCACTCATACTGTACACGCAATCCATTTACAAAGAAATTGTTGCAATTGTCTTTTTCTTTGGGTAGTATTCTGTGTTTTTTGTGAATTCCAGAATTTTCTCCCACTGTCTTGTGTCTCTTTGCTCACGTTTTTGTTTTGTATTCAGCTATGATATGATAGCCATATACATCATACTGTATGTTGGCTCCAGTTTTCTGCTAGAGCAATAGTATAATAATTTGTACTTTTTTTTCTCTTTCTCTCTTGGATTTTGAATTTTCATTTTTTGACATTTTAAGTTCTCTTTTTGATTCTTTGATTTATGGACTTGCGCTTTTGTTTCTGGTTTTGATTACTGGTTACTAATTTAGATTATGTTCTTTTTGAGTCGACTGTCTAAACAATATTTTGTAGTTTGTTTTTTCATTCTTAAATTATGTTCTACTTTATTTTTTTGATTACTGTTTGATTAAACTTTATTATTATTAAAAAAAACCTATTTTCTTTAATGAGCTGGTTCTCCGCTCCCATTTTGAGATTTAATTGGCTTTTTCCTTTTTTGAGTGTGCAGGCTGCAAAGCCTCCATCTTTAGTGTGAAGGTCTGGCTTACTTGGTGCTTGTGAGGCCTGACTTTAACTTTGAAGCCTGTTTTTGAGTTTTGTGAGCACAGCAACACAACAGAGGTGTATTTAGTTGCCACAGCTGTGTAACTACAGTATGTGCTTCATAACTCATTTCTGTCATGCCCATGTTTTATATGTTCCCCTTAAGATATATCTTGAGAAAAATCTCAATTTACTTGTGTTGCGTAATCCACATGTCATATATACTGTCATATGCTCACAACATCCCAAACATGTATTTTGTTTAAAATATTGTTAAATAAACAATCATCTCAAGAACGACTGTTAGCATGCTCAGATGAGATTGAGCTTTTTAACTGAAGACCCACCTCTCCCCTCATTTGTTGGTTGTTAAGCCATAATGACATATTTTGGCATTTTCCAATTGTAACATGTGAAACTACCCCTCTGAATTCAGTTTTTGCATGTTGAAGCACCTCAGATATGCACAAATAAGAGAGATACTTTCCATGTTTTCACTTTCTTTATTTTTTTTACAATTGTTCACCTCAGATAGATCATGTTTTGCAATTATATAACATGAAATGCCATGGTAGCCAGTGAATGAGATATTACTATTACTAGGCAGGACTCCTGATCAGAAAATGAGGTGGTCTTAAATTTTAAAGCTTGTTCTTATTTGAGTGTGCTCTCCTATTGTTCATGAGGATTTTCATTTTTTTATTATTTTTATTAATTTTATTTGAAGAAAGCAGCATTCCATAAAATCATGACAAACTTAACAATCCAGAATTCAACCCCCACCCGAGAGAAAGAAAGGAAAGCCAACAATTTGTCCTTTTCCACTTTAAGCCCATCTGGGAGTACAATTTTAAATGAGATAAATGTGCTCGATAAAAGACTAAGTTGAATGATTGAATGCTTTGTGCATATAGAGATAAAGTGTATTCTATGCATGGCTGTCTTCCACTCATTTTCTGAAATGTTAAGTGAAAGATCCTTTCCCCAGGAAGAGAATTTAAAATGTTTTTATTTATTATTGAGATGCTATCTGAATCTTCAAGACTGATCAGTATTACCTCCAGAACAGAAATGGGTAGAAGGTGAGGAACACTGAGCATGGTTCCTTTTTTTAAAGATAAGATTTTCTTGGTTTATTTAACAATATTTTAGCCAAAATACATATGTTTCACATCTTTTGAGCATACAGTTGGATATCTGAAATAACAATTATGTGACACCAGCACTTTTAATTACTTTTATTTAAAAGCAAGTAACAATCCATACAATCAAATCAAACTTAACAAAACTAAAATTCAACACCCACCCAAAAGAAAGAAAGAGAGGAGAGCCAGCCAACAAAGCAGTTCTTTGAAGCATCAAAAAAGGAAAATATGGAAGCTCATTCTAAAATGTTATTAATTCAATCCTGCATTATTTTAAAGAATTTCCTTTGAGTGATAATTTGATTTTTTTTTCCAGTTTCAAATAATATAGGACATCAGTTACCCACTGATTTAAAAGTGGCTAGTTGGGATTCTTCCAGTTGAGCAAGATAAGTCTACATGCCAGTAGTGAGGTAAAGGCAATTGCGATTTGTTTGTCCTTCTCCAATTTAAGCCCATCTGGGAGTACACCAAGCACTGCTGTTAAAGGGTTAGAAGTGATTGTGACACCAAGGCTATCTGATAGGCATTCAAAAGTTAAGCAAAATTACACCTTTTATTGGCTACCTCGAAAGATTACAATATGCAAGTTTTTGAGGCAACTCAGGCCTCTTCTTCAGGCAAAATGTACAACACCCTAGTATAATAGGCATTCAGAGAAGCTATGAAATACACAAAAGCTTTTCCTATTTACAGAGTCTTGGCCAGCAGTTAGTGCTGCTTGTATTCTGCCTCATTGTGTAGAAGGCTACAATACTCATATTCATGAAGTTGAGTACAATTTACAGTCACATTTTCAGTAATACCTGTATGCAATACCCAGTCAAGGTTACAGCAACCTAAATGTTTTCAGAATCACAAAAAGTAAGAAGAGGACTAAATAATGAGACATTTAAAGCCCTTTTGAGACACTGTCTGTGTACCTTTCACAAGTTTTGCCCTCTTCCACTAGGAAGTGTAAGCTTTGTAGCCTGGTCTCCAAAACCAATGCCAATAACCTATATTCATTTTAATAATGTGCCAACTGATTAGGTTACTCAGTTTACTGTAAGTTCTCTAAAATAGTATAGCAACAAAGCCAACTTTATCTGAAACTCAGAAGATAAGAATCTATTTCTCATTCTATTATTAATTATTATCATTTTGTTAATATCCTGACAAAGACCTTTCCAAAATCAGGAATACCATTGCTCATTTAAAGAAGAGTGAGAGAACTTTTAGTTTGAAAAGGTCTCGGATTAAGTATAAATTTCTTACACTATACTGTATGCAAAGGTATACAGTATAAGCCAGGTGTAGAAAATTAAAGCAAATCACTCTTGAGTAACAAAAATAATAGAATTATACAATACATGTAAAACTTCTTTTTACATTATGTTTATGTTATATGGATGCTTTACACAGCTCCTTGTCTGTAGAGATCACATATGCATCTGTTAACAGAACAAGTATTAGTGCTTCTCCACTAATATTATACCCTTGAGCTATAAAAAAAGCCTTTAATGTTTATTCGCTTGATTTTTCATTCAAAATATTAACTTAACAAAAATTATCTTTTAATTAGAGTTAAATAATAGGAATGAAAATGAAATTACCATCATAAAACAATTATTTATCTTAGATATTAAGTGTGCTACAATTATTGCTACTCCTAGGTTTTATGAATAAAATCTATCTAAAGTACAATATCATTCATATTTTACATTTTTAACTTTATCTTCTATTTACTAAGGCTTGCAATATTACTGGATGTTCATATGCAGTACCTACTGTAGTGTATAATTTCATTACATCCTCAGTTCTTTCATTAGATATATGTTTTGCTGGCAGGGATGCAAAATAAATTCAGATTATTCACATTGCAACAACATTATTAACAGGTACAGTACACACAAGTTTTAGACTCATGAATAAAAATGAACAGATGAATGTACAGTATTCCATTGAAGCACCACGACACATCTACTTAGTGCAACTTAGTGTTATTCATGCTACAGTACATAGAGAATCATGAAGTATTTTCCCAGCATTTTTATTAACTTTCAATCAGACAGAGAATAAGTACAAACTTACAGAACCTGACTACTTAGTAATAAACTGAAGATCACATAAGCATTACACATTAACTATATTTTTCATAAATGAAATGCAATTCCTTGGTTAAATACAATTCTTCAGGTTATCTTAGGAAAACATCTGTTCAGATGAGAGATTGTTTTATGTATTTCCACCTGACTCCAGGTTTAATTAACTCATTTACTTTTTTCCACATTTACTATGTCAGAGGTACTAATGCTTGTTCCTGAGTAGCCATACTGGCTCTGTGGTGTTTTAATTAGTGCCTAATTTGCAGTTTGAACTAAACTGTCAGATTAATTAAACAACATCTTGCCCTGTATTTGCATTCACTTTGAATGCTGAATTAATCTAATCAAGTATTGTGTGCTTTATTATTGTCTTTTCATACATGGTAGCTAATTTATAATATAAGTGCATGTTTTAATACTAATTTATTATTTTCGTCATATACGTAGACATTTAAAAGCAGGTAGGCTAATATATGAAACTGCCATGAAATGCAAGGATGTGACACTATAGACAAAACTCTGACTTGTTCAAGACAAGGTACTGTCAGTCACGTCATAGAGATGCAAGAGTTGGACAGTAAAGAAAAAGGAAGAAAACTGAAGTCTTTTAACTGTGGTGCTGGGAAAGAATCCTACACATACCCTGTATGGCCCAGAAAACAAATGTGTGCTTATTGCAGCAGATCAAACCAAAAATGACATGTCAGTGCAAAAGAGGAAGACTGTCAATGCAGTGGTTGGATACAGTTACTACAGCCATGGATGCCACAGTGTCAGGTCTTAGGCAACTAACAAAATATAGGACACTTTTCAATTTGCAGTGGACATAAACAACAGTTACTAGTTGTTAGTTCCGATCCTCTGTGATGAACACCTGTACCAGTTCTTTGAAATTAATCAGCCTTTTAGAAGCTGTTTTAATGAAAATAGTATGTGCAAAATTCTGTCACAGATATGTCTTAAACTGGCATCATTAAATAAACTTAGATTTCATTTAAGATACATTCCAGCCTCTGATTAAGAGGCTGTTTGCAGTGAAAATCTGTAATCACCGTGAACCTTTATGATCTTTGATAATCTGTTTTATTAATCTTTTTTGAAGTCAATTGAAATCTGTCTTTAAGCTTTTACCTGGTGGCATGATTTGCTAAGCATTGAGGTTTAGTAACATATACTGTAGCTGTAAAGTTTTGTAATTTACTTTAGCTAGTCAATCTGTTTTTTGCTCTTGCATTATCTGAGTATCATTATTTGTTAAAGTATGTGCCACATAATATGTACATAAGTAATTAGAATGGTTTGAAAGCTCAGTGAACATCTGAAAATTTTTGCAACTGTTTTTACTGTTTGTAAATGCTTTTATATTCAATAGCAAAGGTCTGTTTTTTAGCAGTTGCTTTAATTATCATATATAATTGGATTATACTAAAAATGTGTTTTTTTTACTTGATAATTCAAGTTTACACCAATCTGCTTTCATTTGATCAAACAGAAATTTAAAATGATAAGCCATCTATCTCAAACCTAAAATACGTTCCACTCCATGCTATTTTAAAATCACAGCATTTAGTGTAATCTGTTCTTGTTTATCTAAAGAGATAAGAGAGGCACATTCACACCCTGCAAATAAATGTGTATTAACATAAAGATTTACTGTTCTAGCTGGTTCAGATATAATTATACTCAAACTCATTGACCTGTGGTCACCAACTTTCTAAGTGAGTGGAAGTTAAGGTACAGAGCTTTTTACTTATATATATATCCTTTCAGGAGTTAATGGTTAAATAAAATAACTTTTTAAGAACTAATCCCTTTGGAATGCCTTGTATTCTAGTGCCAGTTATAGTAAAGAAGTGAATGTTTCTGTGAAGTGCCTTGAGCATTGGAAAGGTGCTATATAAATAAAATGTATTATTATTATTATTAATGTTGTTGAGGTAAAATGTTAAACCAAGAAAGATCAAAGCCAGTAAAACCAAAAACGTAAAACAGACAGAAAAGTAGAAAAGAAGTATACGGTATTATTATTAATTATATATAAGTCTTTACTGAGTTCATGGGTGTCTTAAGACTCCTGAGTAGGCTTATGAAGGAAATAGTTTGCAACTATTAGCATTGAAAGATTAGAAACCAGAACAAAAGAGCTCTGCTAAATTGTTGTTAGCTATTTATTATACATTTGTAGTTGTGAGGCAACAATCACCAGAGCTTTGACTGGATGTAAAAGGTTTAAAATGAATCTGTAGTTGTTAGGCGAGGAAAGCATCTACATTTGGCTGCATTTGTTGGTAATATTTTTAGAAAAGACACAACTGGGGCAAGTGATATACTGTATTAATTAAATAAAAGAAAACACATATCAGATAAACATGGCTTAAATAAGAAGGACGAGTCTGGGGTCATGCTGGCATTTAAGCCAGTAATTAGTTTAGGGATGTTCTGAAGACTACTGGGACTAAAGGTTACCAATGTTTTTCTTTACAACAAACATTTTTATAAAAGGTTTTGAGGGAAATTGTTGAAAGATTTTGTTGATTGTATCCTGAAAAACTGAAGAAAAGCATTACAAGGCTCAAAAGAGCTCAGAGCAGTTATAGTTAGAAATCAGAGGCACTGTGGTTAAAGCTGTAAAAAGGCCTTTAGATTTTTCACTATTTCCCAGGTTAGTATATAAGAAGTAATATAAGTAAGCTCTTAAACTGTAGAATGATCTGTTTTCCAATATTAGAGAGAATACATTGATCTCACCCTTTAAATCATTGCTGAAACCTCATTATTTCAGAAAAGCATACTCTTGTTAGATCTGCTGGTAGGATAGTCAATATGTTTTTTTTTAATTATGATGGCAATCTTTGTCATTGACTTTTGCAGTCTTTCTAATTCTCTGTCTTTTCCTTCTGTACTGTAGTGATTGTTGGCATTATTTGCTTTAGTTTATCCCTCTTTTCATAGAGTGAGACCCAGCATCATAATTTGGTCATTATCTATAGACTTTACCAACATTTGCCTGTGTTTTCATGTAACATTTGTCTGTAGCAAGTGGATACTTTAAGCACTGACAGAAAAAACATTTACTGCAAATCTGCATACATCTTGCAGTACATATACTTGACAAATTTCAAGAGATGAAAATAGACACAGCTCTGTAAATGAGTTCCCAAAGTCCAGCTGGTCCACGGAAAACATCTCATCCTGCATTAATGAAAAGAAATGCTATTGGAGATTTACTTTCATTTTGCTTAATTGCTCTACCTGACATTCTGTAATTTTAGGGGGGGGACAGTAAGTAAATCTATCATGTAGTTATCATCATGAAGCATTTTATAAGCTTTGTCTGTTAAAGTGCTATACTGTAAATCCTGTTTCAGTGAGGCACCTCAATTCTGTATTTCCCAAGTTAGATAATGAGATGGAACTAATTTGAGGATGATAGAATAAAAAAGACAAATGTGCACATAGTTTAGAATACTTTAGACCAGTCCTTTTTATAAACTGTACAAATAAGGAGTTTCTTTTTCAGGATTGTTGGAGAGATTATCGATCTGTGACTTACAGCAGTGGACACTAAAGGGGGGGAAAGAGAAAAAAATAGAAAAAGATTGCATTTTCTCAAAATTTACCTAGTCAGCATATTGTCTTATTAAGTTTATTCCATTGGTTACAGACTTGATGCATTTTTAGTACTGGGGCAACTGCAACACCAGCCCTTATTGCTAAATAACTTCGTATTACTTTCCAACAGTCACTGTAGTAAATTTTAAATCAGTGTGGGCTAATTTTTAATTTATACTCTGGCTCTTTTAATACTAAGTATAATATACATAATATACAGTTTTTACTTGTTAGAAAACCCTTAGAATGTCCACTGTAATTGAGTGTAGTGGGAACCCGTGGTATAACAAGTTAGGAGTGTTTGTGATTTATGTTCTTCCTTTGATGTTCCAAAACCCAAAGCAGTGGGTTTAAATACTGTAGTTCATTAAACCTGAAGCAACTGTAATACAATCTTAGGAAATATTTTATACATTTTAAAACACTTTTTGCTGTGTATTAGGCCTGTATAGTACCCTAGGTGCCAACTTCTTTGTTTATGGAAAGAATGTTGGTTCATTGGAAATTGGCATTGATAAGAAAAAGAGTTTTAAATTAAAATCATCATTTAGAACAGGGATCTATTTTCCTGTTAACATCAGCTACTAACTTTGCCTCCTCTGCTAAACAGGCTTTGCCATGTCTGTAGCTTTATCATAATCGTGTAAAGAGGTGAATGGAAGATTACCTTCAATACACCATTCAGTCATTATATCATCTAGTAATACTGTAGTAATTGGCAGAGAGCCCAGCTGTCTTTTGTTAATTAAACTTTTCATGATATTCTTGGAATTTTTGCCTTAACTAACATAGGTGATATGTTATTTTTTTTTCTTTTGATTTAAACTCTCAGACAATGTATGACTGAGAAATGTCACAGTGTTTAAAAGACATTATTTTGACTGTCATACTTGAAAGAGAGAATTGTATCAGATCTGAGTGTTATTTCCGTGACTGTGTAAAGATTGTGTCTTTTTGTTATTTTTTTAATTTTTATAAATGTCACCATTCCCTTGTTTGTCCTCTGTTTACATTTATTGTAATGTTTGCATGTTGCAGACTCTTACCTGACTTGTTTGCGAATAGGTCTTTCACCTAAAGATTGTGTTTTTGAATTTTTCAGTAGTTTTGTTTATTTGTGCCAGAGAAGTTTCCCTCTCCCTTTCAGGCCTTATTGGAGTGAGTAGGCCACAGGCTTTTCTTGAAAGATTCAGGTTTTTTTGTTGTTTTGGTTATGACAGAATCCTTCAGGCTAAAAATATTGTCATTTACAAATTATGCAAAACAAATGCAATGTTTTATTGGTTTTACAAACTACTATATATATTTTTTAAAGTATTAGTTCTTTGTTTCACCTTTCATGACTATAACAATGGAGTCCACAGGTTCTTCTAGATTTTGATTCTTTACGAAATTCTTATCTTATGCTCCCATCATATATTATTCAAATATTTCCTTACAATTTTAAGTTAATATTTGTACTGTAGGTGTAAGGGTAGTACTATCTCTGTGTTTCTTCTGATACAAAAAATTACAGAAATCAAGAAATATTGGCCATTACATTAGTTTTTGATCAATGGAGGCAGACATAAGATAAATTTTCTAAATTTTTACACACAGTTTAATTTTTACTTTCTTAAGTCAGCAAAACACTGAATTCTGGGCAGATATATTGGTCATTTTTTGGAAGGTGTACACTTTTTTGATGTCTTGTTGACCTGGTGTAAAGAATGGAGAGGTTGATTTGAAAATGTGAAGAAAGGTCAGAATTAATTATGACCACTGACATTTTTGGCTGCCCTGGAAACTAGCAATTGTACTAATTTGGAGGGTTTGTTATGCATGCTTGTGTCTCTGCTGCTTCCCAAACAAATAAATGTATCTTCAAATGTGTTTGGTGACCATCTATTAATCAGAACATTGCATGTTATATAGACATTTGAAAAAAATTAACAACTGAAATCTACTTCTGGTCCTCGTTTTCTTTTCATTAGTTACAACCCTTGATCCTTGCAGACAGCTGGTGGAAACACATTTCCATGTTGTAATCAGTATTGATGATGGTGGTGGACAGATTCACTAATGCTGCTCATTTTATTCCTTAAAAGAAAATTCACTTTGTTAATTTGTCACTTGAAGAATGTCGCTTCATTGAGATTATTAGGTTACATGGTTTCCCTGCTTCCAAAGTTTCTGAATGTGGATCTCAATTTTGCCTCATTTTTGGAAAAGCTTTTACATATCGTTACACATCATCTGAATAACCTTTCTGGACTATAGTATGTGGGAACCGAAAGAAATCTGGTTCTTCTGTAAAAAATGTTGATTTATAATGTAGAGATGATCCTAAGTATTACATTGGACAGAGGATTTGGAAAGATGGATGGAATAATTAAACATGTATAATGAAGTTTTTTTAATGTTCTTTAAAAGTTTTGAAGAATCTGCATTCTAAACTTTCAGCTGGTCTTAAATTTATTACAGATGCTTATTGCATGGTGATTGGTTAAGTGGAAAAAGGAAACAGAAGGACAGGAATTGGGAGTTGAAATGTCTTACAGACACAGTATCTGCTGCAGTAAATTATTCCATTCAGGGTTGCTCCTGTCCCAGCAAGCATCATGCATGAGACAGGAACAATCCCAGGACGGAGCACCACCTCATCACTACCAATGTGCATCCATGCCCTCACATACTTAATACATGCTTTAATGCATTTTATCCTGAAAATAATATCAAGTATATATCTTAGTATTCTAAAATGTTCCAAGAGCCGTAATATTATGAATGTATTCTGTGTGGCAATCATTGCCTGTGCGCTCCTGTCAGCGTAAGAGAAAGCCCTTTTAAGAAGCACCTAGAGATTAACAACTGGGTCAGGGAACACTTAGAATACATAACATTAAATGTGCTACTAGTAAATTAAACATAGATTTTAAGGTGAAGTTTATGACATTCTACTTTAATGATAAAATAAGGTATGAGTTGAAAGTGAAAATTTTGAGATTAAAGTCGACATTTTGACTTTAATCCCGACATAGACCTTTTTTTTCAGACAGTGGGCTGCGACTCACTGTTTTATGGCGACTTTGGTATTTGACCACTTCTTTTTTATTTCGGACACAGTGTAACTTTCTGAACTTGATCTTTTGAGTGCCCACGCCATGCTGTACCACAACATCAATTTTCCTTTCTTGTTTATACCACTGCTTAAGCCACCAAATAATACATTTTTCCTTGCTTCCACTTCACTGAACAGGACCTCAATTTCCCATTCGCTGAAATTCTTCTTTTTTACATGTGCTTATGCTATTATCTTTTAAGAAAACACTGAACGGAAGGGGCTATTTATATTGTTTTGCATATTCAAATAGGTGTAATTCTGGGAGGAGTCAGGGAGGGGCTATAGGCACGTGCATGTGCATTAAAATTCACGTTGATTAGTATTTATAAAGGGGAAGTGCATGGAACTTTGCTAACGTACAGTTTTATACATCTGAATTTTTTTGTGCGTAAGCGCATTTCCAGTTTTGCCTGTATGCCATGTTTTAGTGTGAATTTTATGCAGGGCATTATGCATGAGGTCCAAGGTCGTTTGGCATTCTTTCCCCTACCTATGACGTTCATTGTTTATTCATAGCATTATTATTCTACTATAACGTGAGGTTGTTTTGCATGAGTGGGCATAATAAAATAGGTAGTCAGTTTTATTGGGCTTGATTTTTCATTCAAACTACAGTTTCCAGTCTTCTTGACCTTTCTTAAATTTGTCTTGTACCCTACACCATTTGTGTAATCTTTGTTACTGCAAATTATTCTCTAGCAATTTGTGTTGGTTTACCTTAGTCATACTTTGACTTTTTGCATGTTTTTGAGTATTTCTTTATTGTCTTCTTTTTATTACTATTTTTCATCCAGCCCTTGCTTTCCTGAGAATATTCTCTAATAGCCATTTCAATTAATCTCTCTGTGAATGATGTTGCTTGAAACCCCTAACTTTCCCTGTCTGTACTCTGTTCATACAGACAAGATAGGACATGGTCTGTGTGTGGTTTTAAGTGTTCAGACTATCCTTGAAAGTACAGAGTTGGGGCATTCAAGAGGTGATGATCTAGTGTGGTGTGATTTCTTCGCACAATGGTGTAACGGTTTTGTTCTGGTTCAGCTCTAGGTCAAGTGATGCCCTTTGGTACTGCAGAGTTGCTGGGCATATACCCTAAAAATAGCACAAGCAACATGTATAGCCGCACTATATTTTTATGCTATGTTGTCCAATGCAAAAGATAGCACTTCTTTCCATAACTATCTCATTCTTTTACCATGGTTTGTTTAGCACAGAGCTGTTATTGAAGCAATGCTAGACTATTTAGAAAGAACTATATTACTATATGTATATGTTACCGACAATGTGTGAAATTAGGTATTGTGTAGAATGCCTTTATACATTTTAGGTATTCTATATAATACCTCCTTTTCACACCAGGCATTGTATAGAATACATGCTTTTTACATATTGCCGGTAACATATACAAATAGTAGGTCTTCACATATTATATTAACAAACCAGATGCAAATCTTTAGTTTTAAATTTTAAGTTTTAGCATTATGGGGACCATAGTCATTCCGAATTTTCCTCCTTTCATTTTTTTTCCTTTTTGTTGAATAAATGCTTTACAAGTAGCATTCAAATGAAATATTTTAATGTTTTTGTAAAACTCTTCCAGTTATGGATACTTGGTGAGAATGCTTACTCTGTCCTATGTAGCTTTTTAGACAGTATTGTTTATTAATAATTTGTTGCCAAAGAATAATGCAAAAATATCAGATACCTTTGTAACTGGATTGCACAATTTGCTTTAATCCCTTATGATTCATAATACTTCAGTGTAAGATAGAAATTGGATATTTAGAGGATTCATTATGCATTTAATTTACATTTAAGGAATGACATTTATTAAATAATGAAAAAAGTAATTAAAATATAATAGCTTTCCTTGCAAACCTCTTTGAGCTTTTCTGCCCCTATTCTATAACATCATTTACTTTTGTATTATTTCATTTCTTACGCACTGTATCAGCCTTATCAGGGCTTTAAAATCTATTTTTATCCTTTATTCAATTTTATTAATCTACATACCCCAGTGACTTGTGTTTAATTAAAATATTCTTATGTTTGCTTATTCGTATTACCTTATTTTTTCAGTGTAATCTCAGAGAGATTTTTAGTTGAGATCATAGAAATTCTGCATGATATGAGAAAATATAGCGACAGGAGTAACCTAGTATAAATAAATGTTCATTTAAGTTTTATTCATGCAATTACTTGCAGATTACTAGCTTATTCAAATGAAAAATGAACATACTTTGAAATATTTTCATCAAGATCAGCACAACTCCAAAATACTTGCAGGATATTTTTGATGCAGTAGTTCTTAGATTTTCATTACAATTAAATAAATGTACAGTAGTCATTTTATTAAGGTAGGATTTGCATATCTGTTGTTATCCCCTTTATAAATACTACACATGGTACATTTGAATCTTACTACAAATGAAAACAGATTTCCAGTGTACATTCATTTTATTATTATTATTATTATTATTATTATTATTATTATTATTATTATTATTTCTGTTTATCATGCATTTGTTTTTGTATTGGTGTATTTTTCTGTAGGTATTGTGATTAAGGTAATAATAAGCTTAAGAGAGAATTCAGCATGGATAAACTGAATTGATGTTTTACATAGTTGTGGTCTTTTTTTTGCAGCACTAATACAGGAAGTACAAGTTTGTTTAAATTATTACATTTTTAAATTATCATAGTTTCAAATGTACACTAGACTCTAAATATTTGACACTGCACCATATGGCAATATAATTATATATACTCTTTAAAAAAATCAAGAGAACATTGTAGCTCATTTACTAGTTTAACAGTCAGGCTCATATCTGTTATGATGAGTTTTATGTATATTTTTGCTAATTTTGACAGTTAAGTGGTACAATCTTGTACTTGTTTTGGGGGGTTTCCCTGTCATTATTTGTTAGATTTTTTTAATAGTGTAGGAGTTGTGTAATTTATATTAAAATCATCTTGGACAACATTTAAAGAACCCACTATTTTTGGTACCCGTCGCTAGGTCTGTGTCCCACATTTGTAGGTGTGTGGCCTAAGCGGTCGTGACCTGTTGGTAATCAGCATGACACATTAAAGTGTCACCTGGTGGTTCACGTCTTTATTAGTCTGTAGATTCCAAAAGACTTTCAAAGATCTTGTGCTATTTTCCTTGCTGCTAGTGTTCTTCGGTTTTGACTATTTTTACTTGTATTTTTTAGCCTACATTTTTGTCTCTTGCTCTGGTTTTGGTTGCTATGTTTTACGGCATGGCTTTTATCCTTATTCTTGTCGGTATGCAAATCTCCTGGGTTTTTTTTTTTCAAATAATTTTTTCCTGTCAGTTCGCTGTCAGAAAAATATTTAATATAAATTTTATTTTTGCAATCAGAACAATATATTAAATTAATGCATATTACATTGGCCTACATTGCACAGATTTTCAGATTGTCAGACTTTCTAATCATTCAAGTTAAGTTCACTTTCAATTTCATTACTAACATAAGAATTTAAAACGAAAGCTTATATTTATGAGTAAATTTCCCGCTAATAGTGTATGTAAGGAAATAATCCATTTAAAATCCTTGTTGCTTTGTGCCATCCCCCACCATAACCTTTCATCTATCAAAAATTTTGATCTTTGGTTTTTTGGTGGATCTCAAGGTTTTAGGGTCCCCTGATACAAAAACATCATTATCTTGATGATGGGTGTGGGTGTCTGTGTCTTTGTGTCAGTTTCTTGACGGTGGTGTAGAAATAAAACAACTAGACAGAAAAATACCAAACTTGAAACTTTAAGCCTGTTATGAGATCATGATGTTGTGGTGTTATGGGTCCACAGCTCGTGGAGAAAAGGCCATTGATTTTAAATAAATAATCATCGCACCCGAGGCCGTGAGGGGCGTTGTTATAGCGAGCCGCGGGGCAGTTGTCGATGTGGGCGTTTCTCACCGTGTGCACAGGTGAGGAACTGCCCACATTCGTGATTGCTCCCGTGGCTAATGCTGCAGCTGTGATGGCCCCTCACGTTTTAAAAAGAAGCGCGAGTCGGTTGTGGGGTAGGGTAAGAAACGATCGGGAAAAAGAAAGAAACGTTCGGAGAGAAAGGAAAGGAGAGGACGGAGGATACAGGGAGCGTGGAAGCAAGCGGTGCAGGAGAGAAACGGACACGCGGAGCGTGTGGTGAGCGCGCGATCGGCGCTCGTGGGCAGCTGCGTAGAAGCTGGGTGTTAGGCCGACACCCACGTGTTTGTGTTGATGTCGCTCCCGTTGAGCGAGCAGGTAGCGGGAGTGACCAAGGTGAAAGCGACGAGCCGCAGAAGGCCGCAGAAGGGCAGCGGAAGTCGGGAGGCTTGGAGTGGCAGTCCTTGGTGTGAGCGTCCTGGAGACCAAGGAGTCCAAGTCTCGAGGCTGGGATGAGAGCCAAACCGAAGCCAGGGATCGGGAGGTCTCCAGTCTTGAGTGTGATTGAGGAGGGCAGCTGTAGAGAGCGTCTTGCCTGCTGCTTGGCCCATACGGGATAAGCAGGTGAGACGCATACAGAAAAGCACCGGATTTGTTTGTTGTTTTAAAGACTGCTTCCAAGAGAAGATTTTAACCTTCGTTTTTTAAGGATTGTTTTTTTTCTATTTATTGGTTTTACCCCACGTTCGTTTTATGGATTATTTATTTAATGAATTTGAAACTGCACTATTTATGGAACACTGTTTTTGTTTTTGTTGACTGTTTTTAATAAAAGCACTTTTGCACTTTCTACCTTCCCCTTGCTCAGTAATTTGCCTCCATTGACTAGCTCATTCGGCAACATTATCGACGGTGTTGGGTTCAAGTGCTTCCAACATCAAAGGGAGTGTGGAGCCAGAACCCACATCGTCACAGATGTGCTGATTAGTTTTTGGGCCATATCGTACAAGAGAAAGAGGCCCTCTAGAGGAACCCTCAAGTACTGTAATTCTGCAATTATAATGACCTGTTTATGATCAGAAAGATCAGCTTCAGAGCAATAAATAATTACTGAAAAGTTAATGAATAGTTTGGGTAACTTGGTTCCTATGGCGCAAAGTTTAATGATGTGCATGTCCAAATTTTTTAATCTTTCATCAAAGGGTAACAATTTAATGGGTGCTAGATTTTTATTCAGTTTTGTACATTTTTGCCATTTTTATTTCTATATTGTGTGATTTTTGGACCTTTTCCTTTGCTTTATGTGTGTTTTCGGCATTGGATAAATGATGAATTGGCGTGTTTTTTTGGTCATCTGATCTAGTGAGTTTAATAAAAATGTTACTTTTGATAAGAGTTACTGGTTTGGGGTCTTGTTTTTCTAGATTTTAAATTCAGAGGGTTTCCCCAGTAAATTATTGTTTTTAAGGTTTTCTTTGTTACAGTGCTTGGTTTGTTTAAATGCCACATTAAAAAATAGTCTTTTTTACTTTTATTTACTTACTTACTTATTTTTCAGGTCAACTAGATCTTGAAGTAACCTGTGAACTATACTAATACTAATTACACTGAAGACTCTCACAAGCATAATCCTGCATGCAAAAGACAAAGTTTCTCATTCAAATGTTAACCAGTTTGGTCCTTTATGACTATCCTTTCTTTATCAAATATACTTTTCTGGCCAAATTGCCCAGCAGTGATTGTTATGTAGTTCTATAGTGCTTGGTTAATCTGAAAATGAAGGACGTTTGTATTAGCTAATCAGGAGCATATAACATTGACCTCTTGTTGACATAATAATTTTAATACTGTACAGTATATATTAATGGTGTTTTAGGCATGAAAATTCTGGTGGTTTCAGAATTTTCCATTCTGTATGTAAACTTCTTAAATGTTAACATTAACTTATCTAACTAATAATGTCTTTTGTTAATGACTAATGAAACATCCAAGTTTACATACCTTTCATACAACAAAAAATGACTCAAACAAAGGAATCTTAGTTCCTGGTCTGTCTCGATTGACATCAGATCATTGCGATACCCTCTGACATTCTCATGATCTGACAAACCACAGCAATATAGATTTAAACATGAAGTAAACCGAGAGCCCTACAATCACCCACTGCTCAAGGAAATATAGTATATAGTATATATATGTATGTTGGCTTTGAACTGCCTAAAACCTTAGGTTCAGTATCAAATGACTTAGAGGTGAACAGACATTAACACAGACAGAAAATGCAGACTTACACACACCATGTGACTCTAAACTGCACACTGTATATTGTATTGGATGAGGATAGGCAAAGGAAAGAAGATGGTTTCATACCCAGACAGGAGGGCAGAGAGGAACAAAAGACAGACTGGCCAGCATGACAAAAAAATTACTTTGTTTCTAGCCAGTATTAATTAATAGATGGACCAGTGACAGCCAGGAATCAGGAGCAGCACCATCCCAAATACACCAGGTGGCAGTGGTCCTCACATGGTAGCCCAGTTAGGACACCTGCAGGGGTGCTGGAGTTGGAGTCCACAAGGGAAACCCTGTCAGGGTTCCTGTGTGCCAATAGAGGGCGCTGTCAAGGGAGGACCTCCTCACTTTCTTTATGGTGCATAAGGAAGACACAGCGTGGCACTGGAAACATTCTCGGGTCTGACTTAAAAAGGAGCTTGCTGGCTTACATCAGTCAGTCAGAGTCAGGAGGTAATGGACAACACTCAACAAAGGGTGGAATTAAGGAAGAATTGTTTATTTTTGTGTATTGTGGATGAATTTTGGAAAGGTGGAAGTGTGCCAAGGATTAATAAATATCTGCTAATTTATCCTAAAAGTGTGTCAGGTATTACTGTGTCTTGGGTTTGGGGCTTAGTGGCGTCCCCTACTGGTTACATTGTCTTGTAGCAGCACTGACTACCATGTGGACTGGTGTATGCTGGACAGTGCAAGCCCAGCAAACATCTGAAAAAATTATTTTCTACATTCATGCCTGTTCTTTCTATACTAGGATTCTGCACCTCTTTGAAAGAGAGGAATCATTCTGCTCATTTGTTTTCTCCATGAAGTGGAGTGATGAAAATCAAAATATAATACCTTGTGAATGACATTCCTGTTTCTTTTTTTTTTTCAAATTAATGTGGCTATTTTTAAGGAAGCAAACAGTACTGGACATTTCATACCTTTTCACTGGGATCTTCTGCATAGCCTTAACTGGGAAAAGCTCAAACTGAAAGTGCAGATGCATGATACAGGTGTTGATATTCAAGCCAAATCACTAAACTGAAAAGTTCACACTGAAAATGCGCACACGTACACAAGGGTATACTGCATGAATGCTACAGGATCATTTGGTCCAACCCCAACGACAGAAACTGGCAATGGCAACTGGCAAAAGGCTTAGGAAGACAAATCTGATCATTATTTTAAATATTTTATTGCAAAGTTACATTCTGAAAGAGGCTTATTACTTATTTTGCACAATATATTTACTCAAAATATGCATAACCCTTAATGCAGAAACACCACTGGTATATGCATTTACGTGGCACACTTTATTCATACATTAATGTCCCAGAAATTAAAATGTGTCATGGATTCAACGTAAGTAGAGCATTAATAGTCTGCAAGCAAAACTCGAAGATGTTACAAAAGCTTCTTTGACTACAATAAGTCTTGGGTGTCTATGTTCACCCTGTTGCCTCTGTTAGCACTGGTATGTTAACTAGTATGGCATGTTACCATTAAAAATTGTATGAACTGATAATTACCATTTAAAAATAGTAAAAATTATTTCAAATAAAATATGATCTGGTCAAAGAGATTTCCATAATTACCAAGCTGATGCCTATGTCAATACATACGAGAAAATTCATTTAGAAGGAATGGTACAATCCTCTGGTTATAAGCAAGAAGGCATCTCCCTTTAACTGAGAGTTTTTTTTTATTCTGTTTTTGTAAGTTATAGTGCAGCAGTTGCTGGCACACACATTAACATTACTGATTGGTTTTGATGTCAAATTTTAGATGTTGTAAAAATTCTTGCAGAGAGCTGGAAAATACACAAAAAATGTCCAGCCATGTATTGGTTCAGCTAAACTGTAAGAAATGGTAAAACCATATTTGCAGTTTATTGATCATTAATTAGTGTACTCTTCCTGAAGCACTCACTACTGAGCTACTCCATGCCACACAGCATTTCTTTGTTAAGTGCAGGAAAGCATTGACCAGCCTGTATCCTCTGCTGTGATTGGTTAGTGGTTCTCACAGTTCACTCATCAGAGTGCATGGTGCACTCAGTACTTTCATGGGTTTTGCAGGAACACTTTGCAGGCACCAGCTTCTGATAGCAGTGAAGCAGATAAGTGGGTAATGGATCTTTTTTTATAGAAAAATGTACAAAGCTGCCTCTGCTGAGGGCTTTTTTAATGCCCTTTGTAGTGGGAATTTGCATATTTGCCAGAACTGCACACTGTGCCATTGGTATAAGCATTTTTTTCATTTTTTCTTGTTCCCCAAAGATGCCCTTCTAAATCCATAGTGTGTCTAATAATCAATGGCATGTTAGAACTGAATATACTTTATACAGTTGTTTTTTTTACTTAGTTTATAGCAGAGATTGATAATTAATCATGACATGAAAATTTATTTTCATAAAATAAATTGTGTAATTCTGTTAGTTTCCTTTCAGTACATCAGAACTAGTAAACCCTGTCTTCCCATCTGCAGTTGGTACATTTCATAAGAAAAAACTGTTTCAGTTGTTCCTTGCCACGTTCCATCAGTAGCATTACATGCAAATATCCAGCCACATTTCTAAAATGTTCACAGTGGTTTGAGAAGAATTACATATTGTTTAGAATGCATATCATGTTGACCTGACTGTCTATAAGCTTCATGTCATTGGTACACTACAGGTTTTTGCTGCTGCAGCAAAGTGACATTTTTTTATTTTGAACCAAATGGTTGAAATATGGCTGCATGAGCATGGGTATAAATCACATCTTCACAGATTACATTCATGCAGATAAATCAAAAGCAGCTAGATATCTTATTAGTGTAATTGATTAATGATAATCCAGGCTGACATTTTATTGAAGAATAATAATTCTTTTCTGTTTTTATCCTCTGTCTGCCACATAAAACTTTTAAGTACCTAACAGTTGCATTCATGGTGGTGTGGTCTTAATTCTTTTTCTTGTTCAGTTACTTTTGGATAGTTTAACTTTTGTGTCACTGGAATCATATTCATTATTTGATCCAATTATGTTTTATCAAGGTAATAATAGTATATATTATATAATAATGTTTATTATAAAAAAAGCTTTAAAATATGTATTAAGCTTTTGGGAGGAAAAAATAAAAAGGGCAATATACTACACTTCTTTTGGAGGCAATACTATTTAAATACATACAATATATATAGTATTAGAGTGATTGTTAATAGTGCTGGAATTAGTTTGATGTTGCCTCATACTCATCATTTAATTTGTTAATCTTGTGTTTTGGGGCCCATACACATAACCTTTAATACAGCTATATCTTTAATAATAGCTGTTTCATCACTGATTGCTTTGTTTTAAAGCTTTGTTCCATCAGTAGCCTTTACTATTTCAAACACCCCTTAGAAAAACATCCAGTTCCATTACTTTCATTCTTTTATCCTCTATAACAAGGAATAGTATGAGAACTCATACCTAAATAACGCCAGAACAGACATCTCCCCAGGATGAGGTTTTGCCCCCTATTACATTTGCTCTTTACTTTCTGCCTTTCCACCTGCTGAAGAGTTATTTTTAATATTGCCTTCAATTTCTTATTGACTCTGGTATTATACGTAAAATTTCATAAAGCACTCTGTTGATAACCTTCAGAAAATCATAGTGCAGTATATGCTTTCCTCTCATTCTTCATTCTGGCTTTATTAAGTAAATCAGACACAAGTGAAAATTTCTAAAACCATGATACTTCTTTTCATGAGTGTTGTGGCCCTTTAATTGGCTGTCTAATTAAATCCTGATCTGCCATTATCTTGCCCAGTACAGATGTCAGATTTACCAACCTTACATTAAGTCCCATCTTGTTTGTTTTTTGTTTTTATTTTTTTAGCATTTCACTAGAGACTGCACCTGATTTTATTGAGCTATTAATTATTTTTACAAGTCATTAGACTGTTGTGATTTTTTTGCCTGTTGTATTATTATCTGTTGGAAAACAGTTCTTTTTGAGCACAAACTCTCATGTCATTTTTATCTGTACATATTCTGACAGTAATTGTCATATTCGTGCTTTAGGATTTCTATTTCATTATGTTAATACTGTACTTCTTAAAATAACTCAAGAATTATAACATGACCCACTTTCATCAACTTATGCATATATTTTGCACCTCTTGTTTTATTGTTTTAAAAATACTTTTTTTCAACGCATGAATTGTTGAACGTATGTTTCCTAACAGCCTGTTTATTATAAATTACATATATAAACTTGAGGCCATCCTCTGTTAAAATTTTTCAAAGGCTCTCTCATAAAGCACCCCCATGGCATGCCATCAAGTAAGTGATCAAAAAGGAGAAAAGGTATACGTGGATAGTAATAGCTGTGTGCAGGAAAATATCTGACTATAGTCCTGATGAGAATTGCAGTGGAAGAAAAAAAATTGAAGAGTAAACTGATCTGAATTTACAGCAGCCATGTTGGAATACCTTGAGGGACTTTTAATCCAAAACTACTAGTTAGATTAATCCAATATTTTGTATGCCATGTAGTAAAAATCATTATTTTCTAACCCATAAACATTTAGGTATTTGATATTATTGCTGCAGGGCCTAACCATATCTTAGACTGCTATATGCTTGAAATATAAATATAATAAATAATTTGTTTCCCACAATCTTTTGAATAAAGAAATAGAAACGGTGTAGTGAAAGTAAGGACTTGTCTTTCTGTGCAGATACTTGTCAGTAAAGTTTCCAAAGTGATTTTCGTTATTGATTGCTAGTGTCAGTCACAGCTGTGATTAACTCAATTGTTGTCTCTTTATCTCACTTGTTATTAACTTATTCTTCTCCTGAATTGCTTTTTTTCTCCAGATTATATTCATCTTTTCTTCTTCCGGTATATCACCCCAGTTTCCTTTTCAGGTGGTACCCATTATGGTTTGGAGAATTAGGCTTTTTGGAATGGCATACAAAGCTTAGAGTTTCTATTCCTATCCTTCTTTGAGAAGTTTTCACTATTTTGCAATATGTGGCTGTAGTGTTTATTTTGAGGTGGATATTTTTATGATTGGCATATAATGCTGTCTGTGGTACTTATTTCTTTCAATTGCATTTTTAAATCCTTGGGAAATAAACCTGTCAGTCAGTGCATACACAGTGCATGCACACATAACATGATTAAGGTGAATATCCCTTTTAAATTTACATGGGAAAGTAATTTTCTGGAGTTCCTTATTTTCAAAATGCTCCAACATCATCAAACTGTGCATAAAACATCATCCTCATCAATGGTGAATCTGAAATTAAACATGATGTCTAGGATAATTTTCTTGTGTTTTAGAAATTACTGTTACCGGGGGTACACACAGCACACTATTTTCTTCTTGGCTGTGCGATTTGCCTCTGGAAATGTATTTTGTTAACACATGCAGGCCGATAATGTACAATAGACATACACAGACTACAAAATCCTTAACAGTAACCCAGTTAAGGGTTTACATGGCCACATATTTGATCTATTCACAGTGAACCAGGTTTCTCAGATGTCAATAGCCCAATTTCTCTAACCAGAATAAGGATTTACATGGCATTTTAAAAATCAGCGTGATTAGTTTTGTATCCTAAAATGTCCAAAGAAATTCCACTGATGCAAATAAATTGTGAAACTTATAAATTACAAATGCAATTCAATCAACGTGTTTTGAATATATGAAAGAAAAATCTGACAAGGAACTAGGAATACTGCATTGGGTGAATGTTATGGTATGGTAACATGCATTCAAACAATAATGGAACAATGTTCATTGCTCTACAGCTTCATTCAATAACGTGAAAATGTATCTGTGTGTCTTTACCAGAGGAAAGTGCTTTTAGTTAGGGATTAATTGTAGGATGAATATCTACTATATATTTGCAATTTCTAGGCAGAAAGAACTGGGATTAAGGCTATGAGATATACCTATAACATATGGGAGACTAGTGGAACTGGCATAGCATTTTGTAGCATTTTGGGAATGACAAATAGGAACATGTGGATGTTTAGTCTACAAGCAACTTATGGTGAGTTTATTAGTATGTCTATTACCATTACCAAGTATTTGGTGTCCATAACCAGTTCAAAAGCAGATCATTTCTTTTATGCCTTCATCAAAATTAAATGTTTATAACATTCTATTGGAGCACGCTCATCATCACTTCTGATTGAGTTAGTAGTATAGTTTTAGCTGTCTGTGAAATAGTCTACTTGTTTTTCAATGGAGTTTTACAGGTATTTCAGTTTTAGACAAGACAAGTCTCTTAAACTAGTTTGAAAATCTGATCAGTAGTAAAGTCAGCTGAAATAATTGTAGCTTTAAGCTTCCGGTTTTCCAATTCAGCAAAAAGGAGGATATTTGTTTCATAGCAAAATGCATCAATGTAAAGATGTTTATGGTACTTATAAAACATATGTGGAAGGTAAGCAATGAAGACAAAATACATTTTGCATTTTTTAATTCCTTCTAGCAAAAGCATAGATTGTGACCAGAAGAGCTTTGATCTCTATAGAGGTATGGCTACCCTAACCCACTTAAAAAACAAGGAAATTAAAATTATCATGGCCAATGTTCTGCTCCAACTGCTTTAAACAGAAGTCTTAAACTTGGAGAAAAGGGTGTCAGGCCTTCAAAAAAGGCCAAAAACCAGGCCAGGACCTTCACAAACCTCTCCAGATGAGGATCACCTCAAGTCATCCAGCCCCTAACTACAACTTACAGACTGTAGCCTACACAGGCCTAAAATGGAGAACCGGTTTGAAAAGTTCAAAATACAAATTAAGTCCCAGAAATACACCACAATGCCCTACAAGAGAGGTAGACTATAAATCTTGTGAACAAATATCAAAGTTGAATCTTTATAAAAATGTAAAAAATTGTGAAATACTATAAAATGCTCAAAAGACCAAAAAAGGATTTACCTCAAAAGCATTTCAAAGCAAATAAGTGTCAATATACGATCCAACTTAGAAATCCAATACTCAGCAAAAAAACAATAACACAAACCAGAGAAAATAGTATGGAAGTGATATAAATGACTCTTTAAAACTCACTGATGCACTGCTGGTGTCTCTATTTCTGACTGGAACAAATAGTCAGAAGGAGGACATGGCGCTAGTGGTGTTAGGGTGGTAGTGCCTGATGGGGGTCCACCCTCAAAATGCAAGGAATGGAAGCTACTTTAAAGAGACTTTACATAATTAACAATAAGTAAACAAACAAAACAGGAATAACATACAAAAATTAAAAACAATAATAATAAAGTAGAAAACAAATACCAGCAAGAGAAAAAACACTGGCTGTAGTACAACAGCAAGTATTTTTTTCATGTTTTAAATACAGTACATTTAGATGCAATAATCTGTATTATTATATTTAAAGAACATTTATTCAAAATATCACACCATTTTAAAACTAAAAGTGATTTAACAATTGGAGATCTACAGTTGCACTTTTTGAGTTAGCTGACCAGTTTAGACAAAGGTCTTTAACAGCCTCATAATAATGCAATAAAGTAATTAATTCTGTTTGATACAAATACATGTCTTGCATATTAAGAAGACCACTTAAGTCTGCAATGTACTTAAGATGGAGAATTTAAGTTTTAAAAAGGGTAGAAATATGAAAACTAAAGGTTAAATACATAACCAACGATAAACACATACATTTCAATTGGATTTAGGTAGACTAAAGTTGAAGCCTTCTGAATTAAGAGTCATTAGCATTGATTGGCTCTTTGCAAACTAACTACCCACTAAAATATAGTAGCTTTTTTGCTGAAATTAAATGACAATTAACTGTCACTCAACTACTGCTTTTCTCACCTAAGGAGTTGATTAATGACGCAATTGAAAATTGATGTTTGGGTTTATTGAGAGTTATTTAATTGATTTTATCACCATACAAATGAAAGCTAACATCTCCCAAATATATTTGTTAATGGGAACACATACAAAAAGAATAGAATAGAATTTATCACTGCAACAACCCCTTAGGGATTCAATATCTAACTGAAAAGAGGACCGAGGGAGTGCTGTATTCAGACTGCTGCTTACATTAGAAGCAAATTCATACATACAAAGTAAACCAACTAAACCAGCTTCCAAGAAAATCAAAGTGTAGCCTGAGAGGCAGAATCAATACTCCTTTACTGTTTGACTGCAATGACTGGTTTGTATTTTCATGGATTCCATGCTAACACTAATGAGTATTCATTAGCTGTAATCAACTGCATTAGGGAATGTATTGATGATGTTATGGTCACAAAATACATAACAGACACAACTAGACAGAGAGAGACCTTGGGTAAAAGAAGAGGTTCATACCTCACTAAAAGTGCATGATGGTGCAGTCATATCTGGTGACCAGATCAGACCAGGTAGAATACGTCTGTCTTCTGAGATCAAAAAGCCTAAGGACGTGTTAAAAAACAGAACAATAATTCTCCACCAGAAATGGCCACCAGTACATCTGGCAACACGTACAAATCATCACTGATTATAAATGTTCAGCTGAACCTGTGACAGAGATCCTTCACACCCTTCCATCCATCCATTATCCAACCCGCTATATCCTAAGTATCCTAACTGGAGCCAGTCCCAGCCAACACAGGGCGCAAGGCAGGAAACAAACCCCAGGCAGGGTACCAGCCCACCACAGAGCACACCCACACACGAAGCACACACTAGGGACAATTTAGGATCGCCAATGCACCTAACCTGCATGTCTTTGGACTGTGGGAGGAAACCAGAGCACCCGGTGGAAACCCACGTAGACACAGGGAGAACATACAAACTCCACTCAGGGAGGACCCGGGAAGCGAAACCAGGTCTCCTTACTGAGAGGCAGCAATGTCGCCAACGTGCCGCCCCTTCTCACTTTTGCCACAGATAACTTGAGTAGAGCACTTAAGTCAACAAAGGTAAAGTTGTTGGACCAAATGGCATACCTGGTTGCATGCTTATCTACCAGACATCACCTGCATGTCCTCTCTCACCACATCCATAAACCTTCTCTTAGGCCTTCCTCTTTTTCTCTTGCCTGACAGCTCTATCCTTAGCATCCTTTTCCCAATATACTCAGCATCTCTTCTCTGCACATGTCCAAATCAATGCAATCTCGCCCCTCTGACTTTGTCTCCCAACTGTCCAAATTGACCTGACCCTCTAATGTACTCATTTGTAATCCTATCCATCCTTGTCACACCCAATGTAAATCTTAGCATCTTTAACTCTGCTACCTCCAGCTCTGTCTCCTACTTTCTGGTCAGTGCCACCGTCTCCAACCCATATAACATAGCTGGTCTCACTACAATCCTGTAGACCTCCCCTTTCACTCTTGCTGATATCTGTCTGTCACAAAACATTCCTGACACTCTTCTCCACCCATTCCACCCTGCCTACACTCTCTTTTTCACCTCTCTTCCACAATCCTCATTACTCTGTACTGTTGATCCCAAATATTTAAACTCATCCACCTTTGCCAACTCTACTCTTTGCATCCTCACCATTCCACTGACCTCCCTCTCATTTACACACATGTATTCTGTCTTGTTCCTACTGACCTTCATTCCTCTCCTCTCTAGAGCATATCTCCACCTCTCCACCTCTCCTCAACCTGCTCCCTACTATCGCTACAGATCACAGTGTCATCAGAAAACATCATAGTCCACGGGGACTCCTGTCTAATCTTGTCTGTCAGCCTGTCCATCACCATTGCAAATAAGAAAGGGCTTAGAGCTGATCCCTGATGTAATCCCACCTCCACCTTGAATGCATCCATCACTCCTACTGCAGACCTCACCACTATCACACTTCCCTTGTACATATCCTGTACAACTCTTACATACTTATCTGCCACTCCCGACTTCCTCATACAATGCCACAACTCCTCATGAGGCACCCTGTCATATGCTTTCTCCAGGTCCACAAAGATGTAATGCAAC
The DNA here is from genome assembly GCF_016835505.1 of Polypterus senegalus. Classification (NCBI taxonomy): domain Eukaryota; kingdom Metazoa; phylum Chordata; class Cladistia; order Polypteriformes; family Polypteridae; genus Polypterus; species Polypterus senegalus. The sequence goes on from NC_053154.1 coordinate 241,134,976, forward strand.
TCATTCTGGCCTTCTCTATACTTCTCCATCAACACCCACAGAGCAAACTTTGCATTGGTGGTGTTCTTTCTTGACATGAAACCATACTGCTGCTCACTAATCATCACTTCCCTTCTTAATCTAGCTTCCACTACTCTTTCCCATAACTTCATGCTTACTATTATCCAGTAAGCTTACTATATTATATAAGCCATATTGAACTTTCCAATGTCACTAATTCTCCAACTTCCCGTGTAGGTAGAAGGCTGACTGATGATGGTACAGGAGATAATTATACTACACAGGAGCACTATAAGAGTAAAATGCTTAAGCCCTTCACCTGTGGTTCTGCATGTGAGTTGATGGCTGCCGCTGAATTGTTCGGTTGTCGCTTTCAAGTGTACCGAAAATGGCCAAATATTTTACACCTTTCGACAACTGCCAGTGCCTCTTAAACATCTTAGACTCACAGGTGATGATTTCAGTAGTGGACACTTTGATGTTTATGAATGTTTAAACTTTCAAAAGCAGGATGTGAAGTTATCGATGAAACCGGTTGTATGCTTAAAACGCTTGACAGATGCCGAATGTCACTTCAACACAAGTCCTGCAAATACTGTCGTAATTGAAACAAACCATGAAACTCAAACCGATTATGACAGCAGCAATCCAAGCTGTGAGATTTGAAACAAGATGACTGTTCACATGGCCAACTGTACGTTGAATGCTCAAGAGTAAGCTCAGCGCACAGCTTGGTCATATTACAACCGGAGGGCCAAACTCAAAATGTGGTATACAAAAAGATCCTTAACAAATAATTATTGGTATATTTTCCCTCAGTATTTTGCTAGTATATATATATATATATATATATATATATATATATATATATATATATATATATATATATATATATATAGATATTAGATATACAGATATATATATATATATATATATGTGTGTGTGTGTGTATGTATGTGTGTGTATATATATATATATATATATATATATATATTATATATATTATATATATATATATATATATATATATATGACAGCAACACTCATAACAGTGACAAAACAATTACATTGACAATCATATTACGTTATTTTCAAAATGTTTCCTTTTCTTTTTCATTACTTCTTTAACACACTACTTCTCCACTGCGAAGCGCAGGTATTTTGCTAGTGTTATATATATATTCAACACATATTATATACAGCACATTTAAATTCATTATGTATTGCATGTGAATTCATCCATTTTTCGAATTTCTTACAATGCAAGAAATATTTGGGAATATTACAGATACAAACATAAACATTAATGAATTCATAGAAAAGGGATGCTACCATTTTTGAAGGACTTGAGAGCATTATGATCACAAGTTACTAGTGTTATTGTAACATATTTTCCAATCCCTGGTTATTTACTGCATTCAGCCAAAATTATTATCTGTTACCCTGCTCTCACAAAAATGTTACGTCGTAGGCTGTGTACATGACTGTTCTGCCTCTTAACTAAATGAGCATAAAGTAGTCAAGTGTAGTCAATTTTATAATAGTATATCGGGACTTGATTAGGATTAGAGAGCTGGCTCATTGTTCTGAAGTTTCATTTTGTTTGAACAAATGGCACTTGACTAATGTAAACTTTTGGCCAGTTTGAAGTTTCATTAATTATTTTTTTCACTATATATTTCTAATATACAGTATGATAGCAAAACAATATGTAAAAAGTTGTATTTTAATAATGTAGTGAGGAAAATATTTGAATAGCCTCTAAATGTTTGGATAGTAATACTTTCTGATCATGGTGATGGGGAAGGGGGTGGTGCACTTAATGTTGACATATAGTACAAGAATTTCTCTATACTCTGCACACCTGATAATTAGTTGGTTTATGTTCATCTTTTATTGTAAGCAATATGGTTAGCTGTATTATAAATCAAACAGTAATATCACAATAAAATATGTTTTCAAACAGTGGATAAAGACAAAAGTACATGAATAAGTAAATATTTTTTGAAGCTGGTTATTATTTAGATGGTTGTGGCTTCATTGATTGCTAATTATCTTTCATTGACTTAAAAAGGCTAATATATAATAAGGTGCTGCCATAAACACAAAAAAAAAAAAAGTAAGAACATAAAAAGTATAAAAAATGAGTGGATGCTGTATCTAGCAGAGAGCGCTAGCTCCCTGGGAATGAGTTCTTTCGTGATTGCGGCATATTACATAACCTGAATCTATACTGATAGAATATAAAAAGGCGATAACCCTCCCTTAGTGATATGGCGGTAAGAAATAACATACAAAAATAGCTTTGTTTAATAACGGCTTACGCTGCATAACAGACAAAGGAAGCCAATGGCAAGAACCTAGTCTGGGAATGAGAGCCCGATGTGTAGAGTCAGCCATTTTCACCATAGCAGTGGAAGGATTTTCAGGATCGGATGATGTTATCTCCCATCCATCCATCAGCTTCCAAGGTGTGCTGGGCAATGTTCCAAGGTTTTATACTCTTTCTTCATGTGCAGGCCCCCACTTAGGAGTATCATGCAATTCCACACAAGGCAAAGAGGATACAGTTTCATGCTGACTTTGACAAATAAAAATATTATACAACAGTCCTCAGTCTGACTGCCCATTTCCCAGTTGTGTCTATCTATCTTGTCTTATACAACGTGAGACACAAAAATAACCGGATTGGTAAAAAAAAAAAATTTATTGATAGATTACAGCATTCTGAACATTATCACCTTCTATATACTCCCTCTCCCGATCTCTACGCCACTCCATATGTATCTTCCATTGACTGAAACACTGCTGGAAGTCTTCTTGCTTGAGGCTATTCAACAGGCTTGTCATTTCTGTCTTCACTTTATCCATTGAAGAAAAATGTGCTCCTATCAGGTCACTTTTGATTTTCAGGAACAAGTAAAAATCACAGGGAGCTAAATTGGGCAAATATCGAGGATGATTGAGGACAGGAATGTTTTTGTCAGTCAGAAACTACTTTACGGAAAAGCATTGTGCATGGGAGCGTTGTCTTATCTTGTCTTGTCTCGCTGTTTGCTTATTTCACCTGACATTGTCATAACAACTCGTGTAGCGATTGTTGTGCAAATATTGACTGAGCTATTCACACAATATACCTAGCCAGTCGGCAGTTTGAGAGGGCATGTAGGAGGGGATATAGTTCTATGATTCACGTCCTGCCGACCTCCAGACAGATTTCTAGGAAAGCCCCAAGTCCAGTCCCGTTATTTTTGTGTCTCACCTCACATTATAATGCTTGCCTAGCAGCTTTATATGGTGAACCGCTGTGCTAAATCTGGCTCTGTGTCAACTGTGCATGTGAGTAGGAAAAGGCAGATTTATAAGATATTTTTGCACAGAGTACTATGACATATTAAATGTATGCTTATTACAGATGCCTGAAATAAAAAAAAATGTGTTGAGTATTTTAACTTTCCATTATCATTAGAAACTGAAGTTTTTAGTATTTGTTTTCCTAGCTCTAGTCAAAGAAGAAAGTAATCCTTTGTAATGCAACCGCTCCTCACAACATCATAAGAATTTTCAAAAGTAATTTTCACATCTTTAACTGGGTTCAGTACTACCTTTGACCTTTACAAAGGTTGCCCTAATCTATAGTAATATATCTGATCTAATGCTTTATACTACTTGACATTGTGCTGACAATGAGAAAGTCAGCAGTGCTTGCTCATAAGAAGAGATAATTAGCTGTGTGAAATCTTCATTTGCTGCAGTGCAGCAGCCCCTCCTCATTTATTTGCTTGGTCCACTTTGACCTTATTGTAAAACTGTCACAGCCATCATTTATTTATTATCTATATTTTAATAGTCTTAGGCCATTATATTGTGGACTGCTTTGCAACTCGTTTTTTTTCCTTCTTTCAAAAGAAACAGTAATTGTAAAATAAAGTAATTATTATTTCTTTTAACATTAGCCATAGAACATAGCATTACAGTTCTTTCAAATATCACAGATTTGTTTGTTCATAGTATATAGTTGTATCTCTTTATACCACTTTTATAATGTTAAATATATTTACCTGTTTGATTAGTATAAATATGTTATGTTTAAAGATGTAGGACATCAGTTAAGCTTGCAAGAAAGCTGTAGTGTTTTAGCATCAGTGCACATGAAAACAAAGAAATTGTAATTTATTGATAAATTTAAACTTTAGTATCAAAATTAGTGAATTATTTTTATTACAATGTTCTATTAAAATATGAATACATAAAGTATAAATAAGTCACTTAATTAAATAACCTACCACTTGAAAAACACCAGGCAGAACCATATCTGTAATGCACTAACTAAAACGCTTAAATGAAATTTATGAACTAAAAAGTGAAATATTTGCCTAAAGCAAACATTATATGGCTATGGAATCCATCCTTGAGCATTCTGGGTCTAAATTCCTGTAGTCTCCTAAGTATCTTTACATGGCTGAGGTCAATTTCACTAAGTGAACAACATTTTCAAATGATATCTTCTTAAATCCACCTTGGTAAGCTCCAGATAAGTCAGTTTTCAGTGATCTAAGCACTTGTTTCTTTATGCTGACTTTCTTTGTTATAGTTGTGAAAGAAACAGCCAGACACACAATAAAGATCTGGGGCAGCCATCCATATAATTTCCCTAGTTGCATAAGGCTTTAAAGTAGAGTACAATGTGTACTGGTTAGAATCCAAAACAGAACTTTTTAAGAATGGAGGATGAGGGTTTTTTATAGCTGGTTCACAGGAAGTGACGTCCTCAGGGCTGGGACAGGAAGGATTTCTCATGTTTGGTCTGCAGAGAGAAAAGAGAGAGGTTCAGTGCACCCCACCGCCCCCTGGCTTGGCATGAAATTGTTATTTCCTAATCCCTTTGGTTGACTCCCAAGCACACGTGTGTGACATAGTATAAAGAGATTTGACTAGAGAAATTTAGAAGAGAATTTTAAGAATTAGATGTATTGTAAGAAATACTGTGAAAGAATGACAGGCATTGTTCCTTTATATAAAAACCAAGGAGTATTGCTGCACCATGCACAAGAAAGTTACAGGATCAGTTTTTCAATTTGTTGAGGCTGAATACTTAGTGACTAAAGTTTTAGAATAACCAGCTGACAGATTGATTGCTAGCACAGAGTACATTTACAGTCAGCAGGATTTTATAGAAATATTTTAGTGACTTGAAGTATTCTGAACAATTACTAAAGACTATAAAACCTCTACTGTATGTTTGCAGAAACACCAGTGGAGCTGAGAAATACAAAGTGGTCACAATATTTATACTGAAGTAAGACGCTATGCAGAACACATTTCTGTAGCCTTTAGGTTTTCATTAATAAGAGCACACTCAACACCTTCACTTAAAAATGTCAAGATGTAAAAGGATTCATTTTTCATACAAGTACAGCAAATTACGTTTTTAACTGTTTTCACCGTTGCAAGCTTTAAAAATAGTTTAGAAAAAAAGGCAAAAAATTGTAACAATTTTTTCCCCTAAAATCAAATTGCTAGTCATTGATTTCAATAAAGCTAGTGTGAAAAGGGTTTGTTTATCTTCAAGCAGTTTGCTGCTCTTTCCTGGGAATCATTTCAAACAAATTCTGTCCACTTCTCACTGAACCTCTGTCAGAAAATTATTTAGTTCCACATTTTAAATGACTATATTGTAGCATTGTTTTGTGGACTACATTTACTCTGACACATTTTCTTGCAAGTAATAATTTTAAAATCGAGGATGATAAACGTTTCTATTTTTTTACAAGCACTATGTAAAGCGAAATATTTTATTGCCTCAGATACAGCTTTAACAATTTACCACAACATACAGTAGTATGGTCTGCCACTGACACCATAATAAAGACAGTGAATGCCTTCAAAATGGCAGAGACTTTGATCGCTTGACTCCTTGTTAGCTAAGTATGAGGTGGTCCATAGTTCAAAGGAAGGGAGACAAGAGAATTTAAACTAAAATTACTAAAGATATGTATGTTATCAGATATTATTATTTAATGTAAGGCAGCCTCTAAAAGATAGTCCAACAAGGATTCTAAGACAGAAACAAATTTGTCGTAAATGATAACAAGAAAAAAGTCTTAGTCTGAAAGTTAATTGCACCTTTGAAATAGTGGTGGCAATGATATAGTGTGCTAGGGAATATAGAATAATATTTGAAAAACCAGAGGGAGACTAATCAAGAGAGTGTTTTAAAACACTGTTAACATCCGTACCAAGAGGGATTAAGTGAATGGAAAATCAGCAGGCAGATACTTAGAAACCTCCTTGTGAAAGAAGGTTTGTGAATAGTGGGAATGTACACAAAATAAAACACTTGTCACTGCACTGAATTAAACAACTTTTATTTTCAGTTTCCAACAAATTAATATTTGGGTTTCATTAAATATACTGTAAATTAAGTTCATAATACAATTGACCAACAGTAATGTAACATTACAGAAAGAGGTTGAAGCAATGTCAAAATAAAACAGGGAAAAAGATGTAGTGAGAAATGAAGAAACGGAACTCAAAATGCAAGAGATCTGAAGAAGTAAGCAGTGCAAAACTAAATAGGTTTCACCCAGTGAAAGAATAGTAATAGATAGATAGATAGATAGATAGATAGATAGATAGATAGATAGAAGTATTCTTTATACTGTTTAAATGCTGAAAGTCATGAGTATTAAGGTAACTAACAACATCTGACAATGGCAAGTTGGAAAGATTATTAGATGTATACTGCACAAGTTACAAATTGTACTGTGTAACTAAAGGTGAGGCATTATCACTTGATAAACTCATTTTTTTAATATAAGTAGGGATTCCAGGAGATCCATCCTCCAACACACAGATCCGGAACACCACTTCCCCGTTCTTAATAATATATACTATATAACATGACTCCAATAATATGAATAGTCTGAAAGTGAGGGGTAGAAGGCCCTCTTAGTGTGGAATCCTTTTGCAGCATCACTAATTAGAGTTACTGCCTCACCTCATTCTAAGAGGTCTCTGAGCCCAACCCTTTATATACTTCCAGCAAACCTAAAAGACTTTTAACAGACATTAGAACTAGAACCTCAACATATTCCAAAAATTAGCAATATTTTACAAAATTACATAATCAGCATATGTAATATGCAGTGGCTTGGACAACAACCCATCATAAACATCATGGCAAAAATTATAGGCTACAATGTAAATAATAATCCAACATCATGAACTACAGTAATAATAATCTCTTTACTGGCATAGCATAGGAGACATGAATGTGGTAAAGTAAAATTAAAATGATCATGGCAACAGGACTGCAATTATAGACTTTGAATGTTTTACTAAAGGCTGATTTAATTCAAAGTATAAGCATCTTTTAAAAGGGCCTGCGTTAAAACTTATGTTTACACTCCACAAATCCCATCCTCCGTTGATCACCACCATTGATAACCTGATAATTATATTCTTTATACTTGTTCCTAGTGCATTATAAATGTTCTCAATGGGGTTTCTTGCTGGAAAAACCAATGGCAGTATTACATTCTTTGCACACATAAGTAAAGATACAGGAATCAGGTGTAAATGCTAATCCTTAAGCTTTAATTTTATTCAATTTTCTGATTATATTAGGCTAGTTAGTTTAATTCAAGGTACTAAATATAAACTATAAGATACAGTTTATTGGGATACAGGGTAAAAAAAATATAACTGTGATGTTGCCATCACTGTAATGTATCTTGTAAGTTGTCATTCATGCATTACAGTTTAGATTTTTTAGAGAAATCATCCAGTGTGGATTCCATTCAATGAACTTGCTATTGGTAGCTGACCAGTTCATAGATGACCTGCACGGGAAATAGTTTGAAGTTAGCATATATTTATTTAATATTTATTTAATAAATTTTATCACTCTGTAAATTTTTTTAATTTATTTTGCAGGTACAAGATAGTTTTCAATATACCATCATACTGGATTTGAATCACTTGCAAAATTAAGTAAAGAAATGCATATAAGCTAAAAAACAGAATAGAGGCACTTCAGTCTGATCGTAACCTTAATAGGTTATATCAGCATTCAGAGTCAAAAGTAGCAAATGTTGCTCAAGGATTGCTCTGCTAACTACTGTACTTAACTTTTTTATGTTATAATGGATTAATTTGTAATTAAAAAAAAAGTTTAATGAAGATGCAGGGCTTACCAAAGTGCCACTTGAGGCAATCGCCTCATCATCTCACCCTGTATGGACACTCTATAATTACTTTCCTAAAATCACATTAAATGCAGATTTATGTGTGTGTTTCTAATCTGCCTGGCTATAATCAAGCCATGTTCATAATTCACCATTACAAATATTTATCTATCAGTGAAACATGGAAAACAAGTTGCAATTATTAGTAACAGGGGGTGTTTGATAAATGTAGCAGTTAGCCCACATATTCACCATCTTCCATTAGATAGTGTCAAGGTAGTGATCCAATTGTGGGAAGCCCACTGAGCCTTCACCTTTTTCTCCTTCAGATATTTAGATGATTTCAGTTTTTTCCACCTTAAAGTAAACTATTGTTGGCCTATATTTCAGACCACTCTTGCATCTGTCGAGAACTGATTTCTGCATAGACTTCCATCCATATCAGGTTCCAGGCCAGCAGTTTGTGACTGGGAAGTCCACTATTCCAGAATGACCACAAATGCACAATTAGAATTTCTCAGAAAGACTTAAAGACAGTTAGGAAAATGATATTTGATGATCAACTGCTTATAATGTAGTTACATATAAGAATATGTGCATCTTATATTGTGAACTATTAACTTAGTTACATTTAGTTTGATTGTTCTTTACAAATATCTAAAGCTTTTAATGGGTAAACATTTACACACATTTATCTATTTTTAAACCACTTATCCAGTTCAGGGTGACTGGAACCTGAAGCCTATCTTGGAAGTAGTGGATACAGGGCAGAAGCTGTACTCAAGCATGAACACCTCCCTTCACTATTACTGCACTTATTGCACAGGTTGAGAGTCAGAGGCAGAGCCCTGGGCATGTGAGGCAACAGTGCTGGTTATTGCTAGCCGCTGTTCAACTGTTTTTGAAAAAAGTTAATTTAATAATTGTTTGTAAATATACTTTTGGTTGTGAATTATTTACAGGTAACTAAGTAAACATGTCAATCCCTGATATATAGTATTTGAAGTTAATCTTTTTTTTATTATGGTAGTTGACTCATTCCCAGTCTATGCCATAGGACTACCAATAAATTGTTACTTTGAGAATCTGACAAATACATTATTGTTCATCTGCTTGAAAATAGGGATTATAAAACATGAATACAATTGTTTGGTCAGAGAATAACGTCATAGTAGGAAAAACCAGAATACTGATAGTCTTATGTGAAATTTCAAATCTTTAGGGATATCAATAGTGTATATTTTAAAGTTTCCAAAATAATTACAGATTTTGTTGCATGTACTTTAGTTTTATAATTAACATAATGCTATTTTTGGGAGATATTTTAATTTCCAATCAGGGAAGAATTCTGTTAACCGTATACTTACAGTGGTTATGTGTGCTTGAGTGTGCACAGTGACAGAGTGGTGCTGGTTGCTGACTTGCACCTAATACTGATGAGATAGTTTCTAATCCCATCTGAAATTGTTATTTTATACCTGTATACCGTGCTACAATTATTTGAGATGGCCTGTTATTTCTTTCCGTTCAGTTTTACCTGATTTTACTTCCACTTTTTGAACAATGCATTCATTTTTTAGTTTTTAATAGTTGACTTTATAAGTATTCAAAGTATAAGCACAGAAATGAAACATGAAAGTTTTATCACTTGTTTTTTCCTCTATTATTGGCAATACATTTAGTGTTCATTACTTATTAAGCTTACCCAACTCCAGGGGATGGAGCCTATTTTAGGAGAATGCAGAAATCATTCTTGGACAGAGTGCCACAAACATACTCAAATTGTAGCCAATGTAAACTTGGCAAAGGACCTTGCATGCACATTTGATGATTTGAGAGGAACACACTTTTTGGTATACAAAATGTACAAACCCCATGCAGACAGTGCATGAGCCGGGATTCAATCTCGGTACTCTGAAACCATAAGACAATAGTCCTAACCATATCTCCTCTATATTCCATGTGCCATCTCATCTTCTTATATATTACGCTACTGTAGCTGTCCATTTCTCTGGCCAGGATTTTGGTACACATATACTACGTGACATCTACTATCCACTTTCGGGGTGATGATTGACCTCCAAGGTTATTCCTCTTTTTATTTTTATTTTAATGTATTGTAGAATAAACTCTCGGCAGCAGCCAGCAGGGCAGCAGTGCGTTGCTTGTGTACGGGCACCGTTCTCATCCCTACCACCTTTGCTATCACCTCCCTACCTCTACATATCTTAAATCATTCTTGAGGCAGATTGAAGACTTAAGTGAAAAATTAAGGAAAATGTACTGGTAATTGCAACACATACAATGACTTAATCAGTTTTAACACAAAAAGATGCAGATGAAAGAAGAGAAGAAGCTGGCTGCTAGGGTGGAGAAAAGAAGAGCTGCTCAGGAAGCAGCAAGCGCATCAACCTCGGAGCAAACAAATGCTAAATGTACAGAGAAAGAGTATGAAAGCTATGAGTGCTGAAGTCAAGTGTATTTGCCATTAGTGGTGTTAAAATAATGAAACACTACACTAGCAGAAGTACTGCACTCTGTCTAAGGTGAAATAAAGTGCAGGAACCATTGCTAAATAAATTCCATGGGGGCAAAAGTTTAACAAAACAAAAATTTCAAAGACAAAACCTACTGTGGGGAGCAGCTTTGCATATTTGTGCCAAGTATTTGCATATTTGTTGCAAGTGGTAATGATGTCTCCTAGGAGAAGGTCCTGCGTCCTTCTCCTGTAGAAATGGGGTACCTGTGTAAAATTTAGCAAATATGGGTTCAACAGTTTGGATTTGCATATCAGACAAACACACATGCAGTTATATATAGATTATACCTAATAACACATGCAATTACAGTACTTGTGGAAATTGAATCCTGTAATTATAATTGTGAGTTTTATTGTTATCTTGAAAAAGCTTTTCATGACAGGAAGTAAATGCAATCATGTGGAAAAATTTTAATCTCTCAGAATTTTTATCTGTAAATGATTGACATTCAGGCTTCCTGGTAAGGAATGAAGTGCACACAAACTATGGCAGAAGAATGTTCCTCACACTGCTAGAACCAGTCACCGTTGGAATCAAGTCTGTAGAGGGTTTTAACATTCTTTGGACAAAGCAACATGTATTTATCTAGCCATAACCAAAACTTGATTTATGTACAAGCTATTTTCGTAGCACATAGTTGGTCTAATTCCTGATGATCTGTTTTTAAAGACACACAGAGTTTGTAGTAATTCCAGTAAACTGGTATTTGCCATCTGTAACAAGTAAATTAGAATTTTTACTGTCACTTGTTTGTTGAGTAATAGATTGAAAAAAGCACTGGCATTGGAATAGAGGTGCTATATAAAAGAATAATGAACAAAATTAATTTAAATAGTGTAATTATACAATATTCCTTGTATAATATAATGAATAGTCAGCATGCTTTATGCAGCTCAACACAGTTTAAGGTTTGAGTGCTATGGCTCCGTTTTCCAGATAAAGTGCTTGAAATTTTGTGTTATGGCACATGGCATGCCACATTATGGTTTATTACAGACCTTTTCCAGAAAATCTCTACAACATACAGTGAGTCATATCCCATTAGTTTTTATATGTTTTTTAACCACATACCACAAATCTGTATATTTTCTGTGCTAGTTTATTGCTTCATTTTCTTAGGTTTCTTAAGAAATGAGGTGCTTGTTTTTCCATGGTGTTAAATGCTGTAACGGGTCATGAGATCTCAGATTCAAGTAGCAGTTTCTAAAGAAGATTAAAGTTTATATTGATGTTGCATCAATGCTGTCCTTGTTGTGTCCTGAAGCTTTTATTGACTTTCAGGGCTAATTTATTATTGTGATAACACTTTCCTATACAAATAAGCATATTCAGTGTCATCAGTGCCGTTGCCGTTGTTCAAACCAGTCTGTGCTATATGTTCTATGCTCTTGGTGCATGGCTATGCATTTAAATTGTATCAGCAATATAGCCCCATATACATAGTTACTTTTCAAATTTTATTCTACTTTTAGTCTTAACCCTAAAATAGACTAAATACTGTATTTTATTATGCTATCTTTTGTCACATTACAAGCATTACTCCTCCATCAATTCTAGTAAAAATACAAAATTGCTCTTTTAATTAACATACATTTAATTAAGAAATTTACTTTAAATCATAATATATAAGTTTGATTTGCTGTAGTTCAGTCTATAGTGATGTTGAGAAGGATGTTAACTAAAATACCACATTTGACTGAAATAACTTAAATGTCAGAATAATTTGTGCCTTTCCTCTTAGTATCAAAAATGGCTTAAAACCTGCTCCAGTTCCATTGTCTTAGCTCATTTTTCAGTTAGTAATGTTTTGTCACACTGAACAAAAAGTATTTCAAATTATTACTGGCTGGATAATAATAAGACAAACAAACTCTCCTGGGCAGGATGGAATCAGCTCCAGGCTGCTGAAAACATTATGCAGGAGTCCTTCAGCATCTGTTCTCCCTTTCCCTGAATTTGCATAAGGTTCCCTAACTGTTTAAAAACATTTTGTGTGATTCCAGTGCAAAAGAAGGAGCATTCCAGTGATCCAAAGGACTTCAGACCACTGAAGTCCTTCATGTACTTCATACATCATGAAGACCTTTAAGAGGCTGGTCGTAAAACAGCTGCAATCCTCATCTTTCAGAAGAGCCAGATCCTCTGCAGTTTGCCATTCAGACACATATAGGTATGGAGGATGCTCTGACTTGCATGCTCCATACTTGGACATACTCCCACTTAGACAAAGCCAGCACCACAGTCAGGATAATGGTGTTTGATTTTTTTCAGTGCCTTTAACACCTTTGTGCCTCACAGACTGGGAAAAAGCTCAATGATTTGCATCTTGATACTGCCCACCATAACAACTTCCTGGATCAGGGACTACCTGACCGACTGAAAGTAGTTTGTGAGGCTGAGGGACTAGGTGTCAGAATTGGTGGTGAGCACCTCAGGAAACTGTCCTGTCTCACTTCCTGTTTGCCCTCAACACACAAGACTTCCAGTGCAATAACAATGTTTACCATCAAAATAAAATTTCAGATGACTGCTACATTATTAACTGCATTAAAAATGGAGATGAGTCAGTGTACAGGAAGGTTGTGAAGGGACTTCATCTTGTGTTGCAGGGCATCAAATAGACTATAAGGCCAGTCAATATCCAAGTGGAGGAGATGGAAGTGGTGTAAAGCTACAAGTACCTGGAGGTTCACGTAAACAATAAACAGGATTGTTCTAACAACACAGTGGCACTGTACAAAAAGGACCTGAACAGACTCATGAACAGAACAGAAATGTTCTATCAGTCCTTTGTAGCCAGTGTGTTGTTCTACACTGCAGTCTACTGGGAAGCAACTTGAGCTCAAAAGAAGCACAATGCCTGAACAAACATATCAGGGAAGCCTGCTCCATCACAGGGCTACCCTGGACATACTGGAATCTGTTGTGGAAAAGAAGATGGTGGAAAAAATAAACGGGATCATGAAAAATCCACTCCATCCCTTCCAGGAAGTGCTCTCTTCGAGCACTTTTAGCCATAGGCTTATTCCACCACTGTGCGCAAAGAAGCATTTCTATCTTTTGTGTACTGCTATCAAGCAATTCAGTGCTTCTTCCTGACACATTCCTTAAGTTCATATTGAAACTTTTGCACAATATACATTTATTGATTAATTATTTGATTGATTGGCTATATAACTTTTGTCTGTTTCTACTACTGTATGCATCAAAATTTCCCCTTAAGATGAATTAAGTTTATCTAATCTAATGTTACACTGATTTCATCATGGAGAATTGTCAGGCTCACATTCTGGGAGTTTTTCTGCATATCGTAACATAGATGTGAATGTATTCCTCTTGTTCTTTAGAGGTTACAGGGAATTTGGAAGTGTCATCAATATGGTGGAGTGGTTAAAGTGAGTTGTACTGAAAGTTCTGCTGTGAGATATTTGGAAATTATCATAATGACCCCCAAGACAAACTGGCAAATATTTATCTGCATAGTATTTGGACTCAAGAAAACATTATAGATGACAAGGAATGTCTGTGAATTCTTTTCTTCCTAAGCATATTGAATGAAAATGTGTTTGAATGCCAAATTCTGAAATTTATATGTGAACAGCAAAATAGAGGCATGTTTTCTAAAGACAAAAAACTGATTTTTGTTCTTGTGGGAACAGTGGATGTTGTAGGTTTGGCCAAATTTTCCATTTATTATATAACTGCAAATAAGAAGAGTACAGTAATCCCTCACTATATCGCGCTTCGACTTTCGCGGCTTCACTGTATCGCGGATTTTATATGTAAGCATAACTAAATATATAACTCGGATTTTTCGCTGCTTCGCGGGTTCTGCAGACAATGTGTCTTTTTACTTCCTGTACATGCTTCCTCAGTTGGTTTGCCCAGTTGATTTCATACAAGGGACACTATTGGCGGATGACTGAGAAGCTAACCAATCAGAGCACGCAGTTAAGTTCCTGTGTGCTGAATGCAGTGTTAACCAGGAAGTCTCGTCTCGCTCATTCAGCATCAACGTGTTTCGCTGTGTAAAGAGTTGTGCTCTTTTGTGTTTATCTTTGTGCATAGTCAAGCCCTTCATTATGGCTCCAAAACGATCTGCTCCTGCTACTGCTTCAGGGGCCGTGCCCAAGCGCTAACGGAAGATGTTAACGATTGCCGAAAAGGTAAACGTTTTGCATTTGTTGAAGGAAAGGAAAAGCTACACCGCTGTAGGACGCCATTACAGCATCAATGAGGCTATGATTCTTTTTATTTAAAAAGTAGGAAAGGAATATAAGATCTACGGCCGCAGTGTCCTTTTAACCAGGGTGCAAAACGAGTTGTAAGTGGATGTAATAAGGCAGTAGTCTGGATGGAATCTGCTTTAGGGATTTGGATTGAAGACTGCCAGAAGAAGAACAACGGCAGTGCTACACAATCGCCTGAAGTGGCTCCTTTAGAAGGGCTGTAACGTTCTCCTTTGTTGTGCGTGTCATTGTTGGTGAGTAACCATAATTAATTTTCTACTTACAGTACTTAGTACATATACGTACGTTTAGTGTCACTGTACACACATTTACTGTACACTATTTTTTTTGCATTGTACGCATTTATTGCTGATGGCCTGTCTATCGTAATGGCTGTAACATATGTGATATCGGAGACACTCAATATCTTTAAAATAATATTTAGGTTTTACTGTATATAAACAGTGTGTTTTATATACATAATTTCAATGAATCTTACCTAACATCTAAGAAAATACAAAGGGATTATGCTGTATAACTCTGTGTGGGAGAGTTTATAAGGGCTTAAAATATATAAAAATAACCATACAAACATATGGTTTCTACTTCGCGGATTTTCACCTATCGCGGGGGGGTCTGGAACGCAACCCCCACGATCGAGGAGGGATTACTGTACTGCAGTGAAAATTGATTCACGAACCATACTATTTAGGTAACAGATTCAGTAAAGAAGGTTAAATTTCCTCCTTCTTTACTCACTCTGTCTCTGTGTTAATCTTTTGGTTTATTTTCAATAGTGGTAGATGGTAAGTATTTCCATGATGTTCCTTTCTTCAGGAGTGAAGAAGAACCAAGGCCTATGGCTACTGGCTCCTCTCAAATGTTTCCCTGTAAGAAAACCTTGTTCAGCACTCCTATGGCATTTTTCTTTCAAAATAGCCTGTGTCACTTATGTGAATGAGAGCTAAGTATGTGTCCTCCTTTCAATGAGAGCTAAGTATGTGTCCTCCTTTCACCTCAGTAGATTGCAGTCCTTACTCATAGCATGGTTATTATTAACAGAATCTCTCGGTAAATAAAGGAGATTTTGTCAGCAAATACAGTTTAATGTAAGCTTGTGTAAGTATTAGTAAACAGCTGCTCCTCTGTATGAACTTGAATTTCACACAATAAAAACAACCACCCATGGTGTTACATACAGATTTATTGATATACTGAGTCCCAGCTTACTCAGCATTGCATCTATGCTTCTGCAGTTTTTAAAACAAACAATAACACCAATGTGGATATACATTTTAAGTGTGTTTATTTTAACCCTTATTTTGGCAATTCAGGTTTTGTGGGTTACTGAACCTACAGACCAATATAGACATGTTATTTTTCTAACATAAGACATGTATTTCAGTAACTAATAAATCTGTCAACATATAATTGCATGTGTCACAAAGTTGAGACATACTCAAGGAATGGTTTGGGGCAGCCACCCGTATAATCTCGTTTCCTGGCTGCAAAGTGTTCTTTTTATAAAGTTACAGCACTAAAGTGCATACAACGAGTCCAAGACAAGACTGAGGGAAAAGGGAAAAAGGGCAGGCTTTTAAAGGGGAAGACAGGAAGTGAGGTCATAAGGATCGGGCACATGTTAATCAGTCATTGGATCAGGCCCGGAAGTGACATCAGGGTGGCCAGAGCTGGTAAGGTCTGTTTCCATTGGTTCGGTCCCGGAAGTGGTGTCAAGAGAGCCAGGTGGAGTCTCTCAGGAATGGTCTACAGGGAAGTGAGAAAAAGAGTCAGTGCACTCTGCCACATCCTGGCATGCCTCAGAACTGCCTTCACTCAAGCCCTTTAGCTGCCTCCCATCCGCACGTGTGTGACACATGCTACACAACTCCAACTATAATAATACAATATTTTAAAGTAATAACATGGAATATGCCTCAAATTTTTAGAACAAGAATTTTTGATTCATTTTTGTTTATTATTTTCTAATATTTCAATTGTGGCATCATTTCAGAGTCATCTTATTTTGGGTTTTCTTTGTCTGCAACACCATTTTGGGTTTGATTTTTGTCGCTGCAGGTATATTATTACATGGATGGCATGTTTAGATCACATTGTGGCATGTTATGTCATCATCTGAAGAATATTAAAGATAGTAGCATGAAAACCAATACCAAAGATTTTTATTAAACAAAAACATATAGGAAAATTATATTCGATAGTCTGTAAGTAGATAGTCTGTAATTGTTTCTTTGAACTTTGACTTCTTTAACCTGTTGATCTCAATACAAACCAAGAGTGAGGGCGCTACCTACAACTACACTCTCATTCAGGAAGTGGTCCCCTGAGGCAGAGCAAGCTCTGAGAGACTGCTTTGGAACTACAGACTGGGATATATTGCTTGGGTCACATAGTGAGAACATTGAAGAGGCTGTTGAATGCACAACTGATTACATCAACTTCTGTATGGACATTGTAGTTCCAGTAAGAACAGTATGCTGCTATGCTAACAACAAGCCATGGGTTACAAGTGACATCAAGGGCCTTTTGAACCAGAAGAAAAGGGCTTTTAAAGGTGGTGATAAGCATGAGCTCAAGCGTGCAGAAGGAACTCCGAGTCCAGCTCAGGGCGGCGAAAGAGCAGTACAGGAGAAAGCTGGAGCAGAAGTTGCAGAACAACAGCATGAATGAAGTGTGGGATGGGATGAAGATTATCACTGGCTGCAGCTCGAAGCGGGGTGCCGCCATCGAGACAGACGTGGAGAGAGCAAACCAAATGAACAACTTCTTTAATAGGTTTGATCACAGTAACCCACTTTCACCTCGGAGTACTGCATCCTCCAACCATCCTTCTGCTGATACCAGCATAGGTGAGACATCCCCACCCACAATTACAGCAGCCCAGGTGAGCAGAGAGCTGAAAAGACTTTGTGCCAGCAAAGCAGTGGGTCCAGATGGTGTATCGCCACGATTGCTGAAGGCCTGTGCGTTGGAACTGGGGAGTCCTCTACAGCGCATCTTCAACCTGAGCCTGGAACAGGGAGAGTCCCAAGGCTTTGGAAAACATCTTGTATCACTCCTGTCCCAAAGGTATCACGTCCTAGTGAGCTGAATGACTTCCGCCTGTTGCTCTGACGTCACATCTGATGAAGACCATGGAGCGGCTGCTGCTTCACCACCTGAGGCCACAGGTCTGCCACGCCCTCGACCCTCTGCAGTTCGCATACCAGGAGAAGGTGGGAGCGGAGGATGCCATCATCTATATGCTTCATCGATCCCTCTCCCACCTGGACAGAGGCAGTGGTGCTGTAAGAATTATGTTTTTGGACTTCTCTAGCGCCTTCAACACCATCCAACCTCTGCTCCTTAGGGATAAGCTGACTGAGATGGGAGTAGATTCACACCTGTGGCATGGATTGTGGACTATCTTACAGACAGACCTCAATATGTGCGTCTTGGGAACTGCAGGTCTGACATTGTGTGCAGCAATACAGGGGCGCCGCAGGGGACTGTACTTTCTCCGGTCCTGTTCAATCTATATACATCAGACTTCCAATATGACCAGAGTCCTGCCACGTGCAAAAGTTCGCTGATGACACTGCTATTGTGGGCTGCATCAGGAGTGGGCAGGAGGAGGAGTACAGAAAGTTAATCAAAGACTTTGTTAAATGGTGCGACTCAAACCACTTACACCTTAACACCAGCAAGACCAAGGAGCTGGTGGTGGATTTTAGGAGGCCTAGGCCCCTCATGGACCCTGTGATCATCAGAGGTGACTGTGTGCAGAGGGTGCAGACCTTTAAATATCTGGGAGTGCAGCTGGATGACAAATTGGACTGGACTGCCAATACTGATGCTCTATGTAAGAAAGGTCAGAGCAGACTATACTTTCTGAGAAGGTTGGCATCCTTCAACATCTGCAGTAAGATGCTGCAGATGTTCTACCAGACGGTTGTGGCGAGTGCCCTCTTCAACGCGGTGGTGTGCTGGGGTGGCAGCATAAAGATGAAAGACGCCTCACGCCTGGACAAACTTGTTAAGAAGGCAGGCTCCATTGTAGGATTAAAGTTGGACAGTTTAACATCTGTGGCCGAGCGACAGGCACAAAGCAAACTCCTGTCAATTATGAAGAATCCACTGCATCCACTAAACAGTGTCATCTCCAGGCAGAGGAGTAGCTTCAGTGACAGACTTTTGTCACTGTCCTGCTCCACTGACAGACTGAGGAGATCGTTCCTCCCCACACTATGCGACTCTTCAATTCCACCCGGGGGAGTAAATGCTAACATTAATTTTATTTTAATTTTTTTCATTTTTATTACTATTTAATTTAATATTGTTTCTTTGTATCAGTATACTGCTGCTGGATTACGTGAATTTCCCCTTGGGATTAATAAAGTATCTATCTATCTATCTATCTATCTATCTATCTATCTATCTATCTATCTATCTATCTATCTATCTATCTATCATCACTTTCATTACTGTCCTTCTTGTAGTGACATTTGGTGATTCTTTCTGATTATACTTGTGCCTTAATTTCTGCTTTTGTTACTATCCCTGCTATCCTTTTTTACTATTCACTCAATCTTAATTATTTCCTGGTTCAATATATTTTTCACATAGACATTGTATTTTTGTATTTAGGGATAAACTAAGCAGAATTCTTTTTCACTTTTGTTTTGGATTTTTTTTTCTTTATACTTGTTATTTTATTTCATCATTATCTTTTGGATTTTTTGGATTTTATATGCCAGATGCCATGATGTGCCCACTTGATGTCATGGGGGACATTATCAGTGTATTGCTTTTTAAGTAGGTGTTGCGAGTAAGTTCAAGTTAGAGGGTATTTAAAGACTTAGTTTCCATTATTTTGTTTTTTCCAGTTCCCGACTTTTGTGGTAGTTTCTTGAGACTAAGATTCTTGGTTATATATTGAGTTCTGAAAAATCTGTTCTTTTGTGCTTTCAACCTGCATTCATTTTTCTGATTAACAATTTAATTTCCTGGTCCCTTTGTCTTTTGTGCTTTTTCCTGCCAAAATATGGCCTGTGGCTGAACTAATATAATCTAGCCATGTGCAAAATATGCAAACTACACTGTGTCCAGAAAAAGTTTTGACCATACTATTCTGGAGAGGAAAGACAACAATTCTTGAGAGCTATCGTCATTATGATATAAGGATTACTATTTCACTGATATGCATTTTTGGGCAATTTTATGCACAGGTCCACACTTGAAAATTCTCTGTATTTTCATTAATAAGATATTTTCATAGTTTTGATCCTCCTTTGGAGATCTACAATCTTAATAATGCAACAATATCTATAACCAATAATCTTCCATTCATAAAAAAAAATCTAGGCTTGTAAACTTTTTAACTGAAAAATAGCATTTTTTTGCTAAAAAGAGCAACCAAACTTGTTAATAGTGTTTATTTAACATCTGAATACATAGAGTACATCTAATTCCTCGACATCTTAGATATGATACTAGCATGATAATCTTATTTGAGAAAATACTAGGTAACAAATACAACTTGTGAAACTGGGTTCAGTTTGCACAGGTAGATTCCTGCCAAAATCTGCTGCTGCACTACCACTGCCACTGCAAACCTAGGCCCTGAATTCAGCTTGCAGAGTTGAAAAGAAGCCATCTAAGCTACTTAAGCCAGAAAAAAAAAAATCAGTGAACGTGTCCTTTTTATGTAGTACGCTCATTCCAATTGATCTGATGTGTTTAAATTTATACACATGCAGTATATTGTATTTCTCAGTCTTCTGATATGCCCTTTATAGGGTTGCACGGACCTGTTATTCCTTTGCACAATGTCAGTTATATGTGCCCTAAGAAGAAACCGAGGTCTAGGTAAGCACAACAAGGTAGAAATTCTTCTTATGTGAGAAAAAAAAAAACAGACTCAGCAGGTTAGCATATACAGCATAAGTTAAGAAAGAGGGTTATTTTTTGAAAGTTGTTTTTCTCATTACAAAATTGCAGGGAGTCGAAACCTATTGCAGCAGTAACATTTACAATTCAAGAGTTAACCCAAGCTGAGACATCAGTACTTTGCAGGACATACCTTTATTCACTGCATCAGTTTTTAGTTTTCAGTTTAAACAGTGTGTGGCCTTAAAGGATGGGTTAGGTAACCAGTAGTGATGAGTGAACCACATGGAGTTTGTTTCACTCTGAGCTTGGTGAAATCGTAGAAATGCTCAGGAACTTCGCCGAACTCTGCAAAATGTATTGAAGTCAGTGGGATAAGAAGAACTGAACTCATTCTGAATGGATTATAATAGTGCAGTTGTCTTTTAAGTGAGAGCTAGGGAAGTGTCTTCCATTTATGCTAGACAGTTTATTATGGCCAAAAATGTGATATGGGCTGTGTGGCAGCAGTACTAACCACTATTCCTCAAACAACAAAAGATGCAGAAAGGGCAAATACCACAAATAAAATACAACAAATGACTACAAACTAGCAATAAGTGAATAAAATATAAAAAGGCTGCAATAAGACAGACAAAAGAATCCAAAATACTAAACCAAAGGCAAAATACAAAACACATGCAAGAAGTAAAAATAATTTAAACAAAGAAAAAATTAAGGCTTTCACAGTGGCGTTTGAAGCAAAATGCTGGATGCTTCTTTCCTTGTTCTCAACTATTACATATATGAGCAAGGCCGTAATGTTATGATTTGATATAAGCTTACATTTTATTTCTTATTTCCATTTTTTTTGCATTGCAGTTTTAGCTTCTAATTGTTTTTTATTGTGCAGAATATTTTGTTCCCTTTAGAAGTATAATTAAAATTTTTGAAATCATCTTTCACTTTCCTAAATGCCAATATTTTTTTATTATGGCCATTAATTAAAACAGACAGGAGAAATGCTGATGGACTAGGAAATGAAGGCAAAAAAAAGGGTTGAAGCACAAGACTAGTGGGAAAGGACTGAAAAAGGTGTGAACCAATCAAAAAGTTCAAGATGTTATGCTAAAAAAATTCATAGTTCATAGAAAACGTTCCTGACTACCTAATATCATTTCACTGTATAAATAACACACAAGAGAATTTATTTTAGGTTTTGTTTTTTATCCAGAATTTGGACATCTCAGTTACCGCCCTGTCATCTTTAATATTCTTAGCATGATGGCATCACATGCCAGGGTAATGACCAAACGGGTGGCCTACAGCGGCTGTCATTCTTGTAAACAATATGGCTGGGCATATGAAGAAAATCTATAGCAATATGCCAGCAACAATCTCACAAACAGTGAAAATGAGAAAAATTCCATAAAACCAAATATGCACTAGATTATGACTCTGAACAGATTACAAGTAATAGCATATTCTTTAGGTAAATAGGAGAGTACAATGTATTTGTAAACCTATCACATTTATTTTCAGAGCACACATGCAGTGTACCTTTATGGTTTGTTTCACTCTTATTCGCAGTCATTATGATTTACCAGTCTTCTGGCATAAAAACCTAATGTATGATACTGCCAACTAGAATCCAAAATGCTCAACCACAGAAATAAAATGCTCATGTTTTCAATGTAAGCTATCAGTAAACGTTCATTTGGCAGACTTGAAAACTGTTTTGTACGTTTGTGCCAGAATCATTTCAAAGCTGATCTAATATAAAAAAAGCAGCAATAAATCCGTCTTGGTTGTTCTATATCCTAGGAAAATGTGTTTGCCTGTGCTGCTTTTAAATTTTATTCAATATCATTAAAAAAATCATACAGCTTATGCATGTACAGTAATAATACTACATAACCACTGCAGAGTTTTGCAATGCTGTTAAAAAGTTATAAATGCAGAGTTTTGCAGTGTAGTTAAATAAATAAAAAAGAATGTTTTTAGTTATACTGTACTTTTTAGGCACACTGATATAGTTTAGATATATTATTGAAATTTTTGCAATTAATATACATAACATATGCTTTGAGAATCTAAATATCTTTTATCAGACCGAAACAACAACGTTAATGCTATGCTTGAATACTTCATATATAAACCTTTTTCTGGTGGTTCCAAGAAGGTCACACCAAGACAGTTTTTAATAAATACGAGTATCTTGCCTGAAGAAGGGGCCTGAGCCATCTCGAAACCTTACATTTTTAGCCAATAAAGGGTGTCATTTTGCTTGACTTCTCATTGCATCCACAATGGATAACACAGTATGACACCCTACTACTACAGTAAGTATCTTCGTATAAGCTTGACACCAGCTTTATAATTTCTGGGTATTTACTCTGCAAACTTGTGGATTTGTGGTTTAGTCAATTTTCTTTAGAGCATGTTTTTATTTTATTTTTTATGTTTTCTTCAAATGTTTAGTTTTGGGTTGTAGTTTTTCTTTATATCATGGAGTTTTTTTATTTGGGCTTACTGTGGGTAAGATATTTAGACAAGTGTTTCCATATATTTCTTTTAGTTTTACAACATTCATATTAAAAAATTGTTTCCAGTAACATTAACTTTATTTTGTACTGAATATCAAGATTTTAAGGTTGACTTGTACAGTATATGACAAACAAACTTCTTTACATTTTGTACAAAGGATTTGTTTCATTCTTCTGCATTGACCATGACAATTGCCATAATTCTGCTTTCACTTTAAAATGCACAGTGATCCAAAAATAATACCACTAAAAACTGTAATAAAATTTTAAATAATTTCCAGATGTTTGGGGACAAAGAAAGTTTAAATAATAATTAGAATTTGTGAGAACCCATTGTTGATTCCAGCGGTGGAGCAGAATGAAACGAATAAATGAATCGATTATATTAAACTGCCATCCCAAAATAGAGCTAATCTCCATTAGTTTAAAAATAGTCTTCTCTAAGGAGCACATAAATTAGGTATTTTACCACTCAGAAGGAGGTGCCCTTAAAATGGAGACTTGCTTCACAAGAATCTTCATGTTAGTATCAGTTTTCCTTCTGCTGTCAACATGGTTTATCTATTATTATAGTTATATGGGGATATGAGCTTCAACCCCCAAGAGCAAGCACTGCACTAAATGTTTTGTCTTTGGTATTATCATTTTCTTAAAATGAAGTGCACATCATTTTCAAACAGACAGAGTTGCATTTCTAGTTAACTTAAAGTATTAGCTAGCTTAAGGTGTGTTTAAATATATCATAAAAAAAACAATTACATATGTGAAAAGCATTTCAAATGCCCAAAACAAGCTGTCACCTGCTTTAACAAAGCTGAAATCCATTTTAAGACATCTGTAAATAAATATAAATTCACTTTTAGAATAGTGCAAAATAAATAGGAGAAAGGTCTCAAATTTTTCGGGTTTAAGTTTTATCTTGACACGACATATACTGTAATAGTAAAAATTTGCATTTATTATTCTTTTTTCCTAATTTATTAAATTTTGCTAGGGTGTCATAAATGTTCACGATTTTATTACTGTTTTTAATTAGAAATATTTATTGTAAAATTGTAGAATACATTTTTGTTTTCCGAAGAAGTCCTTAGTTTCAGATCACAGTCACTTTTCTTGTCAGCTCTTTCCCATACATTGTGAGTTTGCAGCCTTTGCTATGTCTGTCACATGTGAGTATTTTTTCATTCATCAGCAACACAGTGGAGTCAGTGCTGGATTAACCATTATGCAAAATATGCACGTGCTTAGGGCATCAAGTTTAGGGGGACACCACATAAATTTTCCTTTGCCAGATTTACCATGGTCCTTATGGTGCAAAACTGTAAATGGTACAGCTAAACCAGGTTCCATAAAAAGGGGGCTTCCACATCAAATGAAAAAATGACATACATGCAGTATGTATGCAATAATAATAATAATAGTAATAACAGAGGTTAATGATAAATATTAATCTTGGAAATACTACATAATAAGAATCTCGTAACTGCCACATGGTCTACTGGGGCTCACATGATCATTCTTGTCTTGATTATGTTGGCTTTAACGTTAAGATGTCCACTGAGAGTGAGTGCAGTGCAGCATTGCCAGACGTACAATAATTTTCGAAAAATAAAATTTTATTTTATGGTTTATTATTGTTTATATTTTGAATTAGATATACTGTATATGGGGGCACCAAAATCTTTTAAATGCTTATGGCCTCTAAAGGTCTTATTCCGGCCCTGAGTGGAGTCAAAAAGTATTCTGACCCTGTTCACTTTCATAAACACTTTATTGTGTTGTTGGTTTATTTATTTTCACTCATCCATTGATCCATACGTAAATTTATTAGCATTGCAGCTTAAGCCTCATTCACATGGCCTGAGCAGGAGCAGGTGGGGTGCTACCTCGCTGCTGTTGCTGGCGTTTAACTTTGGACAACAGAATAGGAACATAAAACCAATGTTCATAGGTTTACACCCTTATTTGATTTTTGATTTGTTTACAGTTCTTCTACATGTTTTACCTATTTTAGAAAATTTTACTTCCTAACCCTACCAACTGGACAGATACACAGACACTTCTCATTTTATTAAGATGGATAAGTTGAATTCTGTCTTTTTGTTAGTTATTCTTTATTGAATGTATTCAATATTAATGTTAGGAGTGCACCATCTATTATAATGTATTTTGTAATACATGTAGTAATAAAATGCACCACATTTTTCATTCCAACAGATGGCACATCACAAACATTAGCACTAATTTTACTAATCTCATACAAAATGGCATATAACAGAAACATACCAACCAGACAGATACACAAACACACACAGAGACACTTGTGCTCTTATTAAGGTGGATATATACATTTGCCATTTTTGACCTTCAATTTGTACTCAGTAACCTATGATGACAAAGTCAAAACATGTTTTTAGAAAGGTTTTGAAATGTGTTAGAAATCAAAAACTGAAATCTCTTATTTTAATGTGGCACTCCAAATTGTGGTCAGGTGTTTCCTTTTGCTGCGGTGGGTTGGCGCCCTGCCCAGGATTGGTTCCTGCCTTGTGCCCTGTGTTGGCTGGGTTTGGCTCCAGCAGACCCCCATCACCCTGTATTCGGATTCAGCGGGTTAGAGAATGGATGGATGGATGAATGTTTCCTTTTGGATTTAATTATCCTTGATATATGTGTATAATTTGATTGGAACCCAGCTGTGGGAAACTGAATTGATTGGATGTAGTTTAGAAGGGCACACGTGTGCATATAAGGTCCCACAATTCACATTGCTTGTCAAGACAAAAGCCAGGCTATCAAGTTCAAGGAACTCTTTGTAGCCCTTTGTGATACAACTTTGGTGACCAAGGCAAAGATATTAAAACATTTCTTAAGCTTTGCATTCCTGGGGCACAGTGATCTCAGTAATTGTGAATGGATGAAGTTTACAATCACCAGGGGCCTCATGTATAAACGGTGCGTACGCACAGAAACGTTGCGTAAGAACTTTTCCACGTTCAAATCGCGATGTATAAAACCTACACTTGGTGTAAATCCACGCACTTTTCCACGGTACCTCATGCCTTGTCGTACGCAAGTTCTCTGCTCGGTTTTGCAGACTGGCGGCACCCAGCGTCAAAGCAGTGCTACTGTTCCTGTGTGGTTACACCTTATTTTCCTGACGCAGCTTTATAAATACACCGAAACTAACCGCATATTGATCTTTGGGGTAATGCATCTGATTGTAATTAACTTGTAACAATATAATGGTCCAGGGAACAGCCATAGTATTCCAAATACCATAACTGCTTTAGCATTGTTACTCTCACTTCTTCTTTTTCTTCTTTCAGCTCCTCTTGTTAGGAGTTGCCACAGAGGATCATCTTTTTCAATATTTCTCTCACTGCACCACTCAGAGTATTTATATCACTGTATCTGAGTGTGAATCACAGCAGCAGCTGATCGGAAAGGGAATTATTGGTATACAGCTTCAAGGACACGCTGTCTCAGCCACTGCAAAATGTTTTAAAGCCTTTCCTGTACGGACCTCGCGGTTGAGAAACAGAAACAATATCATTTATAAGGTGAAATTCAGCAAAATATGTTTATTAAATTATACAGATAAAACTTTAACTTCATTTAAATAATCTATATTCTTCACTGGGAGTGTCGTTAAGGATAGAATAATTAAACATGTACTACGAAGATATTTCAATGTTCTTTAAACGTTTTGAAGAATCGGCTAAGCTTACAGATGGCTTAACGTCTATTACAGAGCTGATTGTATGGCGATCGGTTACTTGGGGAAAGAAAAGCACTGACTGCAGTGACGGCTACGCCAATATATATTGAATATAAAACAGAAAGAGAAAATAACAACACAGCTAAAAACACAGCGACAAATTTCGGCAAAAGTTAAATGCTTGTGTCATGAGCACGAGGTGGCTATGCAGTGTCCAACGGACGAGCCATCCACTGTGCATAAGCTACCTTACTGACGGGCGGACGAAGAAGCCACCGATTCTTCCTCTGCCCAGTGCCACCACAAGCCTAGAGCCGCCCCTGATTGTACTGCTGCAATAAATTATTTCATCGAAGTGAAACACATGTTTAATAATGTGCTTTAACTCCTATCATCATGAAAATGATATCACGTATACATCTCTGTATTTTAGTTATTCAGGGAACTGTAATATTACGAATGTAATTGATTCTGTGTCCAGTTGGAGGAAGAGAGCCGGTTTAAAAAGCAAGTAGTGATTCACACACATAGAGCACATAGAAGATCAAATACAAAACAAAGCATTTAACGTGCTACTTTAATTACGATGTGATTTGAGAAACTGGTTAATTAAACGATTTTAAGATGAAGTTTATGATGTTCTACTTTAATGACAAAATAAACTACGTGATTAAAGTGGAAATGTCGAGATTGAAGTTGACATTTCGTGCTTTTTCCTCACTGTGTGCCTTTTTTCTCTGTACCCTAATAAGCTTTCATATGACACTCAAGACAGTGGGCTTACAACTCTTCTTTTCACGGCAACTTTGATATGTGACTTCTTTTTTATTTCCGGCACTGTGCGATTTGTGAATGTGAGCTGTCAAGTTTCTCCAACACGCTATGTCACTCGATCAACTTCCTTTTGTTGATTATACCACGGTTTATTTGAACAAATAGTATGTTTTTAATTTGCCTCCACTTGGTATTCGCTGAAATTCTTATATTTTCCCCCGTGCTTTTCCCATTGTCTTTTCACAGAAGGCTGCGCTTAAGGGCGATTTATATTGATTTGCATATTCAAATAGGCGTAATTCTGGGAGGATGTGGGGCGTTACATAATGCGCGTGCAGCGTTAGTTTTCACACTGATCGGGATTTATGTAGCGGAAGAACGTGGAAGTTGGAGTATGTACAGATTCCTGCTTCTGGATTTTTCTGTGCGTAAACACATTTCGGCTTTTGTGCTTACGCCATGTTATAGTGCGAGTTCTACGCACTGCGTTATACATGAGGCCCCAGGACTGTTCCTAGTGATGACCATCTGGCTAAACTGAGAAACATGGGGAGTAGGACCTTGGTCAGGGAAGTGATATTCATAAGCCCTCTACTGAGATGGAAGAATGACCATTTCAGCAGGACTCCATCAATCTGGCATTTAAGCTAGACAAAAGCCACTCTTGAGCAAAAGGCCTATAATAGCATTTAAAGGACTCTGAGAGTGTGAGGAAAAACATTCTGTGGTTTGATGAGACAAAACCCTAATTGTTTCGGCAGACCTCCAAGCAATATGCCTGGTGAATATTAGTCATTGCTGATCACCTGACTAATACCATCCCTAGGATGAAGTATGATTTTTGCAGCATCATGCTGTGAGGGTACTTCTTAGCTGCAGGGACAGTGAGACTAGTCAAAATTAAGTGAAGGTTGAGTGCAGCCAAATACAGAGAGGTCATTGAAGAAAACCTCCTCCAGAGTGCACACAACCTTAGACCAGGGCAATGGTTCATCTTTCAGCATGACAGTGACATGAAGCACACTGCCAAGACAATGCTGGAGTGGTTTTGAGACAAGTCTCTGTCCTTGAGAAGACCAGACAAGCACAAACCTACACCTCAAAAGGCAAATGTCAGACCTGAAGATGGCAGTTTACAGACACTTTCCATTCAGTCTAAAAGAGCTTGAGAGAATCTGCCATGAAGAATAGGATAAACAGCCCAAATCCAGATTTGCATTGATGTGCTTGTAGAGACTAACCCAAGAAGATTAAAGCTGTAATCTTTGCCAAAGTGGCATCGACAAAGTATTACATTAAGGGTCTGAATATTTAAATTAATGACAGATTTCAGTTTTTGATTTTTAATCAGTTTTCAAACCTTTCTAAAATCATTTGTCATCATCTGTTTGTGAATGTACTGTAGGCTGATTGGAAAAATGGAAAATTCATCCAATTTAAAATTAAATCTGTAACACAATAAAGTGTGCAGTAAGTGAAGAGGTCTAAATAGTGTCTCAATCCAATGTATATCACAACAAAAATGGGTGAGCACCAAAACGAGTTCATATTACTACTACATTTTATCCACTTTGATTGTGATCCAGTGGTGTTGATACCAGCAACTTATTGAACAATTCTCCAGCAACTTAAAATAAAAGTGAGAGTATTTACTGTGACTTTAATTATAGGATAACTATTTTTAAATTATATATAATTACAGATCATAGTGAACCATATTGAAATTAGCACAATTTAACTTGTAAAAAAGCAAATCAAACTCATTTATTTTCTGAACCCACTCTTTCCATTGGAGGATTAGAGCGGAATGGAGCCTATACTTGGCAGCCTCAAGATAATGTTAGAAACCAAGCAGAATCTCAGGGCACAATCAAGCATGCTTCCATTTTCACATTTCCAACAGGCCAATTTCATTCCAAAAG
Organism: Polypterus senegalus; assembly: GCF_016835505.1. Lineage (NCBI taxonomy): Eukaryota > Metazoa > Chordata > Cladistia > Polypteriformes > Polypteridae > Polypterus > Polypterus senegalus. Next base: position 241,164,762 of record NC_053154.1, read on the forward strand.
CAAAATGCTTGTTGTACCTCTTTTGGAAGTGGGAAGTAAATGGAGTACCAAAACAAACTCTGACACAGGGAGACTATGCAGTCTGTTGGGTAAAGTGGAAAAAACTTTAATGTCAGCCTTTGGTTTTAACTTTTAACTGTTATTTATTATTATTATTACAATTATTAACTGTTTTCAAATTTAACTGTTTAATCTGTCAAATAACAGATTTGGTTGTGCTATTGTACATTTGTTCTTTTTACTGCATGTTTTATTGCCCAGATCTTGACATACTTATATTTAAAGACAAAAGGCTGTTGCTTTCTGTAATCTTGAATAAACATCATTTGTGTGGGAGTTTTCCATGCTTCAAAACACTATGTAAATAGTTAATCTTTCTCTAGTGACTTTCTTTTAAAGTCTTTTAAATTTTATAATATGATGTTTGTACCGTTTGCCTTTATTTCATTTATTTGTAGGTCTTGTTGCTCTAACACTGGAATCTCTCATGTATTTAAGGTTTTTGTTTAGCACTTAAAGATAATATATTTGAGAATATATCCTTGTCATATTTAGGGAAGGATGACAAATTATTCTGAAATGCTGAAATTCTTGTAGGTTTCACTTTTAAATGTGTTATAAAATTAAGCAATAAATGTAACAATTTATGAAGGATACTGATTAAAGAAAGAATGATTAAAGGACTGTTTCAGTTAAGCTTGTCATGGGCTTTCTGGATGTCACTTAATTTTGTACAAGTTAGATATTTCTATGCACCAGAGCAAGAAGATTTGTGCCATGCAACATCTGTCTTTGCAAAAGCAATCTTTTAGATGATATATTTTCATATCCAGATGTGGCCTCCAAGGAGTTCTGCATCCATTTGGAAAAAAACTCACACCAAAGCATTCTTGTATAAACATGTTCAGCAATTCAAAATCTGATAGGAAAAGACTTCATGGCTCTTTATACATAACAATAAGCTGACCTATCTGTTTTACAAATGTTCTTTGGAGTGTCTTCCTCTCTTTTTATGGGGTAAAAACTCAGTGCATGAGTCAGATGATGGAAAGGGGAAATCCTGGATTGTCTCGAGTATGTACTTCATGGAACATGCCTTTTTACCCCTTACTGATGTGGCCAATTTGTATAGACTTTTCAATCCTTGTCTGAGAAACAGAAAAAACATGCTTTGAGAAATCTAAAGCAAACTGATCTAATTCCTTGGCTTGTTCTGTGCTCCTAGTCCAGACATCACAAGGAGGTGGAGCAAGCTGCATTACCTACTTCTTTTTTTTTTTAAACAAATTGCATAAAATACTTGGTTGACCAAAATACAAGTGTCACTCCCCTTTAGCAATTGCAGTTTCTGAGAACATGATGAGGCCTACTCTAGTCCTCTGGCATGATGTCATATTTTTACTTGGGTGCCCCAGTCCCTCAGTTGAAATTTCAAAGCCATCACTTAACACCCCATAGAAGATCTAATGAAGAAAATTAATTTCTTTTTGGACTTTTTTCTTTCTTTGTGTAGTATGCATGAATTTGTAGCAATGGAAAGCTAAGGTTTTTTTTTTTTTATATAAGGACTGACTTTTTTGACTGGTAGGGTTAGGTGCTACCTCCATTTCGTACTACATAGATAGGCACTTATCTTTGTTAACTATACTCACTTATCCTCAAGGTTCTGCTTCTCCATTCTCATCCTCCTTATTTTCATTGAATGATGTTTTCTCTGTTTTTGCTGTCTTCTTCCATACATTCATATGCTTAATGAGTCTGACTGTTTTGTTTCCTTTTGACATGTAACTTTAGTATAGAGAAGATGTTTTTACACCAGATCTCTTCTGAATGGCTTTCTACGAGATACATTTCAGGGGCAGCAGTAGCTCAGTCGGTAGAGCGGGTGGTCCAGCAATCGGAGGGTCGCAGGTTCGATCCTGGCTTCCGGCATGAGAATGCAGCTGTTGTGTCCTTGGGCAAGACACTTAACTTCGGTCGGAAGGATTGGTGGCGCCAGTGTTCGGCAGTTCTGTCAGTGTGCCCCAGGGCAGCTGTGGCTACATAGTAGCTTATCATCACCAGCGTATGAATGTGTTTGTGAATGGGTGAATGACTGTTGTGTTGTAAAGTGCCTAGGGGGGTTCTTGAACTCTAGTTAGGCGCTATATCAAATACAGGCCATTTACCTTTTCAATTTTCTAAAGGTATACTGTACATGATTGCTATGGTACTACAGGAGAATGCCCATGTGAGTCAGCTTGTGATATCATGGTGGCCTTTTACCTTCTATAAAAGGAATCTTGCAATCATGGTAAAATCATCAGCTCTTCTGAGTTATTTTGGAATCAACTTTTTTAACAGTCAGTTGTGGTACTTGTTAGCTATTTATGCTTTTTTACTGTGTTTTTATACTTTATTTTGCTATTATTAGCCACATTTTCTTTTTGGCTTTATATACATTTGTTTTTCCTTCAGCCTTGTGGGAGTTTGTGCATATTAGGTATTAGTAAAAGCAGACAGGTACTCATGGCTGACTGCACAAGGTCAGTAGAGTGTTGTAACACTTACAAGCTCATTGCTGGACGTTTGTTTTTACTTTGTTCTTGCAGGTCCTTTGTCCTCGGACACAATTATGCCTTTTGAACCTTTGTATTTTAATTTCCTACTGATAGCAATAATCACCTATTACATTTTAATAGGCTTTGTTGTGTTTTTCCATGTTGTTTCAACCACATCTTCATTTACTGTATATAGACTCTGTAGTACATTAAATTGTTCCCATTCTCCAAGGTGAGTCTCACAAATGTTACATACTGTAGATGTTTCAAGATGTTTCATAGCTTTATAAATATTCATTTTAAGTTTCTACTTTTATTATTGCATATTTGATGTTGATGTTGAAATATCTTTTAATACAATACTGTCATTGGTGATTGTATGTTATGAAAATATGTTGATAGATCTTAATTTTGTGTGATTTTTCTATGGCATTATTCAACTAACATTTTATCATCACTGGTGCTAGTAGCCTAATAAATTGTGAAATACAGTTTCTCTCCTTCACTCCATCACATAACCATTTGTACATTGTACTCCAATGCATTTTTTGCACTGGGTCGCCTCCTTGCACATTCCTGCTACCCTCTTCTATTCACATTACTCACATGGGGTCAGAAGCAATACCATCTGTATTTGCTTTCACCAAGATTCTGAGCTGAGCCACACCAAACCAAGATCCTGGATCTTTCCCAAAATTACTGATAACTACTAATCAAGGCCACTTAAACAGACGGATCTTGCAAGTCACTCTTGATAAGTGCTTGACCATCTCTTGTTTTAAGTGCTTAATCCTTCCTCCCACTTTCTCACTCACTAATTTACTCCCACACACATACACACACCTACACACATATTCACACAACCCTCCACAAAGACGGCTCTTGCCTTCTGACTGCGTCACGTTGGCCCCACCAGAAAATAGAAGCCAAAATACCACCGTTTAAATCCTTTGTAAATAATATGTTGGTTGTGTTAAGTTTATCATATACCTACAAATCTTCAAAGCTACCTGCTTGGTGTTTAAATGAAGGGGCAGAGACCCAACCAGGCAATTCATTGTATTCATGGTTGTTATTTCAAGTGATAAACATCTTCCAAACTCAACCCAGACTGCATCCCCTGAGGCGTAATTGATTCTTTACCCTTTTCTTGAGAATCTACATTAGTTATCTTCCAGATACATACTTAGTATTTCAAGACAAGGTTGTAAGGGAAGCTAAGGACTTTGATTGGAGTTAGCATGCTCCAGTTTGCTGAAGAAAGGATGTGAATCAAAAGGGTTGTCTGTTATGACTTTAAAGAAATATCCACACAGATGTTATTGTTGAGTGAATTAAGTGTTTCTGATTTTGCTTGTAAAGATTTTTGCCCTGATGTTCCATTTTAAATTCCTTACTTGCTTCAGTTTTGCTTGCTAAGTAACACTGAACTGTAAATGACTCAGAGTTTGTGCTCCTTGTTTAATCTGCCTGTATACCCATCCATTTTCTTGACCTGCTTATCCAGGGCAGTGTCACAGGAAGGCTGGAGTCCATCCCAGCAAGCATCATGCACAAGGCAGGAAAAATCCCTGGGTATGGCTTCAAGTCCATTGCAGAGTGAACAAACACACAGTCTCACAAACAAACTGGGGCCAGTTTATCAATGCCAATCCATCTGACCTGCATGCCTTAGACTGTGGGAAGAAGTGCCCATGGACAAAGTGAGAGATAATGCAAGCTCCACCCAGGAGGCACCCAGTACCTGACCACTGGTCTTCTTGTTGTGAGGCAGCAGCCACCACCACTGTGCCATTATGCTGCCCATTTACTTTTTCATATCAGTCCAATTTCTGGATTAATGAAGTTGAAAAAGATAAATATCATAGGACTGAAACCAAACAAAGTTAATAGCAAGTATTTATCTGAATGATAAGGCCAGTCTTTTAGGGCTTGGACTGAGCAATACTTTTTTATATTATAGCTAAAACTTCAAAATCACCAGGGGCCTCATGCATAACGCCGTGCATAGAATTCGCACTATAACATGACGTAAGCACAAAAGCCGAAATGTGCTCACGCACAGAAAAATCCAGATGCAGGAATCTGTGTGTACTCCAACTTCCGCGTTCTTCTGCTCCATAAATCCCGGTCAGCGTGAAAAGTAATGCTCCTGCACGCGCGTGCTATCCCGCCCAAACTCCTCCAAGAATTACGCCTCTTTGAATATGCAAATCAATATAAATGCCCTTAACCTCAGCGTTCTGTGAAAAGACAATGGGAAAGCACAGGGGAAAATATAGGAATTTCAGCGAATACCAAGTGGAGGCAAAGGAGTGGAGGCAACTATGTTGATTTCAACAGTGAAATAAACAACAAAAGGAAGCTGATCGAGTGACATAGCATGTCAGAGAAACTCGAAAGCTCAAGTTCACAAAGTTACACAGTGTCAAAATAAAAAAGAAGTCACATATCAAAGTCGCCGTGAAAAGGCGAGTTGTAGCCCACTGTCTTAGCTTATTAGAGTAGACAGTGGAAAAAAAGCACGAAATGTAAACTTTAATCTTGAAATTTCAACTTTAATCATGTAGTTTATTTTCTCATTAAAGTAGAACATCATAAACTTAATCTTAAATTCATTTAATTTACTAATTTCTCAAATCCCATCGTAACTAAAGTAGCACGTTAAATGCTTTGTTTTTTATTTGATCATCAAAGTGCTCTATGTGTGTGAATCACTACATGCTTCCGTTCTTTCTCTTTCTCCGACAGGACACAGAATCCATTACATTCGTTACAGCTCTCCGAATAATTAAAATACTGACATGTATATGTGATATAATTTTCATGATGATTGGAATGAAAGCATGTTATTAAACATGGGAACACGATGGTGCAGTGATTGTTCATGTCTCACAGAAGATGCTGTTGCACCATGCACGACCTTCGATGAAATAATTTATTGTAGCAGTACTGTCTCTTTCAAACGTCCAATTCCCGTCGTTACTTTTCTTTCCCCAAATACCCAATCGCCACACAATCAGCTCTGTAATAGACGTTAAGCCATCTGTAAGCTTACAACGACGATTCTTCAAAACTTTTAAGGAACATTGAAATATCTTCATAGTACGTATTTAATTATTCTATCCGTCTATCCTTCCAGTGTCGCACCAGCCTCAGCAAATATACAGCGCAAGGCAGGAACAACACGTGAACTTCCTAGCACTATGGCACCTTGTCCTCACATGTTTAATTATTAACAATACAGATTATTTAAATGAACTTAAAGTTTTATCTGTATAATATAATCAACATATTTTGCTGAATTTTATCTTAAAAATGATATCGTCATCATATGTAAATACGCGCTTTATACAGTGGCAAAGGTTGTGTAATATTATAACTGTAGTGCAAGTTTACAGGGGGTAATTATACTTATAAGTACAAACAGTTCTACAAAGAGCAATTGATTGAGTGCGTTTATAGTTCTTGGGATGAAACTGTTTCTGAACCGTGAGGTCCGTACAGGAAAGGCTTTGAAACGTTTTGCCGTGGCTTTGGCAGCATGTGCTTGATGCTTTATACCGATAATTCTCTTTCCGATCAGCTGCTGCTGTGATTCCCCACTCTGATACAGTGATATAAATACTCCAAGTGGTGCAGTGAGAGTAATATGGAAAAAGATGATCCGCTGTGGCCACCCTTAAAGGGAGCCGCTGAAAGAAAAAAACGAAGAAGATGGTGCAGTGAGAGTAACAATGCTAAAGCAGTTATGGTATTTGGAATACTATGGCTATTCCCTGGGCCATTATATTGTTACAGGTAATCTACAATCATATGCATTACACTAGTAAACAATATGCGGTTAGTTTCAGTGTATTTATAAAGCCGCGTCAGAAATGTGGTTCTAAGAAATAAAGAGTAACCACACAGGAATAATAGCACTGCTTTGACGCTGGGAGCCGCCAGTCCGCAAAACCGAGCGGAGAACTTGCGTACGACAGGGTATGAGGTACCGTGGAAAAGTGCGTGGCTTTACGCCAAGTGTAGGTTTTATACATCGCGATTTGAACGTGGAAACATTCTTACACAACATTTCTGTGCATACCGTGCATGCACCGTTTATGCATGAGGCCCCAGCTGAATAAGATATTATTTTTCATCTTATTCTTGACACATTTATAGATTTAGAGTAGATTTAAATGCTATATTAAGCAAATGACCAACATGCTAAGCATAAGTCTAACATTCAACTGATTTTTATGGTATTATCTTTATACTTCATCTTTTATACATTATATTAAAATCTATCTAATATGTGAAAATATTTTGATATTGTGTGACTTTATGATAGTACTGTATTAACAAATGAAAAGAGACAAGCTTACATTGTTGTTCCTTTCATACAGAAGATGTTTCATGAATGCTGTCAGAACCCATCACAGTCATCCACCAGAATGACTTTTTATGTATTGCCAGTCTTTTCTAATTCCTAACTAGCAGACTGTTCTGATTTCTTTTTTCTTTTGGTCATGACAGTGTCCAGGCAGTTTGTCGTAACCTAGCCTTTTCTAGTGATGTGATTCTAAAACTTGAATATGCATTGTTTTTTCATTCAGTGGCTTAATGCAAAAGTGTAGTGTGATTTATTAAACAAGTCTTTTAAACAAGGGCTATTAGTGTAAAAAATGTTCTATTCCTCACTGTCACACAGGCATGTGAAATAAATCAATTTTTAAATCTTTTATTCATATGGCAAGTATTGGTATACAGGCTTGTTTGCTGACTCACAGTTTATTGTTTGTTGGGCTGTGATCAGTTGCATTCTGTAATGTACTAGGTATTCCCACTAGCTGGGGTCATTGCAATTAGAGTATTCTGTGGGTCACTTTAAAAATGTTCTATAAGAGAGACTGAGAGAGATTTCTTTTTTGTCACATACACAGTTATACATGTACAATGTGCAGTGAATGTCAAACTTGTTCAGTACTCGGATTATGCTAAAGAGAGTAAACAGATAAGAAGTACACAGAAAAATGAGTGGGACTAAGTAGTACAATTTATTTTTGAAGTACTGTATATTATAGCTAAATAAAAACAACATAAATTTTAAATATACAATAAAAAAATTGAAAAATTAAATGAATTAAAAAAAAAGACAAATATGAGGCAGATGTGGGGTCAAAAGAGACTAGTGTAATACTCAAAAGATTATTTAGAACATGGCCTGATTGCAAAGTGTTATGCCCTGAGCGTAGACTCTCCCCCGATCCTCTTTGTTTTGGCCAAAGACTATGGAACGTTTTTGCCCAATGTCAGCAGGTCAGATAGTCTGTTACTGGATTGGGAGGAGTCCATGATGATTGTGGTTACTCTAACCCCACACTGCTTGGTGTAAATGACCTCCAGGTTGGGGAGAGCAAATCAGATCAGAGGGTGTAATCCACTACTAGCACTACTGTTTTCAGGGTTTTGCAGTCATGGGCAGAGCAGTTGCTAAACTGGGATGTGATACTCAGTGTTAAGATGTTTTCTATGGCATCTGTGTAGAAAGTTTTTAGGATTTCAGATAGTGTAGACACTGCCTTGCTTTTTAAACCTGAGACTGGATATGTCGAGTCAATTTGAGGTCCTCAAAGATAAGAACGCCAAGGTTCCTGAAGCTAGTCACCCTTTCCACTGAAACCCCATTGACATAGAGTGATGTAAAGTATTACTGCTCCTTCCTGCTGAAATCCATGACCAGCTCCTTAGTTTTGCTGATGTTCAGTTGAAGGTAATTTTCCTGGCATCTCTTCCAGGTAGTCCTTCTCATTATTATTAGAAATAAGACCCATCATCACCATGTTATCCATAATGGAGTTGGAGCTGTAGGTGAAGGGAGAAGTGCCGTCTATGCCACATCCGGCAGATGTCGTTCTGATAGAAATATGACTCCATGTGCTCTCCATACCGGTGCTTAGTGTCTTTCACAGCAAGTTGTAAGGAGTATGATTCTGCTTTATAATTACTTATATATCCATTTCTGAGTTATATGCAGTGGTGCGAGCATTCACTTGCTGGGTTCTATCGACCAATTCTGATTGGGAAAAATCATTATGGTAATGGTGGGGACTAACTCCTCAGTTAACATGCTAACAATGCTAACTGCTGCATTTGCAAATTCATCGCTACACGGGAACATGTGCCTCTCTATGTTATTTAACATGTATTATTGGGCAGACCAGTGCTTCTCATCTCTTGTTCCATAAGCTTGCTTAGACCTACCAAAATGGATGAGTGAACTAATTGACTCATTTATAACCAACCTCATGCTTAGTAAATAAAACTATTTTAAATAAACAGTTTAAACACATTTGTTTTGAGACATTATCTCTTTGGGTGCAGACAAGCAAATTCAAAATTGAATGATGGAATAAAGAAAAGAATCAAGAATATGTAGTGTGTGGTACAAAATTAGGCAGCAGACAGAAAAAGGTTAGGTAATGGCCATCCCGTATACTGAAAATTCAGCAAAAGGAAAGAAACACGTCTTTACAGAAGCGGAAATCACAACTGAACTGACTAACAGGTCTGAGCTATAAGTATGAGAACAGCAGAAAGAGGTGAAGTCAGGGTGGCCAGAACGGGAACTGATGTGGCAGGAAGGTGGATTCTGGGTACCGAAAATGATGTCATCAGGGTTTGCTGGAAGTGACGTCAGCAGTGGGTGGACTGGTGGTGATGTCATTAAGAGGCAGGGTCTAATGCTGAACTGAAGAGAAACAAGAGGAAAGAGGTTCAGGTGAGAGTGCCAACTCCTGGTCTGGCTGATGAATAACACTATTTAAGCCTGTAAACTGCCCCACATGCACACGTGTGTGAAGCCAAAATTTATATGGCCCCAGCCCCATGTGGCATGACTTTAGGAGAACTTCCAAAAGTAAGTGAACTGAAGCAGTTTTGTGAGGAGTGAACCACAATTCCTGTAATTTGATGTAGGAGACTAATGCATATACAGAACATATAGAGACTAATACATAAGCTAAATCAACTTCAGGGAATTGTGCCACATGGCTGTAGTGCCATAACTGATGCTCCCTCACAGTGCAGTTAATGTGACTCATTTGGGACTTCATGAGCAACTCCTCATTTGACACAAACTCAAACCAGTGGTACCCAAGGATTCTCCAAAAAGACACTGTACTGAAGGAGTTCAGTCTTTGTCTCCGGTCACTGGATAATGTCCATGTCTCACAACCATATTGCAAAACAGGAAGCACCAGGACTCTAAAGACTTGGACCTTCGTTCTTTTGCAGAGATATCAGGACTGCCACACACCCCTTTCCAACAACCTCACAACCCTCATGCTCTCCCAATCCATCTACTAACTTCATAGGAAGATCACCAGAGACATGAATGTCACTGCCGAGGTAAGTAAACCTCTCGATGAGGTTGACATTCCCTCCTCAGACAGACACACTGCTGATGGCTGTGCCCAAGAGGTCATTAAAGGCCTGGATCTTTGTTTTTTTCCATGGAATTCACAAACCCCGATACTCAGACTCTTCATTCAGTCTCTCAGGAGCCCCAATCAGACCCTCCATTGACTTTGCAGCAATCACAGTATTGTCATCAAAGTCAAGATCAGTGAATCTCTTTCCACCAACAGATGCCTCACAGCTGCTGGACCCCACAACCCTGCACAACACTCAGTCCATGCAAGCACTGAATAAAGTAGGAGCAAACCCTAGAATCAACTGGGAAAAACACAAAGATCCTACCTCCACTCTGCACAGCACTCACAGTACCAGTGTACAGGCTATAGAGGATATCCAGCAATTTCGGGGGATCCCGCAAAGTCTCAAGATGTCTCACAGTGCAGCTTGATAAGCTGAGTCAAACACTTTATGAAAATTAACAAATGCTGCAAATTAACTCTGCTGTTATTCACATTTGTGCTTGCTGAGGACCCTCAGTGCCAGGATGTAATCGATGGTAGACTTCTTAGGTGTAAAAATCAGACTGCTCCAGTCACTGGTAGGTAAGTAGGTGATCACAGATCCTATTGAGAATGACCCTAGCAAGGACCTTACCAGGCACTGAGAGCAGTATTATCCCCCTATAGCTGCCACAATCCAGGTGATCACCCTTCCCTTTCCAGATAGGGACGACAAGTCCCATTTTCCAGTTAGTTGCGATGACACCAGAGATTGCTTCCAATGCTAGAAGATCACCCTTACCACCAGCCTGAAGAAGTTCACCCTGGATCCCTGCAGCCTTTCCTACCCTCATCTGGTTTACCACCCATGCAATCTCAGTGAACCATGGACCCAAAAATGTCTAATGTCCTAGCCGAAGGGTCAGCTTTAATCAGTTGCTCGAGGTAGCCAGCCCAGTGGGTCACAACTGCAGCATGATCCATAAGGACCATTCATTCACCCACCCTGACTGCAGCTCTTCGAGGAGCAGATTCGGAAGTGCATAATGCTTCGATTCCTCTGCAAAAGAATGTGGGTCACTAGACCATAGATGATGTGACACTTGCTCACAGATTCCTCTAACAAATGCCTCCTTAGCTGCCCAAAGGTCCCTGACAAAGCCATCCTCTTCAGTTCCCAGTACAGACCGGAGCTGCTATCAAGCCATGTGCTGCAACTCCTCTTGATGATATTCAGGGTGCCCTGTGAGATGAAGTACCTCCTTCTGGGAACACCAACACAACCCTCAATATCCTTCAGGATCTTGTTACAGAAGGTCTCCCACATCACATTAGGTTTGGCAGTTGCTCCTAAGTCTTCTAAGTCTGAAGCAGCCTAATCTTGGAATTTGGCCAGGTCCAGCCTCATTCCCCTAGGTGTTGGTAGCCTACTGGAACTGTTGGAACTCCAGAGTAGCAACAGCAAATCTGTGGTCAGAATTCACAATTTTCTTGCAATTGTCAGTATTAATTAGTTACTCTAAACTACCCTAGTATAAATATGTGTGTGTATGAGTGTGTCCTGTAATGGGATTACATCCCATCTAGGGTTAGATCTTGACTTGGGTCTAATGTTTATGATAAAAGCTTTTGGTTCCCAAAGTCCTATAATACAAAAGCAAGTTCAGAAACAAGGTGAATTTTTAATTATTATGTACCTGTCATTTAAATGTGTAAAGGCTATAGTACAAAATCTTCCACATATGAATATGAATTTTCATATAGGAAGCAGCATTAGGTACATGTTTTACATAACTTATAAATTAATAGGGTTATATCACTATACTGTATACTTAATTTCAGACTAAACATTTTTCTTTTAGCTTAGTATTCATTATTCAGTTTCTTTTAAACTGACAGAGCAAATTAATTCATAACTTAAAAAAAATGATAATGCCTGCCAAAAATTGTTAAGACATAGTTATATTTATGGTGTGTTCCCAAAGATAACATTGCCACATAATCACTTCAGCAAGTATGATGGAAAAATTGGCTGGAGATTATCCCTTGACAGTGATATGTTTCCCTTCAGCACACATTGATGTTATATCTGTCAGGCTAACAATTTACCATTAAAAAGAAATATAAATGTTTGTACAAGAGAAACAACACATCTACTACATAAATGAATAATGAAAGTTTAACTTTGCTCTGATGCAATAGAAAATGTCAGATTACATTTATGGTTTGAATAAAAATAAGACCTTTCCTGTAATTAATTATCCTGAGGTACATGTATCATCAACTGTCTACCTAAAGTTTTTTTTCTTAGTTTTCTAAATGTCCATCTGCTGTATGCTATACTTAGCAATAATGCAGTTTTTTCACAAAAGCTTTTGAAAGGTTTACAAGCACCATTTGTTATAAAGCTACTTAGTATTCTAATCTTCTACCAAAATCTGTGTTGAGAAATTCTGGAAAGTACTAAAGTATCCAATAACTGCTAGACTCTCATGTTTGTTACACATCCTTCTAGCTATTGAAATTTTCAGCTACAGTACACTTGACTTGATGCAGCTTTTATTTGTAAATCATTAAATGAAATTCCTGTATGCCCCAGTTAGTACACTTTTTCTCTGACAGACCTTCCCATTTTTAATAACAATTTTATCAGTGATTTTGTTTCAGTGTGTTACTTTGCACTGCATTGAACTCATCCATTTCTAGATCTAAATGCCATTCGCTTTCATTCTCATCACATATTAATTGATAGCTCATTCATCTGTTTTCTTATCCTCTGTGAGGAAGAGCAAAGCACAGCAACATTTCATTTAGCTCAGCTATTGCTCACAGATCCTAGACCAGGCATCCTGCCTACTATATCTCCAACAGTCACTTTTTTTCTCTTTCCACTGCCACTTTTCATTTCAGTTTCTTTTCTGTGTACCATTCCTAACGATATATGTGGAACATGTGTTCCTTGTGATTACCACATATTCTGCTCATGTTTCCAAATACATTTTGATGAGTTTGTGTTTTTAACAGATCTTTAATGGGAAAATAAGAGTCTTGTTGAGATACAATGCTGATAAATGACGTGTCATTACTCATTTGGAGGTGATGTGCTGTGGTAAACGATAGAAGCACATTGTTTGTGTAATCGTATAACAGATGCCTTGTTCAAGATTGGTTCCTGCTTTGCACTTACTGTGGTTGTTTTATATTTTGCAAGTGCCTTTGTTCAAGGCCATTTAAAATATATATGTTGCGATGTCTCAATTCTTTTTTTTTTTTTTTTTACAGTTTATAATTTTTTTTTACAATTTTTTACAATCATGTTACACGAGGTGGGAATTGCACTAGCAACCTAACACTTCAAAGTCCAATACCATAGCCGCTACATCACAATGTCTGAAAATGCTTTAATGACATTTTCTTTCATCAAAGATAGAGATACTGCAGTGAACATGGGCAACTGAAGCTTTTATAGGTATATTTTGCCTTCCAACTGAAATTACTGTTTCCAGCAGTTTGGCATGGAAAGCTGCAAAAACATAGTGCAAATACTGTAAGTTACCGATGAAATTACCTAAGTTTAGAATCAACATCTAGAGCAGTCATACTTGAGAGATAGTAGAGATCAACAGTCAGATGACATTCAATAGATTAATTTAGAAATGTGTCACTTTTTTGGGATGTTACCACAAATAAAACATTATCTAAGTAATTGAAGAAAACTCTGGAACTATATGAAAGTATTTTAATGTGGTCTCCTATGTTTTACTACATGTAGACGGTAAATTGCTAATTTACCTAAAGCCAACTTCACACACTGTTGGCAAAATAGTGTATTCTATACTGATATACTGTTAAAACCAACACTTCTATTATTTCAAGCTTGACTTATGATCTTTCAGAAACTCATATTAAGGTTTTTATTTTAATGACTTTCATTGTACTCTATAAACAAATGTTTACTACAAGAGGGGAACTGTTCCAGTGGGACATTTTCATGTAGATCTCCTTAATGCCAACACTGGTGACATCAGTATCTAAGGCAGAGCTCAGTTTTTTTAAATACACATTTCAGCAGCAGTGCCTTGCTAAACTGTGCATCTTCATTCCCCTGATAAACTCAGCGACAAATTATTACCTTATTTTAAAGTAAGGATTAAGTGTGAGACTATAGCATTTGAATTGCATTGTAGTTTGAAGCAAATATAATCAATAATTTAAGTATTTCACTGTGATTTATTTTTTCATTAGATATGGTGATTTGCATGCAACTTTCTTTTATTACAGTATTTACCTATACCTTTTGCTTGTAATTTTTAAATGCATAAAAGTGTTTTTAACTTAATTAATGAAATACATCGAGAAAATTATTTACCACTATATGGGTTGTAAAACAATGACCTAGTGAAACAACCAAAGACACAAAACAAAGTCAGTTGAGGGCTAGAATATGCTAAATATTTTGGCAAAAGAGAAAGAAAAAAAAAAGAATGTGTGTAAGAGAGAGAAGATACATATTTAGTATTGTATTGTTTATTGGGATAATTCTTCTAAACAATATTTGATTCAGATAATAAATAGATGAGCTTACCTTTCCTGCTGCTTGGCTGTATGGCTATTACAGTGGCTAACATGTCAGTGCTCACTTAGTTGGTTTTCATCCAGGTATCCAACTTTTGGAACTTTCCTGTGAACCAATGCACTTGAGCACAGCTAACTAGGATACCTGCCCATGATCCTCTGTTCCTACTATTATGATTATAACATTTTGGATTCTTGTGTTTTGACATCTGTTTGTTTTAAGACGTTACGTCAGAGTTAAATGTCAAGTTAAGCACTAATGTCTGAGTGGTGTTTCCTTCTCCTCTTGTCTTGAGATGTGTGTGGTGGTGTTTTGGGCTAGTAAAAGCACAGCAAGTAAAATAAACTTTTTTAGAGAATATTTGCCCACTACAAACGATCAATGATGTTTTTAGAACAAAGAATTAAAAAAAATATTAAAAGTAAATTGCGTTTACAGTGTCCGTCTGTTTTTGCCCCAAGTAAGCTGGTTAGCAAAAAAAAACTGTATTCTTATTTCATATGTTTCATTACACAATACTCATTCATTGATCAATCCATGCGCAGTATCAATTAAAAAAGTCAATACAAATGTTAGATTATATTGCAAAAATTGTGCAAATTAGTTATGTGCTATATAAGGTGACCACTTCAGAATGTTTGGTAAGAGGCAACAATACTTCACTTCAAAGTTGTAAGTTTCACAATGTTATAAATTCCCTGTATTCCAGACATTATTTCCTTATTCTACACATTCTTCATCTTTGCTACAGTGACTTTCTTAACTGCTTATACTGTATATCTATTACACAATTTAAACTGATCCCATTTAGTTTTCAAAAGTAACAAACATACCAGCCCATGACAGGTATCTTCAGGTAAATTTGAGTTAGAGTGACAAATGACAAGCGTTAAAATTTCTGATCAAATATTTTTTTTCTACACTTCTACAGTTGGTCTGAAGCAACAACATCTTTATATGTTTCCATAATTTTAATAAGAGCATTTTACTGTGATATAAATAAACATTCATTATGAATTTAATTCTACAATGCAGACAGGCTACAGGCTGACAGCCCTTTCAGAAATCATTATTCCCCCAAGACCCTGCATTGGATTAAGCAGGTTTGAGAATGTTTTGGTATGTTATGATGTATGATGTTATGGTGTGGCTGTTTTGAATTCCTGATAAATGAGGTTACAATTGAGTCTACTTAAAGATGACTTTGTTAATATACAGTATGTAGGGATGCTCTGAAAAAGATATAGAACCTTTAGGGAAATATTCAGTCTAACAAATATTAATCTCTCTGGCTAAAGTAAAATGGAAGGAGAACCATCTGTTCACATCTGGTTTAATGTTTTCCATCATATTACTGAATTATGTTTAAAGAGATCTTTAGTTTTTTGGGGGTTTTTTTGTAATTACAGTATATTTTCAGTGAAAAGAGATTTAGCTTGATCTGACGTGTGAGATATTCACTGGAAAAAGCACATCCTATCCAAATTAATTCTGAATCTAGAGATCTTATGAAAGATATGGGTCTATGATATACAGACGCTTACCTTCAGAGATATTTTCTGTTGAAATCCTACCCTTTTTATCTATGACTTCAAGGGCTGGATAGGTATGGGTTCAATAGAAATCTCAAAAAAGCATCTTCAATAATGGACATCATTGTCTGCTTCCACACTGTAATTGTAAATAATAGAAATGTATAATTTTTATTCAGAGAAAGGTTTTTGGATTGGTATTTTAATCCATGTGTATGGATATTTTGGGACCAATGCCAAGTTTGCACAATACAGTGAGACATCCCCATTCTACATCTAGTAGCTTCTTCTCCACCCAAAGACAGTAAGACCTGTGTAAATTTAGATTCTTTAGAATATATTACATACAACAAGCACTGGAGACCAAGCGTCTGTCTTTAATAACTATGGTTTTATTTAGCAATTTTAAAGAAGGGAGTACTTTCTCTGTGCTTTTAACTAAGATTTTTGCCAAGATCATAACATCATTCTTCAGATTTAAATTGGTATGTATGATTCATATTCAAGGAAATCTATATTGTATTATTCTTAGTCAACAGTTGACACTTCATATAATGTTTTTGGGAAAATATTATTTTCTTTTGATTTAATAAACATTATTAACAATAAAGCCACTAACTGAGTTGAAAATATTTACAAGATTCCACTGTATAGTAGTCTGTTTTTGCAGTATCAGGTCTTTGCAGTAAATTTGTACAATCTTGAATTTCAGAGAGTTCCAAAGGTTTATCAAGTGCACAAAGAATTTACACTGTGGTATGCGTATTTTGTCAAAGAAGTCCTTGGCTTGAACCTGACTTTCTTTACACTGTGAGGAATATACAGTATTGACATATTGTATTTCCATAATGTGTTAATTTTTTTCTTTGTTCATTATTTTATTTTTCTGCTGTATTTTTACTTTTAGTGGTTGTGTTCCAAACTAGCTGTTTATGTATTTGTTTTGCTAATATTGTGTTAGCATTTTCTCCATATTCCTAATCATACTGATGTGACAGAAAGATAGTTATTCTGTTTCTAGTCAACAGATTGAATTCTTATTGTAAAGACAACCTTTTCCTTTGAATTTTTTGATGATCTTACATATCCCTGTTAAGTTATAGAAATCTCTGATGCCCTTCTAGTTTACAGTTTGTTATTCTGTGAAACACATGAGATGATATGTTTTCTTACAACTGCATTAATCGCATCCTTCAGTGTTGCTGCATAAATCACTGAGTATACATTGAACTCTTAAGAAAAAATCAATTTGTGTATCATCAGCTAATAATAATGGATTAAGTTGCCAGTTGTAAGTTGAGTTTGTGTGACATAATGATTTTACCTCCAAAATAAAAGGAAAAAGGTCAGAAACAGCAATAACATCATATTTACTACATTTAACAATAATGATCATATAAATCTGTAGATAATGTAGGATAGTAAATTATTATTGATACAAGACATAATTATTGAATAACTGAGATATACTAGAAAAAATCAATTTTGGGCTTGGTATAGAATTAATAAAACTCCCTCCCACTGGCAAGCAATACCCTCACGTATTTGCTGCCACTAACAAAACACCCTTTCTGCCCTCCAATAAAAACATTCTCCCTCCGACCTCCCCAGAACGTCAGGCACAGCAGCCTTTAGAAGTTTAATAATGAAGGTAGTTTACCTGCAGATCTTCCAACCAATCATTATAACATGAAATGTAGAGCCCTCAGTCTCTATTTTATACTACACAGTCAGTCACCTTCATTCCGTGTATACTTTCACTTTAAAAAGACAGTATCAT
Organism: Polypterus senegalus; assembly: GCF_016835505.1. Taxonomy (NCBI): domain Eukaryota; kingdom Metazoa; phylum Chordata; class Cladistia; order Polypteriformes; family Polypteridae; genus Polypterus; species Polypterus senegalus. The sequence continues at coordinate 241,182,590 of NC_053154.1, forward strand.
TATGGCCTTAAATAACTTTTACTTAAAATTCACATGTTTACAAGTTGTTGTTTGTAAATTGTAAATTGAATTCAACACACTGTGTCTCTGAAAAGAGCAAAATAGGTTTTTTTTATTAGACTTTGCAGTAGAACATAAAGTAGAAAATGTAGAAATACAAAAATGAAAGCAAAATCTCAATAATCTGTCACAGTATAAATGGAAATTTCCTCTATTTCCTCTATTCACATCACATGCTGCAATAATGGGGAAAATGCTTGAAGACTTTAGTGGTACTATTCAGACAGTCTTGTAGGGGCTAAGTTAATTTCTGTATACACACGTTCTTTCTTTTCTCTAAAGCAAACTCCTCTTTTTTCTTTTGTTTTTTTTTTTTAATCTGTAGTTTCATCTCTCTGGTTTGAATCATTTTTAAGCAAGTATTGTAAAACTAATTTGTGAATGACTTAAATTTCAGTGCCTAGCTTTGGAAAGATCTACAGTTAAATTTTTGCTTTTTACATATAATAATTTTTATGTTTTTAGTTTGTTTTATTTTTAGCTGATCTTATTATATATACAGTACATCAGTTTTCTTAAAATGTGTTTCAGGCAATTTAAAGGAAGCAATCGAAACAGAAAAACAAATATCAAGTATGATAACATTACCAAAAATTGAATGCTAAGTAAGGAAGTTTGTAAAGAAGCAATGAAAACATCTGGCCATAGTGGCACATGCAATATTTTAATCAAGATTTTCAAAAATAAGATGCTATATGAGAGGTTATTGCTAAGTCAATATAAAATGGGAACTACAATCACAAGGTACAGATAAGTGCAGATTTGCGTAAAACACTGATATGCCTAAATTACTGATGGTGTCAAGATTTCCAAAATAGGTTATGTTAAAAGTGTATTGACTCTAGTAATATCTCTGGGGCTGCTGATCTTATTATTTATATATTATTCTATATGATCATAACACTAACACACTGTTGGGCAGCCTGTAGCTGATGAACTTGGGCAGAACCATGTTTAACCGATGATGTGGTATGCTTTGAATCTTGATCAGTTCCTTTTCGTCTCTAAACTTTGCTCTTGCCATCATTCTGATGCAGTTTAAACTTCGCCTTTTCTGTCCACATGACCTTTTTCATGAATTCTGCTGACTATCTTAAGTACTTTTTTACAAACTGTTAATCTGGCCATTCTGTTTTTGTGACTTTTGTAACTAGACAAGCATTTGTGGCTTTTTCTTTACCATAGTGAGGATTCTTCTGTCTTCAGAAGTGAAGGTTAGCCTACCAGTCCTTTGCGATTACTGAGCTCACCAGTGCATTCTTTCTTCTTAATGATATTGCAGACAGTTGATTTAGTTCATCCTAAGGGTTTACTGATATTTCTAATAGTTGTTTTCTGCTCTTCAGTCTCATAATGGATTATTTGACTTTTGTCCTCATATTGAACAATGCCAACTACAGACTCCAAAGGGTATAAGCAAATCTAGGTATCTTATGGCTGCACTAATGAAGCAATGAAAGACACCTGAGTAATCACAAACACCTGTGACACCAACTGCCCCAAACATTATTTGTGCCCTGAAATGGGGGAACTGTGCATGAAAAAATAGTGTGACCAAAATGTATGCAAATACCCTTAAATTAAAGTCAGTCTGCAAAGTACACAATGTGCAATCACATCTAAATTATTTGATTTGTAATTTGAAACCGTGCAGCAAAGGTGTAAATGAAGGAAAAAATCTATCTTTGTCCCAAACATTATGGAGGGCACTGTATATATGGCTTTTGAATCCTTATGTATTAATGTTTGCAGAGACTCATGGTTATTAATATTAGTGTAACTGATTCTTCAATTAGCCCTAAATCCCATCTCATTTCACTAGTTTTCTTTCTTTTCTCTTCATCTAATCTTCATGTTGTATTACTTTTCTTTGCTTATTTTGTTTTAGTTTATTTAAAATAATGTTTTATTTTTTGTTGCAATGTCATTTTGTGTGTTTCTCAACGGGTGCTGCCATGTTGTTGCTACACTTGCTGCTGTCAAGTGACCAGTGATTACATCACACAGCCCCATTGTGACCGTAAAAGGCAGTGGTTTTTGGTGTTATGTATTCTAATATTTGGATAATAAAGAAATACAAAAAAAGTGCTATTCAGTCATTTATTGGGAAATCTTTGGCTAATGGTACCAACCTTACTTTCTTCTTTGCTTTTACTTCAACTTTCCCCAGCCAACAGAGCTTATTATTAAAACACAGTACTTAACCATCAAACAAGGCAGTGACAGTGGGCTATAATGCTGTCATCAGGATAGAGAAGAATATAAATAACTCTGAAGATGAAGATTTTTTGGACCAAAACCTGATTCCCTGTCAAAAAAGTTATTTTTGTAAAAAAAGTATAAAGTTCTCAATGATAACAAAGCAATCAACCAATATGAGAAAGGTTTGAAATGATTTGTCTTGATTTCAAACTGTACATCAACAAAAGCTGTTGATATCAACTGTATCTTGAGCTATCATTTAGAATGTTCTTGTCTTTTCTGTCAGATGGATGGCTAGAGCTGAGCTCCATTAGCAGGGTTGTTATTTTACCTTATTTTTTTACTATCATCCTGAAGTATTCTATATTTACATTTATAAATAAGCATGGGCAGCAAACATAGGGCTCAAAAAAAAGGATAAGGATAGGGCAGCAAAACTTTCATCAAAGTCAAGACCAGCCTCAGGGTCACGGTACAGCCTACCAGAGACTGTCCTGGAACAGGCGGGCGATAAAATAGTTCTGCCCAAATCTGATGCTGCAGAATTGGCTTAAGCTGAAAGAAAAAGTGGGAGCACGACTATGAGCGAGGCAGGAAAGGAGGATTTATCAATTCCAGGAGGATTACTGGAACTGAGCATGGCTGTTTTATCCCCACTGTCAACTGCAGCTAATACCTTCACTGAGACAGCTACATCAACCCCAGCCGGACTCACAACTCTGCCTACGGAGCACAGAGAAGACCAAATAGTTCAGCTTGAAGATGTTATGCAAATGTTTAAAATAGATGAACAATTGACATCCACCACAGATGAAAAGGCAATGGCTACAAAATCTGAATACAAAGTGCTCACTGACAAACTGGGTGCGCTGGAAGATGTATAAAGAAAGAACAACATCAGAATCAAAGGTCTCCCTGAAAAATGTGAAAGTCCAAACTGAAATTTATAGCTGAACTATTCTCAAAAGTAACTAAGGAAGACTTCAAATCGGACACTGAGATCTCAGCAGTCTACTGTATATGTGAATCGAATGCCTCAAAATTCGAGAAGCCTTATTGTCTGATTCAACAAATTACAGGTCAAAGAAAACTTCCTGTCCCTTCTCAAAATGAAAAAGGAGATTAGATTTGAAAATAACCACATTCATATTTTTCCAAATTTCTCCCCTACAACAGCCCCATACTACAGCATTAAACAGTGTCTACATAGTGCTGATATCAGACATAGTCAGTTTTACATTTTTAGTTCTCCAAATTAAGCAAAAAAAGAGCTAAGAAAACTGATCCAGACAACCTTTCCATCTTAGTCTCCATGGGAACTTTTTAAAATCATTCCCTAGATTTATTGTATCTGGGTTGTACTTTCAAAAGAAACCTTAATTTTAACCTTTTCAACACTGCTGCTGGGGGGTTCATTTTATTTTTGGACGTGCTCTGTCACTCTAGGCATGCCATCGAACCGGGACTTCATAAAATGTGGTTTTACTCACTCGGGGAAGCAAAATGGTTGTGGTGGTCTTGGGGAGCGGGGGTGATCAGGAAGAGAGCTCTGCTATTTCGTACTTACCTTTTATACCCCAATAACCGTTGGTGCCAACACAACAACAGGTTTCATAGCCATAATATGAAATCTACGTCATAGCTATCATATGTAAAAATGTACTACCTTACTACCTTAACTTAACACTACAAAATGTAAACAAAAGTTCAGAAGCAATGTTTTTATGACCAGTGAACTTTGTGAGCTGGAATGTCAAAGGTCTCAATTATGTATTAAAGAGAAAGTATTTACTCACTTAACAGGTTTAAATGACAAAATAGAATTTTTGCAGGGGACTCAAATAACAAGTAAGGACCAGTTTTGATTGCAGAGGGAATGGACTGGCCAAAATTTTTCACTTCAACTATACAAAGAAAACTAGGGTTGTGGAAATCTTAATACACAGAACTATCCCATTTGTAGCGTCAGACATAATATGTGATGCAGAAGAGCGATATTTCATAGTGATGGGCAATTTATTTAATACTAAAGTGATTCTGATAAATATTTACATACCTAATGTGGATAATAGTGATTTAATCCAAAAAGTATTCACTTCGATTCCCAATGTGAACACTCATAAAATTATAATGGCCAGAGACTTTAATTGTGTTTTAAATCCAGACCTGGGGCCTCATGTGTAAACGGTGCGTACGCACAAAAATGCTGCGTACTCCCATTTCCACACTCAAATCGCGATGTATAAAACCTGAACTTGGCATAAAGCCATGCGCATTTTCACGCTAGGTAAATGCTTGCTGTACACAAGTTCTCCACTTGGTTTTGCAAACTGGCGGCACCCAGCATTAAAGCAGTGCATTTGTTCAAGTGTGGTTTCCCTTTCTTCTTTAGATGCACATCCCTGACGCAGCTTTATAAATATTTAACCACATATTGTTTATTAGTTTAAGACATCTGATTGTAATTAACCTGTAACAATATAATGGTCCACGGAATGGCCAAACTATTCCAAATACCATAGCTGCTTTAGCGTTGTTACTCTCAAGTATTTATCCCACTGTATCTGAATGTGGAATCACAGCTCAGCTGATCGGAAAGAGAATTATCGGCATACAACATCAAGCACACGCTGCCTCAGCCATGTGCTATTTGAACTGCTCTCATACAACAAATACTTCAGAGCCTTTCCTGTATGGACCTTGCGGTTTAGAAACAGTTTCATCCCAAGAACTATAAATGCAATCAATCAGTCCATCAAGTTCTCCTTGTAGAACTGTTTGTACTTATAAGTACAATTACCTCACTGTAAACTTGCAATACAGTTATAATATTGCACAACCTGAGCCAATTTATAAAGCGTATATTTACATATGATGGTGATATCATTTTTAAGATGAAATGCAGCAAAATATGTTTATTACATTATATAGATAAAAAGTTAACATCATTTAAATAATCTATATTGTTAATAATTAAACATGTGAGGACACGTTGTCGCAGCGCTAGCTAGTTTAGGGATTATTCCTGTCTCGCGCTGTATTCTTGCTGGGGCTGGCGCGACACTGGAAAGATTGATGGATAAAATAATTAAACATGTACTATGAACATATTTCAATGTTCCTTAAATGTTTTGAAGAATCTGAGTTCTAAGCTTACAGATGGCTTAATGTCTATTACAGAGCTGCTATTGGGTATTTGGAGAAAGAAAAGGACAGGAATTGGGGGTTAGTACTTTTGAAAGAGACAGTACCGCTGCAATAAATTATTTCATTGAAGGTTGCGCACGGCGCAGCAAGCATCTTGTGTGAGGCATGAAAAATCTCTGCACGAGGCGCCAGCTCATCACTGTCACTGCACCACTATGTTCCAATGTTTAATATATGCTTTAATTCCTATCATGAAAATGATATCAAGTATACATCTCAGTATTTAAATTATTCAGAGAGCTGTAATATCATGAATGTAATGGATTCTGTGTCCTGTCAGAGGAAGAGAAAGCCCATTTAAGAAGCACATAGTGATTCACACACATGGACCACATAGAAGAACGCATGCAAAACAAAGCATTTAACTGCTATATTAGTTATGATGAGATTTGAGAAACTAGTAATTTAAATGATTTTAAAATCAAGTTTATGATGTTCTACTTTAATCACAAAATAAAACTACGTGATTAAAGTGGAAATTTCGAGATTACAGTTGAAATTTCTAGCTTTTTTCCCCACTGTGTGTCTATTTTTTTTTCTTTTCTCTGTACCCTAATAAGCTTTCATATGACACTCAGACGGTGGACTACGACTTGCCTTTTCATGGCAACTTTGATATCTGGCAACTTCTTTTTTCTTTCAGGCACTGTGCGACTTTGTGAACTTGAGCTTTCGAGTTTCACCGACACTCTATGTCACTCGATCAACTTCCTTTTGTTGTTTATACCACTAATAAAACCAACAAGTAGTACATTTTTCCTTGCCTCCACTTGGCATTTACTGAAATTCTGTTTCCCTCTGTGCTTTTGCCATTGCCTTTAAACAGAACACTGAGCTTAAAAGCTATTTAAATTTGATTTACATATTCAAAGAGGCGTAATTCTGGGAGGAGTTTGGAGAGTGGGAGCAGGCGCATGCACGTGCGTTACTTTTCACGCTGACTGAGATTTATGAAGCGGAAGAACGTGGAAGTTGGCAAATGCACAGACATATGCATCTGAATTTTTTTGTGCATACACACAGTTCTGCTTTTGTCCTTATGCCATGTTTTAGTGTGAATTCTACACACAGGGTTATGCATGAGGCCCCTGGTTTGGTCTTAAGATACATTTATTTTGCCTATTTACCATATTGCAGGAATTTAGAAATGGAATTTTGAAAGTGAACTGTATTTTATTATTAATTTAGATTAAATTACTTCACCAGATTTGTAATAAAGCCAATGTTACACTATTTGAATGGTTTTAAATGAAAGATTGACATATATAAGTGTCAGTTAGAAGTACATATTTCTAAATTTGGTTTGATTTTGTGTTGGGATATTTATTGAGATTTCATGAAATAGTAATCAATGCCAGCTGTGTAATTTGTCAAATTCAGAATAGTCTTCCTTCAAATTAGTCTTTCATTTTATTTTTAAAGAAGTTCCCAGTACATTGCTGTCACAGTATGTTGTGTTAAGGAAAAGAAACATCCTAATAACTCATCTACACATTCTGTGTCATATTTAAGTGGATGAGATACTACATGTTTTCTAAAATCAATGTGCATTTATAAATAGAATTTAAGAACTATGATACATGTAAAACATCATCCACATATAGGGTAAAGGAGCATTTCATATTTTAATATGCACAGAAGAGTGAATGATTGAGTGAATGATCTATTTATGCCTGAACAATTTCTAATACTCTTCTCATGTAAAAAATATACACCAAAGAAGACAAACAAAAAATCTTTGGAGTGTCTGTCAGATGTTGTTTTGTCATATTTCACCTGCTGTGAACCTACAGTGTTTCTGTAAAATCATGCATCCATCAAGCCAGGTCTCTGTCTAGAGAAAAATATTCTGTAGTCCTAGCTGCCAAAAGACTTGACTGAGCTGTATTGAAAGCTAAATAAAAAAAAAAATAACAGCATCTTCAATATCCCGACTAGCTTGATAAGGCAACTGAAGTGGGTCTAATTATAGATGGATGCAGTTTAGATTGTGGATTCATAAATCTTTTCAAAGCCCTTCAGTACCGAGGAAGTGAATGTAATAGACATGTAATTATTTCACACAGTTGGCCAGATTGTACACTTTAGGAAATGTTTGAGTTTGAAGGAATGGAAATACCTGCAGAATCCCAAGGAAGGAAGACTTTACAACTAGACTTTTAAACAACAGGGATTATAATGGTAGGTTTGTGGTCACTGATACATTTGTTAAAAGATCATCATTTTTAAAATACGATTAGATAGGAAAGAACGTATTTACATGTACTCCTAAATTCTGTATCTCATTTTAAAAACACATTTGCATAAAGAGTAAATTAATGAAAATATATGTCAGTGAGACACAACTTTACTTTTTTTTAATAAACACATATGGAAACTTTTAACAAGAGTAGTCCATTCAGCCCAGCATAACCAAAATATTTTTAAGTAAATAATCTCTGCATAGTGCAGCTTTTGACAGTGTTACTTGATTATATATCTGTAATTCTCAGTGGTAAGAAATATTTTGTAACATTTGTACCAACTACCATGTTTTTGCTGAAATATTTTAAAATAATAAAAATAATAAATTTAAAAATACCTTTCAAAATAGCCTAAACAATGGGATATTTAACAACATGATGTCAGGGAAACAGAGTGAATGTTATGGAGTGTATGTTTTTAGTAAGGAAAACAAGGTGAGGACAAACCAAAAGGGCCTTAAAAACTAAAAGCAGTTTATAGTGAATGTGAAAATGAACAAAGAGCCAGTGTAGTTGTCGAAGTGTAAATGTAAGTGTTAAATGTTTGAGGACCCTTGTTGCTGAATTATTATGTAATAATTTATGTTCACTTTACTTTTTTACCTTCGTAATTGTAAACATTTTAGTGATGTCTCCTTGTTTAGCTTAAACTAACAAGATTAAGTTTCTTTGATCTTTTCTCAAGGGTTCTACTCTGCAGTACTGTAATATGTTCTACAGCTGTTTTTTGTACATAACCAGTGCTGTTGTCTCCCTTGTAATTTGTAGACCTAAAATGTACATATGTATTGCAGATGTCACCTGACAAGTGTACATGATCTTTCGTGACACTATGTGTTTGAGAACAATGAGTAGCAAGTCTTCTTTTGTTCCTGATTTCTTTTCACAAGGTCTACTAGAGTCCCCCAGTTTTTCGAGTATATGGAGTGTTCCTATTTTCTACGAGTAAAACACTAATATTTACAATTTTGATTTAGTTCGGGACATTAATCGCTTTAAATACCAATGTCCTGCTAAAAATGAACATGCATATGAAATTGTGAAGTAACAATATAAAGCATAATTAGTACAGTACTGGCCCCCAACATATGCAGTGAAAAATCTAATCTGCGTCATTAGGTAATGCAATTATATGGGGTAAGCAAATATACCAGCCTATGTAAAGTGAATAATCCCAAGAAATTAACATAAAATAGAATATGAAATATATTTAGAAAAATAAAAAATGGGTAAATGAAACAAAAGGCTACATATAGTTTCTTCAATCTGAATCATGTACCACATTCCATGCTAAAGCCTAAATTGCAAGTTGTGAAAAGATAGAGGGACAAAAAAAAAGCCACTGCCACTCTCAGGTTAAAACGCTTAAAAAGACAAATATGTTATGGAAAATCTGTTAGGAAACAAGGCCAATCCATTCTTTGAGGACTGTAACCAACACTGCAACCAAAGATCACCGAAACTTTCTGATGGAGACAGATGGTGAAAGATTATGCAGAGAGACTTTAAAGCACTATGATTGAAAGTAAGTAGACTCTTGTGAAAGTTTTTCAAACTGTGTATTTTATGGTGCAAGTAGGTATTCATAATTTAAAATACGAATATTCTTCATGACTTTGTAAGGAGTTGACTGACTCAGCACTTTATAGGTTTAAATAAAAAACGGTTGAAAACCGTTAAACCTGTAAACTGTAGGTTTGTACATTTTCTCACTTTATCACTGTGAAAGAAATACATGCTTTCAATGCCTCTACCCTTGCTTTCCTAAAGTGGGCCTCCTTGGAGAGAAAATGACCACTTAAAAGTACAAAACTTGGTTAAAGTGCCCCATATCTAAATTAATTCTAGATTAAACTCTACATTTATTTATATTAAAGCTAATTTGCAGTATACACCGATTTGTTTTTAATCTGTTACTGAATTTTTATCATGATCAGTCTATAGACATTTTACTGGCATTTTATAGGCATTTTTATTTGTGAATCCATACCATATAGTGTCACTTGCAGATTTAAGTCATTTGTTCCATATTTGTTTGTATTATTTGTATGAATTCAAAAAGCTATGACACTAGCACTTTTTTCCTGTGAAACCATGAATTATCACATAATTCTGTACTAGGGAATCCATTCCCGGGCTCCCGATTCCCGGACATTTTTCATTCCTGGGAATGAAACTGCTGTAATTCCCGGGAAACCGGGAATGGCCAAGTGCGCATATATATTGTGTAAAAGTGTAAAACTTGATCAAGAAATAAGAGTTATAGTTGAAAATAATTAAGTGGCACGGTTTTTTGGCCCACGGTGTAGTGTGTTGCCGATTAATTAAGTCAACAACAGACCAGCAGCAGTCAGTCTCCCGGCTTCCACTAAGACTGAGCACAGTGGACTGGGAAGAGTCTGCACTGTGCAGCTCATGAATACCGGGACGGGGCAGACTTCATTGACGTCTGTCAGACAACAGGTTTGAACAGCAACTTGAACTTGCAATGCATCAGTCTATTGCATCAGCATTATCTGTGCCAAGAAACTTGCCATCACAGAATGATGACAAGAAACTGGATGCATCAGTAAAAGCTGAAATGGCGGTGTTTCATAGCAACGGCAAGCGCAGGTGTTGTTTAGAACAAGTGTATCAGTATCTGATGACTGTGCCACCTACTTCAGTGGAGGCATAGCATGCTTTCTCAGCAACTGGCATACTCTGTACAAAGGTGCGCTCTCGCCTGGACGACCGCACGCTGGACACGTTGTGCTTTCTACACTTTTATTACCGCAACTAACTAGATCACGGGTGCCCAATACAGTACGTTGATCACGATCGACCGGTAGATCGGAAAGGTAGTGCAGGTAGATCGCGTTGCATTCAAAAATTTTTTTTTTAAATGTTAGTCTATCATATATCCTCCCTATGGCATTTGCCACTTGATTGACATACAGGGCGGCCAGTCTGAAATCTCTTTTCTTCTAACACACTGGTCATCCCACATGCACCCATACAATCAGATTGTGATTCAGACTACGAATGCCACGAATGTAATTACCCCGATCTACATGCTGTCAAATAAACGAACCACATGCCGTGGCTTCGCCTCTAGTGCTGACGTCCGAGGTTCGATCCACGAGAGGGGGTGCAGTGAGTGTGTACACCTGATGAGCCCAGAATTAGTGCGAAACACGCGTCGCGTACTCTTTGCATTATTTGACAGTAAAATATATACATATATATATATATATATATATATATATATATGTAGCATTTTTAATGTAGGTAGATCATTTCGACCTGGTCATTTTAAAAGTAGCTCGCAAGCCGAAAAGGTGTGAGCACCCCTGAACTAGATACATGTACTTATATGACAGCATGAACTGCTTGTAGATAAGGTTAGTCTTTTATTGGTGTCAACATATTACAGTAGTTTTATTAAAATTAAGTGTTGGTCGTTCTAAAACCGTTCACATGTGAGACGCCCATGCACTGTGTCATCCCCGGGATTCCCAAATTCCCAGGAATGGATAAACCAGTCGGGAATGGATTTCCTATTCTGTACATGTTCTTGTATCTCTTGTAGATTTTGTCATGCCTTTGAACATCAAAAGTATATTTTAGCAAAATGGAAATAAGCAGTTCATGCTCTAAAACCTGTGAAGTTAGTAAGTTGAAGGAAGTGTCTAATTGTAGTTATTGCTACTTAAATTGTTGTAACCATTTATTAAGAACAGTTTCACATTTGTACATCAAACAAACCACACATCAAAATTTCATGTTCCTTTATATATTCCTAGTAATATATGTTGTAGTTAAAATTTTGTCAATATTCGTTTTAAAAATTATCAACAATTCATGATAATGAATAGGACAAAATTTTTTCACAGTACTATAAGATTTAGAATTATTAATTACTGTAAAAATGCTGCCAGATACTCTATTAAAATTCAGAATCCATTGATAATTTTTTGCACATTTTAGCAACAAAAAAAAATCTGTAAATTAGTCTCCTGTGGTGGCGTAAACAGCTGTTGCAGAATTTTTTTTTTCGTATCAGCTCGTGGTCTGTGTCTGTCATCAGGATGCACTGCTTGGCTGTCAAACAACTGACAGTCAATGTGGTACATGCTCTTCTCACATTGTATATTCATAACATGATTCTGCCACGGTCTGTTTAAATCGATATATAGTATGCACTTAGTTTACACTTTCTACAATTGATCAGAGCATTGTGTCCACATGCATATAAAATGCTTTGTTCTTGATACCAAACACTATAGTTTCAGAGTCTACAAGTGTCAGTTTACACTTCTACTGGTATTGGACATCTTGATGTAGCCAACAGGCTTGCTTCTATTTGGTGAAGGGTCAGTGGTAAAACTCAAAAGTGTAACAAGATGGTGAATTTTATCAAGAGTGAAATGTATAAACACTTTAGGCAAAATTATGCACTTGAACATAAAGGTAGACAAACTCATTGACAAGGTCAAGACAGCTTTGCCTGCTTTATTAATTTTTGAAATATGTACCATTTTCCAAACCATCTTTGGGCCGCTATAATGGTTCCACATCAGCGCCTTTAAGCATGACCAATCCATACAGCCTTGGTCATTGGCAGAAGCTAAATTCTTTGCAATTTTCTGTTCAGTAGATAGACATTATGGTGAAATATTATCTTTAGGGTGAAAGGGCATATAAGGAGTTTCACTTGGGCCAACCCATATTTAAATTTGACCATGAGTTTTTCAAATGTCATGTTGCATATATCATAATACCTTGCATCATTCTAGGCGTAGGTGACTAAAATATAATAATTTCTTACTAGTGCATTGATTTATTTGATGAACTGGAGAATCATGGTGTTTTTGATGCAAATACATAATAAAAAGGGTTGTGGTATACGCAAAGTAATGATACACATTATACCAAGAAAGGAGCTTCATTTTTCTGTCATTAAAGTATTCCACACAGCCTCAAAGAATAACTTAAGCACATCAGCATAGACAGGAAATCTGTCCTCAGAATGCTGGCAGAGTATGCTGAAGCAAACTGATTATAAATATTTTAAGTTTCTGCAGTGTTACAAAGCCATGAAACACGATGACCAGGCAGTCTCTGTCTTGAAAATATGCCAGTGGGAAAGGAGTATGGAAGATGATGTTTTAAAAAAACTTTAGTACTATAGAGGAGTGAAAATTCAGTGAATATGTAAACACTTGTCAAAAAGTAATCTTTACAGTTTCACTTATTTCCCCAGTGGTGTTAAAAACAGCTAAATAATAGACTGAAATAGCTCTGTTGAATGAGGTGTTTCTCCAAAAATATCAGAAAAATATGATTTATATCAAACCATACATTTTAATTACTATCACTTCAATGTCCTAAATCTGAAAGTGTTTATATACAGTATAGTATGTCAAGTAAGCTGATGACTCCTCAAATTTGCAATTAAGGATCAATTTTAGTTCAGGGTGCTCCCATTTTGGGAAAGAAAATTCTCCATATATACAATAACCGCATATTCATATAAAATGTATGCAGTCAGTGCTCACCAACAAATATGGGGGCCACATTTATTCCCATCATGTAGAATCCTGGCTACTAAGTGTATCACAGGAATAGGCATAAAAGGAATGGAAAATAAGTGGGAAATATTTTGTAGCTTTTCTTAACTCAATACAGGTCAGATCACATTTTGTGATCTTAGGATTTTAGCACTTCACCCAACTTGGGTAGAGACAGACCAGAGTGCAGGTGAAAACAATTCAAATGAAATTTTCTGTTACAGGCGAGGATAGTCTAGTCATTTTTATGGCACATTGTTTCCTTAACACTGATGACAGGAAATGCTTAGCTGCTTGTGTGCCATTTGCAACAATTTCTTATATCTAACCATACATTTTTCCAGTGTGTTAAAGGATACAAAAATCAAAAGAAATGACATCAAATACAAAGTGTCAAATTTAAAACACATTGAAGTTTGCCATTCAGGGGTGTATTCATTCCACTGGATCTATGAAAAGTACAAGTCTGATGAGAATTTATTTTCACAACTTATCAAATAAGATGTTTAAAGAGAAATCATTATATATAAAAAAACATCAATATCTGGCAACTCAATTTAAGGGCATGGCTGCTGAAATTCTAGCAGACTGATTCACAAATGATGTCCTGGACATGATTTTTTTTCCTTGGGTAATTCTTCTTCCCAGAGATGCTGCAATGGTTTCTAACTGATTTCTTTTCATTTATTTTTTTTTTTTACTTTTAGGTTTGTGACTAGCTTGCTTAGCCTTTCTTTAAATGTTGAGTTTGTCACTGTCCTTTGATTTAGTAGCTTGTTTCCTGCTCCTAGATGTATTGAATCCTGCTACTTTATGATATTTCTTTCTGTTTTGCCCTGATTTAATATCTACCCAACTCACTTTTCAATGCACAAGTCAACTCCTTCCTTTTATAGAAAGTTCCTTATGCTTAGGAAATAATAGTGTACCAATTAAAATGAATAACTCATTCTGATACAGCCAAAATTTGGTAGCTTTCAGGCTTAAGTATTATAGCTAACTACTACATCAGTTAGTAGATAAATAGATAGATACTTTATTAATCCCAAGGGGAAATTCACATACTCCAGTAGCAGTATACTGATAAAGAACAATAAGCTGCTCTTCTGTCTAGAGATGATACTATTTAGTGGATGCAGTGGATTCTCCATGATTGACAGGAGCCTGCTCAGCGCCCATCGCTCTGCCACGGATGTCAAACTGTCCAGCTCTGTGCCTACAATAGAGCCTGCCTTTTTCACTAGTTTGTCGAGGTGTGAAGCTTCCTTATTCTTTATGCTGCCTCTCCAGCACACCACCATGTAGAAGAGGGTGCTTGTCACAACCGTCTGATAGAAGATCTGCAGCATCTTATTGCAGATGTTGAAGGACTCCAGCCTTCTAGTAGAATTGTTTGCTATACAATAAATAAATGCATGCCCTACTGTGATATTAGCAATTGGCAATTAAAAATACAATACATGTTATAATAAATGTTATTCTAGGAATCCAAAAAGGTCTATGGGTTTTTGAGACACTGGAGTTTAATCTTTGTCATACATCTCAATTCTTTTAGCACTGAAAAGTCTTAAGTAGAATATTTTACCAACCTATTGATTGGAAATCCCTTGGAATGGGCAACTGCATTTTTAGAGTGCTAGTTATAGTTTCTTTCCTTTTCCTACTTGAATTTAGAGCAGTGTTGATGCTCCTGAGCACAAGGTAGTTGTCACTAATTGTTTGCTAAATCTTCAAAAGAAGGAACATGTTAAGAAGAGAATTAATTTCAACATTCTTTGAGCTGATTCAAAGTGGAACAGTACAGCTCCAACCTCAGTTTTTCATAATGCATTATCTGATGATCTGAAGCATAAAATGCTAAGTAGATAAAAGAACAAATCCTTAAAGGAAGCCCTTAGTTTGGCAAGGGTTTGGATCAGGATTTTTGAAAAGAAGAAACAAAGGAAAGGTTTCAGGGTTTTCTCCTAAGCTAAATGTAAACAAATTAACTCCCCTGTACTTTTGGTTCTACAGGTGAGCTGTTGCTGCCAACGCAATTCATATTATTTTTTCAGTACTCCCCATACGTCTTAATGAGAAGTTTCTTAGACTGACAACTCTGCTCACTTCATTGTTTGTTGAGATGTACCAATTAGCTGTAACTTTCTCTCAACATATGTTGGTCATGGAATAATCAACTTATTATAATGTGAGTTATAAGCTGAATATGTTAAAAAAAGTAAAACAGTTCAATGAAAAATATAATCAGTACTATACTCCAAACATTTATGTTTAAAATTAAATTAAATCAAACTTAACACCCTTCTCCTTCCAAGTTCAAAAAGCCATGTGAAACCCAAGTGCCTAATTATGAGGTAGTGCCTCATGTGAACTGAGATATCAAAGAGGATAAACAAGGGCCTGACATGTTTATTTTAGAGCAGCGTTGTTGAATTCTTGCCAATTTCTACAAATGCTCTAGACTGTACCTTATAGGGAAAATTGTATTTTTGTCTAGTTTTACATAATATAAGGCACCATTTCCCCATATTCTGCCAGGGCAAAAATGAAAGAACTAGAAGGCAAAAACAGGCAACCTGTACTTTAAGCACCTAACAGAAAGAGCAAACCTGAAGCTCATAGTCAAAAATCGTAGCCAGTTTTTCTTTTAATTTTCACGACACAAGACGAAGAACATACAAATTTTTGTTTGTGTATTCATAAACTTGGATGATCCAGATATCCATGCCGCCAAGCTTTACACTGTCATACCAAGACATCAAGACTCACAGTTTCTGGTTGTCATGTGATAACAACAGCGAAAATTACCAACAATCAAATGCTGAAAACAGACATCAAAAGGGAGGAGGCCACAGAAAATAAAATGGCATCATATAATAACAAAATTAATTCATCTTGAAACAAATCGAAAGTATAAAATAATTACAAATTTGATTTTAGCATAAAAAACTGTAGAATATTTATTAGAAAAATTTTAATCTAAAATGACCATTATACTTGAAAAAAAATAAAACTCCAATTAAATTTTAACACCCATCGCATTCCAGATGGTATATTAGAATTGTTCCACTTACATAAGAAATTGGCAGGCAAACAATGTGTTGTGGGATATTTCAATAGATATTTCTTTGCACTTTTTTCCCATCAGGTTTTACACTGCTATTAAGAACTGGGAGTGATTGAAAAGCCAGCACTCATATAAAAGTAAGAAAAGATTTTTCCACGAAATTGTGCGAGTGTGGGACATCCCAAAACATATTAACTAATAAAATATGCACTTGATGACCTAATTCATTGCTTGTCCTGAATAGGTTTTTGACAATATGAGTAGCAATAAGTTTGGGTCATGTACAGTTGTAGCCGATTTGAACAACGATTTTCACAGATTGAAAAATACTGTTTCTTTTTTATTGGTGAATTTCATGTACCTGTGATTCTTTTGGGAAGACCCCATTCTTATTATTGCTTAAGATCATTTTTGATCACAGATATTGCCAAAATATTAGTGATGCTGGACATGCAAGCTCCTTTTGACAAAGTTTTTACCTTTTATGTAGATCTAAAGTGCAATATTTGGCTCTCTAATGTGGTTGCTGGCTAGATGACCACTCTTATGATATTTTTGCTCCTGTTTTGCTTAGTAATTTTCATCATAAATGCCCTTCTAAACTGGTTGAACATGTGTGGAGCTCTTTTCCTAGGGAGATGGTTCTCCCATAATTTGATCTAATTTTTTGAAGTTTATTTTTATTTTTTTTATTTAATTCTTGCAGTTCCCCAGCCATTCTGGAAAATTGTTGCAATGGCATTTATGTTGGGGACAGTCATTGATTGCAGTGTATTCACACTGATTGTCTGCTGTTTGTTGCAAAATGTAAGACTTTGGTCTCAGAAGATCATTGTTTTTTTCTCTCACAAACAGAGTCTGTGACTATAACTTAAGACAAAATCAAAACTAATTTTTGTCGAGGGCAAGATGTGGACTAGTTGGACTGATTTGCTTGATGTCACACTATGCAACTGGTATGTTTCCAAATTTGATAAGATTGTGCAAGTGAAGTCCACGACTGAAAATCACTGGAAACCTGTGTAATGTGACATGGTCTTTAAGAAAGAAAACCATTTAAGGAGGGAAATAAACCAGAGAGGAATCCACAAACAGTACATAAAATAATAGAAATTTACAAATCCTTTTGTTTGTTCTACATATGCAGTCAATAAAATGACAGCCATTAAGTTAAAACAAATGCATAGGTCATTCAGGGTAAACATAAATTGCTTTTAGTTGGAAACCCTGTTGTTACTTTTTTACATTTTGTTGCTTCATTGGGACAAATTACCGAATTAGCTTTCTATGATGCATTATCCTAAACTTAAAAAATAAGGAGACCTGTTGATTAATATTCAATATTTTTGTGGCTTAAAATACAGATACTGTTTATTTATATATATATATATATATATATATATATATATATATATATATATATAAAGCAACCAAGGTGGTGGCCCCCACATGATCCAAGGCGGGCGCACGCCCTCTTCTTGCATTTATGAATGTTACATTTTAAAACATTTTAGCATAGAACATGGGAATAGTGAATTTCTAAAATGACAATATGTGGTGTCTTTTTGTCTACAATATTATGTCCTCCCACTCAGTTTGGAGTCCTAGAGTCTTCTTCATTTTATTGTAGATGATATTTTTTAAATTGACAGTTTAATAACTATGCTTAGAGCAAACAGTAACTTTGGTGTGTGATGGAACCTGTGCTTGTTTTTAAGCTTGTGGCTTGGTCCAAGCCCTTTAACATTTATTTGAAATTTCCAAAATGATCTGCTGTGGATCATTTAAAAATTTCACTTGTCTAGGATATAACATTAACATTAAAAATATATTGTCATTATGTAGTACAGTCCATAATTTTAGTACCTTTACTATATTTGTAGCCAAAAAAATAACTTCATTACTTCAGAAGATCCGTTAAGAACACATTCAACCTCTAGAGATCATTGCTAAGAGGTATCTGAAGTCTAAAGTGGTAAAATGCAGCATGTGGGTATCAAGTAGCTGCTTTATCGTGTAACCCTACTTTTCCTGTATAATTTATTGCTCAGTTAGTGTCAGCATCATATGTGAAAAGAAATCAGTTTAAAGCAGTTAGGTCTTTTCACGCACAACAGTCTTACAAGTGTATAGTGAATGAACCAACACCCAAAACTATCTAACCAATGGACGCCCTATGGTCAGAAACAGACCATGAATGAAAGCATTCAACTGAGGCTGACATGTTTGAAGACTAACAGGAGGGTAGTGTTGTTCAGTTAGTAGGTGAGTGCAACGATGATGCCAAAAGAGGGAAAAAAAAACAACAAAAGGATTGCTTTATTGTAAACTATGGAAAGCAAACACACCTTGATCTATAGTTTCACGTTGAATAAAGAACCGGGATATGGAGAAAATGTCATGTACTGTATTAATGAATATATCTTAATAGGTGTTACTGATGTAATCTGGTGGTGACAGCATGATATTATGAAGTTTATTTACATTAAATAAATAAACCAAGAAACAAATCTGTTAATAAGTACTATAAGCTAAATAATGCTCCATTCCACAAGGTTCGAAGGATCCTGAAATAGTTCAAGGAATGTCAGACAATCTGTTTAGCTTAATACAGTACAGTTGGCTTCCCAGTCACCAAATTATAGTGAAATGAAGTATCTGTGCAGTGAGGTGGAACAAGTTGTTTTAGGTAGATATCTACCAGCAAATTTACTCTGCCTGTAAAGGTTACACGTGCCAGCATAATTGTGTTTCTCTTTTGCCAATTTTTGGATTCCTTTCCTCAGCAAATGTCTTTTTGAGGGTGGACCATCTCATTGATAAGATAGGTGTAACTGACAAAATGGCTACTCTATAAATACTTAATCTGATTTTAACATATGCTGAATGTGCAGAATACTGTTTTTGATTTTCTGTGCGATTCATCTGCTTAAACCATTTAGCAAGCGACTACCTTGTTTTCTGAAAGAATTTTCATATAACTCTGGTAGCCCATGAGACAAGGGTGGAAAATTCTAATTGTCTAAATTCTTCTTTTTCTTGTGTTTCAACAGGATTTCAAGACAGTGCTACCTTTTCCTCCTTACCCAGGGGAGTATCTACACCCTGTTGTGTATGCCTGCACAGCCGTCATGTTGCTGTGCCTTTTTGCCTCTATTATCACCTATATCGTGCACCACAGGTAACTCAGTTTTGTTCTTGATCCTTTTGTATTATCATTTGGCCTTTATTTTGTAACCCATGTTTTTTTTTTAGATTCTGTATTTAAAATCAGTAGGCCAAATAATTTATTTTCCTGTTAGTATATTCCTTTTCCTCGGCTACTTTTCAGCAGAAATCTTGCTTGTAATATAAATTCAAACTAAAATGGGAAAATAAAAGTATAAACCTGCTACACAGTATACAGCACTCTAGAGTCAGAAGTAAGCTGTGTCCCCCACTTTTCAAGTGAAAATGTACAGTTTTCTTAAATATGTTTTAAAAACTCATATAGGAAAGCCTATTGCTCTGTAGGGAAGATCAGCTTCTTCGATGATAGTCATGATAAATTCTTTCTTTTTTTACTTTATCCATTGCAAATAATCCACCTATACACAGTGTGTCTGTAACAATGTGATAGTATTTCATCGTGATATTAGTTCTTAATGTGCATATGCACTAATAAGCTGTCAGAGAACTACATTAAAAACATCTCACAGAAGTTTCCTGCCTGGTGTATTTATCTGGCAGTTATGAAGTTCAGTGCCACTGTTCTGTTTTATTCACTACTGTGGGAGAGAGGTGATTGCAAGCCTTAATGTCTGCATTTTAGAGAATATTTTAGAAAATAAAATCCTGTTTGTAATTCAACTGTTTGAGTAATTAATCTTATTGATTTATTGTTTCTACATTTAATCTATAAATTAGGTATGAGTCTAAAATCAAGTGGAATCTAGTGAAATATTATATCGGTATTGTAGTTTTTAGATCACAAGAGAATGTTTATAAACGCTTCTTGTCTTGTGATCATCATTCATGATTTAGGCAGAGACAATCCATTAGTTCTTTTATTTTCTAAACCACTTTTGTCATTATTGGGACACAGTAGCATGTTTTAAAAAGAATAAAATGCAACATTTCAGTGTTTAATTTTTGTATTCTGAAATATTTATGCATGATTTCAGATATTTAAAAATGCTGTTAATGCATTATAGAAGAAATTTATTATGGAAAAAAAGGTGCAAGGATTATGTATAGATTGGAATTTAAGTATTTTAATCAATACATTTTACAGGAACTGAAATTGCATGCTTTATATTATTTTAGATTGTAATATATAGTGTGGCCTTATTCTCTGCTGCACTGGAGTGCCAACAAGCAGTACGTGTGCTGTTCTAGGAATT
This sequence comes from Polypterus senegalus, assembly GCF_016835505.1. NCBI lineage: Eukaryota > Metazoa > Chordata > Cladistia > Polypteriformes > Polypteridae > Polypterus > Polypterus senegalus. The sequence goes on from NC_053154.1 coordinate 241,203,303, forward strand.
AAATGAAAAAATTTAGTTGACAACTAATGTGGCTTTTTTCTCTTGTCAGTAGTAATTTGAAAACACCATATTTAATACTGTATCATATAAATGGGTGGATCTTTTTCAGAATAGATTGTTTAATATTATTTTTTTCTGGTATTATGACGTCCCAGTCAAGTGGAAAAATATGTAGACCAGAGTGTTTTGTCAGGTTTGCCAACAGAAATGTAATATGTCTAAATCACTATGTGAAGTACAAACATGTTCTGAAGGATAACATTGGTTTCTTTCTCTGACCATCTGACCACATTTACAAACAAAAGTGCTTGATTGAGCTGGTTTTCTTGGTTATACAAAAAGTAAAGCTGCCGTTATTTGCAAAACATTAGCTTTGTTAATGTCAAATGATTTTCATTGGTAATTTGGAACTGGCAAACTGTCTGATATTTAGTGAATTCTTAACATCAGTCATACATTTAATGTGGAAGATAACCAATTCATCACTAAGTCTAGTCTCCCTTGTTAACCAAACAAGGTGTCTTTCATGAGGTAAATCCTTGGGAATCAACACTGCAGCATTACAGGAAAAGGATTAGGACACCCTATAGTTGTAGCTCAGAACCAACAGGTGTTTGCAGACACAAACAAGGCAGACATTTGTAGCAAGAAATATAGTTCTTTGCAAACAAATTATGTTAAGTGTGGCTAAAGATTGCTGATAAACAAACTAATATTTAGTACATTGTTAAAGAACAACCTCAGCCTAGTAAAGTTTGAGAAAAGGTGTCTTCAGGCTAACACTGGTACAGGCCATCCATACGCTGATCACAAAAGATGATGTATTGTGCTCTTTGCCAATTTAAAAATGCAGGAGACCAGAGCGGGTGAAAAAGGAGGCACATACTAGCAGGCTCATTGCTATCTTTCTGGATTGTCACCTTCCAGGCTTGAAAAAAAAAAGATAAACATAGCTTCTCCTTTCACTCACTCCCTCTGTATTTCTTGTGTTTCATAAGTCAAAGGGCTATGGAAGATTTAAGCGTTTGTGGAAAAAGTGCCAAAATAAAAAAGTTAATGAATTTAGGTAGAAAATACTGTTGCTTAACTGGGAAATATGAATCTGTGAAGAACAGGGGAAAGCACATGAATCTGATTATTTTAAGGTGCATGCACCATATAGCTTTGTTGGATTATTTAATTAATAAATAATTTGGTTGGCTCATTTGCAGAAACAATGGGTATCAGCTTTTTCCCCTTTTCTTTTTTACATAAAGATTTTGGTTTTCCTTCAAGCAAACACAAACTGACTGCTAGAAAGGATTTACTCACTCTGATCCTGACACTTCCTTGACTTCAGAGTTTTCAGTCTCTGACCGTCGTGTTTGGAAAAAAGTTCATGCTATTATTGTAACCAGGACAAAATCATATGTGAGCAAAGGACAATGAAAAAGGTAGCCAAAAGTTCAGGAGATAAAGAGTAGTAAACAAGGTGAAAACTAAATCATGTGTTAGAAAACAAAGCCTTTGAATAAAGAAACCAAGATTTCAAAAACCAAAACATTGCTCACAATATCTAGTCTAAATAAGAAAAAATCTATCAATACCTAGTAATCCATTGGCTAACTAAACACCAAACAGAAAATAGATTAGTTTTAGAAAATTTGCGTGGAGATACAGATACATCTTCTGGCTACTATCACCTCTTGCGACAGGGGCCAGTAGGATATGTTTTTCATGAGTCATTGTCATGCCATGTTGTTGTGCTTTGAGTTTGGATTAAAGAGTTATTATAACAAAACCATAGTTCTGAATTCTGTCTTCACTCTTGACATAGTGTCAGAAATTTAGTCGCACCCATGCAGACCTGAAAAAAGAAGGAAAATGTCAAAGTTAAATGCACCGGAGTCTTTTGATTTCACGCAACCAGCGTCATGGCCGAGGTGGAGTCAGCAGTTTCGGATTGCTACGAAGCTAAACAAAGATGAAGTAAATTCATTAGTTAAAAACTATCCAGTCTGTCAGGAGTGCAGTTTGTTGTATTTGACGGAGACAAGGCAAACCGAGAACATTCCCAATGCTAGCCGGGACATTCCAGTTTTTACAACCATAAGAGCCAACAGGGACACTAAACATTGTGGCAAAAGCAAAAGTTGGGGAACTCGCACTGTTTATTAACTTCAGATGGTATAACCCAGGAAACGTAACAGTTAAGGAAACAATCTGCTGTCGGGACATTGAACTATTAGCAGTAGGTAATATTTATAGTAGGTTATATTTATGTATCTAGATTGCAAATACCATACATTGCATCCAATGTTCATATTGCTTACTATACGTCAATATTGCTGCTACTTCTTTGTCTTGTGTTTGCACAGTGTCTTGTCTTGTTTGTATTTTAATTTTAAATTTTAATTTTAATTCTGTTTTTAATTTATTTTTAACTTATTATTTGCACTTCATGTTGTTACACTGTGGACGCTGAGCTTCACAATTTTTTCGGTCTGTATACTTGTGTATGGTTGAGATGACAATAAAGTTCGCTTTGACTTTGACTTTTGAGGTGTCTGGCCATGCTACATGCCCGGAGAATTTTCTCACGTCAGTGTAGTTGTTGTTTACATTCCTCCATGGGCGGACACAGGAACAGTGTGTGATGTCATACTCTCAACCATTGCGAGACTTTAGACGCAACATCCAGAGGCTTCCTCTGCCATTTCTGGCAATTTCAATCATACTGCACTGGACTTCTTTCGGTATGTTAATTGTCTCACTAGAAAAAACATGACAATTGACCATCTTTATGTGAATGTGAGGGATGCTTACCAAGGCACTCCCCAAACCCCCCACTGAGCTGTGACCACAATCTGGTTTACCTAGGGCATAAATACAAGCCTGAAGTTTAAAGACAACCCACAACTATACGCTTCTTCAGGAAATGGTCTCCTGAAGCTGAAAATGCTCTTTGAGACTGTTTTGAGTCTACTAACTGGAATGTTCCACAAGAACCACATAGAGAGGATATTGAGGCAATTACAAACTACACGACAGACTATCAGAACTTCTGTATGGACACTGTTGTTCCTGATAAAACTGTACTCTGCTTTGCTAATAATAAGCCCTGGATTACCAATGATGTTAAGGGCCTTCTTAACAAGAAGAAGAGAGCATTCAAAAACAAGGACCAGCTGAGGAGTGCACAGAAGAAATATAAGGTTCGACTAAGAGAAGCTAAGGAGTCCTACAGAAAGACGGTAGAGCATAAGCTACAGGAAAATTACATCAGGGAGATTCTGGATTGTGTGAAGACCATCACAGGCTGTAGGCAAAGAAACTGTAGTACAGAAGAGTACCATGTGGAAGGGAGCAAATGAGTTCAATCTCTTCTACACTGGTTCGACTACCGTGCTCCTCCTTTAACTGCCATAAACTCACTGGCCACCACACCCTACCAGACAGCTGCTCATCCACCCCTCTGTCAAGCTGCCAGCATAGATCATGCAGCCCTCTCCCCGCAACAGCATAATGGCACATCAGAAGGTGCCAACAGCCATCCTGTTTCCCCTGCCCCTGTTTCTCACACCATCACTGCTGACCAGGTTAGAGAAGAACAGAGGAGACTGTGCCCTAGAAGGTCAACTGGCCCAGACAAGATTTGTGCAAGACTTCTAAGGGCCTGTGCTGCTACACTCTCAGAACACTGCCAGCACATCTTCAACCTGAGCCTGTGACTGGGGAGGGCCCCCACTCTATGGAAGACCTCATGTCTCATACCTGGTTCCCAACAAAGTGAGATCCAGTGATCTGAATGACTTCAGGCCTGAGTCCTTAACATCATGTACACCCTGGAGCAGCTACTTCTTTATCTGCTCAGACCACAGGTGAATCACGCAGTAGACCCCCTGCAATTTGCCTATCAAGAGAATGTCCCACTCACATCTGAACAAAAGATGTAATGCTGAGAGGATCATGTTCTTTGATTTTAAAGCCCATTGCGGCACTTCCTGTGTGATTTTGGGCTATACAAAAATAAACTGTATTGTATTGTATTTTCCAGTGCCTTTAACACCATCCAGCCCCTCCAACTGAGGGACAAGCTGTCCAGGATTGGAGTGTACCTGGTGAACTGGATTACAGATTAACTCACTGGTAGACCTCAGTTTGTCAGACTGGGGAACTGCACATTGCAGACTGTAATCAGTAGCACATTGCCCCAAAGCTTTCAGATGCTAGCTTGTTCTCCACACTTGATGCCTCATCAGGTTTTTGGCAAATTCTGCTTGATCTAGACTGCATAAGGTTGACCACCATCATAACCCCTGTTGGAAGATTCTCTTTCATTAGGCTACCATTTGGGATTACATCAACTCCAAAAGATTCTTCTAAGGGATATGAGCAGACTTTTATAGGAACATAAAAGCATTGTGGTGGTCAAGGATGATATTTTAGTCTATGGCAAAAATCAACCTGAACATAAAGAGAATCTTCAGGCTGTTCTTAAAATGATTAAAGACTGAAACTGAATCATGGCAAATGTTATTTTAATAAATCAAAACTATATAATTAAAAATATTGGCATTATGCCAGATAAGGCTAAAGTAAAACCGATCACAGAAATGCCAAATCTGATTAATGTTGTGGAGCTCTGACAAATGCTGAAAATGATCAACTATCTAGGCAAATTTGTCCCTGGGCTGTCTACAGATCTTCAACCCAAGACCTCATTGCTAAAGAATGAAAAGGGTGGACATAGATGGTAGCACAAGAGCAATCGTTGAACAAGGTAAAACAGTTGTTAGTCTCTCTCTTGCTTATTATGATGCTAGGAAACCAACAATAGTTAGTGCTGATGGCTTAGCTGCTGCACTACTACAAGTCCATGGTGACACAGTTCGTGCAGTTGCTTTCTGCTCAAGAACTTTTAACAGAAACAGAACGCAGATGCTCTCAAATTGAAAAACAGTGTCTAGCAGCAGTGTGGGCATGTGAGCAGTTTGCCTGATACTTGTAAGAAATGGAAGGATTTTGTCTGCAAACAGACCACAAACCCTTGGTTCTACTGATTAACTTCTACAGTATTGATCGTGCCCCCTTGAGATGTCAGTTCGTACTGATGAAAGGTATTCATTTCAATGTAAAAGCAATACATATTCTTGGCAAGCAACTAATAGTTGCTGATACACTCTCTAGGAATCTGTTAAAGAAATGTGACTTCTCAGATAATGAGGAAGAAGTAAAAACATTTTTTGAATTAGTTGAGAGATTCAAGGAAGTGTCAACATTGCAGTTGAACATTAATGAAGAAGCAACGCTAAGTGATACCGACATCTAGGTTTGTGAAGAGTTTCTTACCAGAGGACTAAACCAGACACATGCCCTCCTGTCTAAATGGATATTATGCTGCCAGAGAATCTCTTTCAAAGGGAGATTGGTTGTTACTGTTTGAGGATGTGTCCAAATCCATGAAGGGCAACAAGGCTTATGAAGTGCCACCAGAGAGCAAAAATTTCAGTGTGGTGGCTTAAATTAGGAAATGACAGCAACAGAAAAGAGACAGTGTGTGCCTTTGGTAGAGATCACAGTCCTAGTCAAAGTAAAGAACCTCTCATTATTACATCTCTTCCTTCCAGTCTCTGGTATAAAGTAGCAACAGATTTGTGTGAACTGAACGATAACATTTGCCTTGTGGCAGAAGACACTGAAATTTCTCAGTTACTGTCATAATCTAGCCAGCAGGTAATGAACAGACTCAAAAGTATCTTTGTTAGATGGGGTGTGCCTAGAGAGCTGGCACACAGTTTTCTTCAGTGGAGTTTTGGCAGTTTTGTCAGACGATGATTTTTGTCATACAATATCCAGCCCCCATTTTCCTCAGTCTAATGGAGACGCAGAGAGAGCAGTCCAAACTGCAAAACATATTTTCTGTCAGCCTGTTGCCCACATAGCACTTGTGTGCTATTAAGCAACACCTCATGCTGCAACAGAAATGAGTCCAGCCCAGCTGATTATTGGTCAACAAATCAAAACTAACCTGCCCATGTTTGAGCACAAACATCAACCCCAAGCTATTGATCACAAAATGGTGAGGAAAAAAGATAAAGTAGAAAAGCAAGCATACAAGTTCTTCTATGATTGAAGACACTGTGACCATGCCTTACCAGGTCTTCTCCCTGGAGGTAAAGTTCTCGTAAAGCTTGACACAAAGAAGAGCTGGAAAACCCCACCGTTGGTAGTGAATTAAACACTTGACCCTTGGTCATATATAGTTCAATTTGAAGATAACGTTGTCTTACACAGGAATCACAAACAGCTGCGGTCAGTTCCCAGGCAAACAACTTTTGCTGAAAGCAGTCATTCTCAAGAAGGAACAGAAAAAGGTCTGGCTATTCCTCCAAACAGAGGATGAAATTCTTAATCCAACTGTTGGTGGTCCTGTAATTCTTACTTCAGATATAGCTCCCACAATTACAACAAGGAGTGGAAGAGTAGAGAGATCGAAGAACGCTATGGTGATACCTAAAAAGAAATTGACACTTATTCATGTAGAGCAGTAATGGCAGGTTGTAATGCAACAACTCCTGGTGTTGCTATATTGATGATAACTCAAGTTAAATATTACCTGTAATAGGAAATGTTTTAAGAAAGTTCTTGTTTTGTTAATAATGTTTTAGGTGTGTTTGTTTTCAGAAAGAAAGGAAATATGGAGATACAGATGTGCCTTCTAGCCAATCAGATGAGTAATATGTAAACTACTACCACCTCTTGGGGGTTGTGCCAGTGGGATATGTTTTTCATGAGTGTCTGACATGTCATTTTGTTGTGCTTTGAATTTAGATTAAAGAGTTATTATAACAAAACCATAGTTCTGTGTTCGTGTCTCCACTTGTGACAGTTTGTAACCAAAAATCTTAGATACTGGGTGAAGCATGCTACTATTTAAATAATGTTAGTCACACCCATGACAAAAGAGCAACGTAACAGTACCATGATAACAAAAATGATGTAACTATAATGATGAAAATAAATAACTATAAGAAAAATAATAACAAAAAGGAAGCAAAGTAAAACAAAAGAATGTACATGTTTTCTACATTTGTTCAGCAGTGACCTTAAGGTTTTGCTGCTTATTTTCCCCTCAAAATGAAGCTAGGTTGTCTCTTAAACTAATTACTTTTGGATCCAAAAGATTTACTGACCCTCCCATGATTTTTTTGCCACAGATTTGTCTAGTCTAGTGTATTGGCTATTAAACCTCTACCATTCTAAATAAAACAAATGACCTTGAATCCGTTAAGGTAAAAAGTATGTTAGCTTTTTAGTCAGAAAGATCATGTTTTAAATTACACTTCCTTTTATCCAGTAACATGTTAAATACATAGGTTTACCTCAGTCACTTGTTTTTTTGCAGAATTTGACAATAACTTTATGCAACAATCTAGAGATACAGCATAAAAATAATGCACTTTGTTTAAGAATGGATTTTTTTTTATTTCTGATGCTGTGCATACTACATATATCATGCATTCTTACAGTGTAAAATTAATATAGGTAATATGTTTCCACATGTATGAACTACTTGCTGTCAGTTTTCCCACAAAAAGCTCAGTTTCATTTTTGCCACCTAAAACTACAATGTGTACCAGTAAATGGTGCCCTTTTAATGACTCTTAAGGAAGCTAAAACTATTAAAATAATAAAATAATATTTATTTACAGTTAAATAGATAGTAGAGGATTTCATGTGGGATTACCCAAAGTACAATGCATATATCCATCCATTATCTATTCCGCTGTATCCCAACTACAGGGTCACGGGGGTCTGGTGGAGCCAATCCCAGGGTGCAAGGCAGGAATCAAACCCCGGGCAGGGTGCCAGCCCACCGCAGGGAGTGCACACATACACACCAAGCACACACTAGGGACAATTTAGGATCGCCAATGCACCTAACCTGCATGTCTTTGGACTGTGGGAGGAAACTGGAGCACCTGGAGGAAACCCACGCAGACATGGGGAGAACATGTAAACTCCGCGCAGGGAGGACCCGGGAAGTGAACCCGGGGCTCCTAACTGCGAGGCAGCAGCGCTACCCACTGTGCCACCTTGCCACCCACAACACATACAGAATACAATAAAAGCTCTACGTCTACTTTAAACATTTCTCTTTAGCTCTTGCATTCCCCTGTACCCAGTAGGGTGGTCGGCCTGTTTGCCCATATCAGAGTACCTATTGAAGTTGTCTATTATCATGTCACTTCCCTTTTCTTTCTCACTGTCTCTATCACTGTCTGTGTCTATCAGTTATAAAAGAAACTGGTCTATTTCCTCTGCATTTATTCCAAAATCTCCTCCTCATTTTATTTTCAAAGTATACTTTACCTTAAAGTGGCTTAAAACAGAGGTCATTTTCAGCTTAAACCCTCATTCAGAGTGAGAGGAAGCCCTATATTTGTTACATGATACAAAGCTGATGATCTCTCTAATGATCCCTGGTTTAAGTGTATACCTGAGCTCTCAGAAGCTCTCAAAGGACTGAATCAAAACAACAAAATGAAAACAACCTCTGAGCTGTCAATTTCCTAAAAGTAATAGCACAGTTCCTTTCATACAAGTCATCTCTAACCTTGAATGGGCAACCTAGAAGATTTTTCCATATAATGGCTTCATGCCGCAGCCTATTTGGCAGGAGGTCTTATAACATATCTGGCCTCTCCTCTCTCTCTCTCATCTCAAGACCAAGATTCAAGTGCCTGCTGAGTTGCCTACCCTTTTGTAAACTTAGCACACATACACTGTTTACTGTTCTCTCCTCTGGGATCCTACATTCCCACTCTGACATGTGCAGACCCTTTCCTGTTATGTGTTTTTCTCCCTCTCTTCCTTTTATCTTCAGTGGAAGTGTCAAGTGGGAGTTTTCATTGCCTAGTAATGCCTTTACCTCAGGCAGCCCTTTATCCAATGAGCACCCATTTACAATTGGTTGATGTAAGGCTCTTAAAATGAAACTTGTCTTAATTACAGGATGATTCTGAAGATTAAGTCCAAGCTGTTTAAACTTGGTGTGTCCTGTGATCAATCTCTGCACATTTTTTTCATGCAATCCAATGTAGTTGAGTGTTTTAAATCATTTGACCACCTATTGATGTAATCTATTGTTGCAATAATGTTCTATTAAACTTGCATTTATTCTCACCAGAGAAAAAGAGAAGTTCTTATATTACGTATATATACTACTGATGAGTGACCTGTTGGCTAAATTCACAATGTTATCTGTGTATCCCAACATGATTGCATATAGAAGCTGCTACCTATGAGCTATCTTGCCATTTTTCTCAATGTTTTCTCTTTCAACTTCTCAGTTCCCTATTCACATAAACCTCTTAGGCATCAGTCACTCAGCATTTGGATACTATTCAGGTCCTGTTGAGGCCAACAATCTCTCTCACTATGTTGAAGCCAAAAGGCTTTTTCTATTTTGCACAAAAACAGTACATGTATTAATGATTTATACATGTAGTGAATATTTAGTTTGCATTACTTGACAAATCATTGAAAGAATTAGATTTTTTATTGTATTTGTTATTTTTAAATCTGTATGCTGTTGTACTTGTGTATGTGCTTGTAAGTTACTATAAAGTTGTGGTCAATCTTTTCAGATTTTTGGTGAAATATGTATTAGACAATTTCCAAAAAACATTTTTTCTGAAAAAGTCGTTGAAGAATTTGATCTTACTTTAATGCGTTTTGGCATTAAACACACTATAAATAGCGATCAGTCCCTCAAGCTTTGTGGTAAATTATGAAAAAACTAGCCAACCCGCGGTGTATCATACTCCACATAATCAGGCCGGTTTTTTAATGATTTTTAAGCACAGGGAGAAAATTAACATTTGAAAAATCTGTAAAGTAATAAATCAGCAAGAAAAGCAACATTGTAACAATGCACAGAACGAACCAACACACAATTGTCCGTGACTGAAAACTGGCAGACCACCATCGCTCATGTGCCCACCTCCAACTCGTCACTTGAGTCATTGTTGTCTTTGCACAGTCCACATGCACCTGTGAGTCACATACACTTTCCGTGTTCCTGCAGGAGCATCTAAGAAGACGCATGTTTGTCGCGGATGCAAATTGCTGTATGTAGCGTGTAAAACAGTTTGCTGTGGTGCACGCGGTCATGCGTTGTAACAGAAAACACGGTTTTTAAAGACTGTTTACTTCATTGTGTTTTAACCTCAGTTGTAAAGGATTGTTTTAAGGATCCCATGGGATACCCCTCACAAACCGTTTTACATGCTGCATATGGCGATTCACCTCCGGCATGGCTCCTTCCTGCGTGCGCCATAGGTGTCTTACTTGTCAGCGGCTTAGTGAATCCATGCCCCTTCCGGCGTGCTTTCCATGGGTGTCTTGCCTTAGTGAATTATATATATAGATACTATGCAAAAACTATGAATACCTTATTGCTAATGATTTTCAGGGTAAAAGTGGGAGTTTCTTCCAAGCTGAATTTATAACTCACATAGAAGTGAACTTTATCATGATAAAGCTGAATACTGCATCTGCAAGCAAGACAAGTTTACACACTGTCACTTGGAGAGCATTTGTGAACACTGCCATTTTGTCAGTATTGGTAAACTTTGTAACTATGATACAAACCATAAACCACAAAATAATAATTTGATACTTGCATCTGCTGCACTGGTGAAATACACAAAAAAGGTACAGTAGCACGTTTTAAACAAAATCAAAAATGGCAGAAAGATTAGATACTATACATGCAGTAGTCACTTGCAGCAGAGCAAGATGATGCAAGCTACAGAAATGAATTCATCATGGAGTGTAATGTTATTGATAATGCCATTTGGGGGTTCCCCACCCAGCATATTTCCAGCCAGTCATAATTTTATTTTTTGGTTTTCTTCTGCAGTAAGTTCATATGGCCCCATGTGCAGAAGAGCATGAGCAGTGACTTTGAATGACCTGTGCACTTCTGTGATTTCACTCTCATTTTGTGTGTATGGAGCACATGTAGTTGCCCTAGTCCAAATCTGCCAAATGTCAATTCTGGCTTATAAATATTCTATACAAAAATGGTGTATGATTTACAAATGTAATGCTTGTGGGCAACATTAACAAATCATTTAATAATAGAAGTATTGGTTTTGATTTCTAATGCAAGGAGGAAATGTGACAGGATCATTGTTTGTTTATGTGTTTAAATATCTAACTATTATATTTGATCCCAAAACTTGTCCCATAATTCTTAACTATAACTTTTCACTATAGTGAGTGGTAAGCCTTTTTTAAAAATATAATTTTACTGAATCTTTTTGTTCCTTTCTATTTCAACAATTTGAAGCTGTTGAGTAAACTCATGTGGCTCCATAACAATTTTCAGAATCTGTCTTCTAAGAAGGCATGTAAGAATTCTCATATTTTCTTCATTTACATATTGTATGCTATTCTAGCTCTGGATTTGACATAAGACAATATGCATGCTAAATTGAGTATGCCATCTTGCAAATTATCCTGGACACTATGACACTGAAGACAACGGCACATGGGAATTTGAAACTCACAATTGCATGACTATACAAGAGATTATTACAGTGCCACATAAGAGCAAAAACATTGATTTTTGCAGTACTATGCACTGTTTTTTGTTACGTCTACGTACTGTATATTACCACTGGTATTACATAGATGCTTTGCATCTTTGTAAATGTCACAAAACATCAAATAATAGCAGGCTCCTCGTTATTTCCATTCCTCATTTTTTGCTAGAAATCTAAACTTGCCTACTTGTCAACAAGAGTTGTTTAACTTGTTCATAAACATATTCAAACTTAAAATTAGTAAAATGTGAAGAATGCTGTTTTTGGCTTTATGTAGATCTACTGATGTTTTCTGACTTTTAAAACATTGTATGATGATGCAATGTGTGATTTTTTTTTTTTTAGCCGTTATTGGATGACACCAATCGTTAAGTGAATTGCAAATTTCAATCCATTGTGCTTTGCCATTAGGGTAAATGGTAGTGATTTATATGAGATAGGAAATATGCTAAACTCTGTTTGCATGGTGGGGAAAGGTAATCATCTTTTATATTAGAATCTTGGTTCTAACACTTTAGAGAACAATTCAGACCGGCAGCAAAAGGGCATTGATTTACTATCCATGAAAATTGAAAAATAATGGCTTTTAACATGTAGAAAAACAGACACTGACAAAAAAATAAGAGTAATGTTGGGTGTGGAGGGTTGGGCAGTGATTAAGCAAAATGTTTACATAAAGAAATCTCAAATTTTAAGCTGTAAATGTTAAGAATCAAACCAGAGAAATGCTAATACTTTCTTATTTTTGTTAGATTTTTCAATTTCTGCTTCTATTTTCTCCTAGCATTGCATTTTTCCATCTGTTTTCTGTTTTGTTAATTGTGTACAATTTGTTTTGTTGAAGAATGGTAAAAGAGTTTAGTAACTTGTGGTGGTCAGCTGGGGGCTTATGCCTAGCCGGGATGCCTGGAAGGACCGGGAGAGGGATTATACCTCCCCTGGGCCACGAAAGGGCAGCCGCCCTGGTCTGTATGGGGGCCACGGGAACCGAGCATGGAAGCTCAACCCTATTGGGGCCCATGGCCACCACAAGGGGGCACCCAGAGAATGGTGGAGCCCTGGATGGCAGCACTTCCGTCACACCTGCGGTATTTTCCATAGTCATTATCAGATGGTCATGCTCAAATTCTCTTAGCACTCATTTACTAGTGAAATATCTCTATTGAGTGAAGTTATTTTCATTTTGTCATATTTATTCACACATTTAAAAACACTTTTCACAGTCTAGCATGTATATAAATGTACCAGCCAGTACTTGTGAAAATATAGGCTAAAATAAAATTAATATTGAATAAAAAAGTTCAGTTCTTAGAAATGTCCTTCTCGGGTTAGGTCCATGAGTTCTAGTGAAAAGTCAGGCACCTAGCCCAATTGCTGATTTTTCTACATTTCTTCAGTTGTTCCCACCTTGGCTAATCCCACGGCTGCCACCAAATGTGACAGTGCAGGTTGGCTCCAAGAGTCCTGTAGCATTCACGAGCCTCTTGAACCCACCACTGTCGATAACATTCTATTGCCAGGGGCTGGAACTGAATTCCTTTCCCAATTAGGTCAATCACAGGAGAGGGAGAATATTTCCACTAGATAAGCTACAGTAATAGTTATGCCTGGGTGAAGCCTGAAAGAACTACTATAGAAGAAAGCATTTGATAAGGTGCCATATGAGAGGTTGGGAATCAAACTAAAAGAAGTTGGAATTCAGAGTGATGTTTGTAGTCAAGTAAAGTTGGGGAGCATGCACTGGTATTGTGCGTTGCCCCACCCAGTACACGACAAAACAACTCGGGATCCTGGTTTGCAACCCCCCAGGCAGACATGTAGTCCAGTCCCAACCTCCAGAAATAACCCCTGTATCTGTCGCAACCAGGTGTTACGTGGGTGACCCCTTGGCCTGGTCTAGCCACTTGGGTCCCCAAAAACGAGGATCCTAAGAGCTGGATCACCCTCGGCGAAACGCGCCACATGGCAATAGTGCCATAACTGACGCTCCCTCACAGTGCAGGTAATGTGACTCATTCGGGACTCCATGAGCAATCGCTCATTCGACACAAAGTCTAACTAACAGTACCCAAGGATTCTCTGAAGAGACACAGTACCAAAGGAGTCCAGTCTTCATCTCAGGTCACTGGATAGCGTCCATGTCTTGCAACCATATAGCAAGACAGGAAGCACCAGGACTCTAAAGACTTGGAACTTTGTCCTTTTCCAGAGATATCGGGAGTGCCACACACCACTGCTGATGGCTGTGCCCAAAAGGTCATTAAAGGCCTGGATCTTGGCTTTTATCCAGGACACTCGTAAGCTCAGATACTCAGACTCCTCACTCAGTCTCTCGAAAGCCTCGAGACTTAAACCTTTGTCATTTTGCATAGATATCGGGAGTGCCACACACCCGTTTCCAGCGACCTCATGAACCCCCCATGCTCTCCCAATCTGTCTACTGACTTCATAGGAAGAGTCACTAGAGACATGAATCTCACTGCCAAGGTAAGTAAACCTCTCAACAGGTCGACACTCTCTCCGCAAACAGACACACTGCTGATGGCTGTGCCCAACAGGTCATTAAAGGCCTGGATCTTGGTTTTTATCCAGGACACTCGCAAGCTCAGGCACTCAGACTCCTCACTCAGCCTCTCGAACGCCCTGATCAGAGCCTCCATTGACTCTGCAAACATCACAGCATCATCGGCAAAGTCAAGATCCGTGAATCTTTCTTCACCAGCAGATGCCCTACAGCTGCTGGACCCCACGACCTTGCCCAACAGAGTAGGAGCAAGAACACACCCCTAACGAACCCCAGAATCAACTGGGAAAAACTCAGAGGTCCTGCCTCCACTCTGTACAGCACTCTGCAAAGGCCGCAAAGAAACTCTGCCGATATTCGTGTTTGCGTTCCATGAGAACCCTCAGTGCCAGGATGCGGTCGATGGTAGTCTTCTTAGGCGTAAAACCAGACTGTTCCAGTTTCTGGTAAGTGAACAAGTGATCACGGAACCTATTGAGGACAACCCTAGCAAGTACCTTACCAGGCACCGAGAGCAGTGTTATATGCCTGTAGTTGCTGCAATCCAAGTGATCACCCTTCCCTTTCCAGATAGGGACGACAAGTCCCATTTTCCAGTCAGTTGGGATGATGCCAGTCTCCCAAATGGAAGCAATGATTGCTTGTAGTGCCAGGAGGACAGCCTTACCACCAATGCAAAATTGGCTCAGACACAGGAGTGTTATGGTGCGAGGAACCTTATCAGAATTGTCTGACATGAAGAGTGGTGTTCAACAGAGGTTGGTGCTAGGACCACTGCTGCTTTTATTATATATACTAGACATTAAGCCCGTTAAAATAACGGGTGCTAGAACAGTAGTGCATAAACATTTGTATGAACAGTCTATATTAAATGGCAAGGGACTTTGTATGCGGCTGTAATATGCGTCACTGTATTGTGTGCCTTTAATTTTCTCTCTCAGTAATACTGGTTTGTAATTCCATAAAATGCCTGTAATTTTATCTGACAGTAATACATTGGAACCTCGGTTCACGACCATAATTCGTTCCAAAACTCTGGTTGTGACCCGAAGTAATTCCCCCCATAGGATTGTATGTAAATACAATTAATCCATTCCATACCGTATGAACTGTATGTAAATATAGATTTTTTTAAGTTTTTAAGCACAAATATAGTTAACTATACCATAGAAAGCACAGCGTAATAGTAAACTAAATGTAAAAACATTGAATAACACTAAGAAAACCTTGAACAACAGAGAAAACTAACACTGAAAGAATTTGCGCTATAGCCTTATGACCCGCTCGCTAAAAACTTTTAAGCACAGGGGAAAAAAAATTAACATTTGAAAAATCTGTAATTTAATAAACAACCAAGAAAAGTAACATTGCAACAATGCACGCGCGCCTGTGTGTCTGTCTGTCTGTCTCTCGCCTGTGTGTGTGTGTGTGTGTGTGTCTGTCTCTCGTCTGTGTGTGTATGTGTCTGTCTGTCTGTCTCTCGCCTGTGTGTGTCTGTCTGTCTGTCTTTCGCCTCTGTGTGTCTGTGTGTCTGTCTGTCGCGCGCGCGCCTGTGTGTGTGTGTGTGACTTGCGTGCGCCTGTGTGTATGTGTCTGTCTCTCTCTATCTCTGCACAGTGAATGCACAGGAAGAGACTGAACACGTGCTGTGTGGCCCCGCACATGCGCACTTCTCCAGAAGACACACACACGGACACCGCGCGCCTGTGTGTGTGTGTGTGCGTGACTCGCGCGCGCCTGTGTGTGTGTGTGTGTGTGTATCTGTGTGTGTGTATCTGTCTCTCTCTGCACAGGGAATGCACAGGAAGAGACTGAACATCTACTGTGTAGCCCCGCGCATGCGCACTTCACCAGAAGACACACACACATGGACACTGGACGCACACAAGGGTTTTATTAAAGAGTAAACAATTGGATAGAAACATAAGTAACAAACTGGTCAAGTGTGCAGATAATACCAAGCGAGGTGGATTAGCAGATAATCTAGAATCCATTGTATCATTACGGTGGTACTTGGACGGTATACAGGCTTGGGCAGATTTGTGGCAGATAAAACTTAATGTAAGTAAATGTACATGTGTTACATGTAGGAAGTAAAGTGTTGGTTTGAATACACAGTGGGAGGTCTGAAAATTTAAAGTACACCTTATGAGAAGGATTTAGGAGTCGTATTGGACTGAAATCAACTACCAGACTGTATTCAGAAGCCATTAAGACGACTAACAGAATGTTAGCTTATATAGCACAATGTGTAGAGTACAAGTCCAAGTCTCACACAATTGCTGTTGTTTAGGAATGAGTGCTGCAATAAAGTTAGCATCCTCGCTACATCCATAGGCAGCAAAGAGTGTAATCAGCATTAGTTTAATGTGTTCATCTCCTGAAAATTTTTATTATTTAAGCATTCAATAAATTCAAAATTTCAAGCATTGGTGCAAAGATTAATTGTGCAATAAGAGTTCAAAACTGTATTTCAGCTTGTGCTGTTTTTGGCAAGAGATTAAAGAGCACCAGTGCTACCAAGTGAGAAATTTAATCTAGAGTCACTATACATAGTTTTAAATGTAGCTCATTGCTGATCACTGGTGCAAAGAACTTTAGTATATCGATTAGCTAATTACTTTCATTCTCAGTCCTAATGCTGTTTTCTTTTTCCTATAATGCATGGATTTTCATTTTAATTGATATTTTATATTCAGTAACAATGTGCTATTTTTATTAGTAAAGGAGGTAGAAGTGCTTACCCACATTTCAATGCTTAAGTGTAGTTTTTTTTTTACAGAACTACTTCATATTGTAAAATGAAGTATATTTATTTCTTGGAAACTAAAAAATGAAAATCAAGTACTAGGTCTCTTTTTAAATTAGAAATAATTGTGTAATTTAAATCTTTACAAGAAAGTACTTGTAAGCCTCTGTTTACTGTTTTGTTGTTTGTTTTTTCATAGTATAAATGTATTTAAATGATTTTTAAATTTTACTTTTTTCACTATTGGAAATATTTTGTTGATATTTATTTCATTTCAATTTATTATTATATTGCACACTTACTTCAACAAACCCCGAGAACTGAACATATGTATGAAGGTAAAAGGAAAACATAACATATAGTAAAACATGTACAGTACTTCCGCTAGAAGTTCCAACTTCCAATTTTCAGTGATATTCTTAAGAGGATTCTTTACTATTAAATTGAAATAATGTGCTTGCATTGTACTTTGCATCAGCATCTGAAAGTGCAAGTATGGTTGTATGTATCCTTTAGCAGTCATCACTGAAGTGCCTCGGGGGACTTGGCACTCCAGAGCATGACATTTCCTTTAATCTAAGGATGCACTTGGTCCAAAAACAGACTATGACTTTTTTACAAACCCACCTCTCTTTTAAACACTGATCCTTAGGTCTTGGTAGAATCAGAAACTGGATGGCCTTCTATCTCACAGGTTAACAAAGGGTTTTTTACCTGTTCAACAAAATATCCAACACATTATAAACCTTATCTCTAACCCCATCTATTTACTACACTGCATGGGTGTGAGTTCAGCCCCATAATCAAACTGTTATGTTTTTTTCTAATATCTTAATTTACTTTTTACCAAACAATTGATATCTTCATATTCGGCAACAATAAATTATACCTACACCATTTAAACATATTGTTGTTTAAAATATGTTCATTTCCCTTCAATACAGTCCTTTCATTTTTTTTTTCTTTGGTGGAGGTTGGTGGGTGGGCTTTAGGCAAGTTATTGCTAGATCAGAAAAATATTTAGAAGGAAAGAGAGAGGATATTATTTAAATAATAGAGGAGAAATGGGTTACATTGCCGACAATGCTGTGATCTTCGCAGAGTCAATGGAGGTTCTAATTGAGGCTCACTAGAGACTGAGTGTCTGAGCTTACGAGTGTCCTGGATAAAAGCCAAGATCCAGGCCTTTAATGACCTTTTGGGCACAGCCATCAGCAGTGGTGTGTGGCACTCCCAATATCTCTGCAAAAGGACGAAGTTCCAAGTCTTTAGAGTCCTGGTGCTGCCTGTTTTGCTATATGGTTGCAAGACATGAATGCTATCCAGTGACCTGCGATGATGACTGGACTCCTTTGGTGCTGTTTCTCTTCAGAGAATCCTTGGGTACCACTGATTTGACTTTGTGTCAACAGGCAAACCCACATAACACCTGGCTACAGCAAATAGACAACCGTTTCCCGAGGATGGGACTGGACCCTGTGTCTGCCCGGGAGGTTGCCAAATGGGATCCTGAGGTGTTGTGTCGAGTGGTGGGTGCAACAGCGCGCTGTACCAGTGCCATGCTCTCCAACCTGATCTGACCTGAATATAACAGTGCTTTTGTAGCAACCCACAGCATACAGAATCAGAATCAAAATTATTGTGTTTTATGCACCTTGTCTGAATGTTGTGATGGCTCACTCACTTGCCTGTGACAGTGTGGTACCCAATCACTTTTTTATACTATCCATACTCTCTCTGTCTGACCTTGATCTCTATTCCTTTGTAACTATGATGGCCTCTTTAAATCTCTTCTTGAGGTCTGGGTGGACTTCTCTTTGGTCTACGGGTGCCAGAATTAAACCTCCCTTTGGTGGAACCTGAACTTAATGCATCCCTGAGCCTTCCGGTGGCCTTAAAGGGCCAAGTACACAATATATCTCTTGTTTCCAATTTTATGTAGGATCATGTATTACTAATGGCTATTAGATTTTACTGCCACATAGTACACATTTTTTCTCTCTTCCTCTTCTAGTGTGGTTATATAATTTTTTTCACTACAGAATGCCTATAAGACCAGTCTATGTGCTGCCTTTGCTCTGCCAACCTGTTGTCAGAGTAGCACACCTTCAAAATCGTTGCATGTGATGTTTTTGTGAAGAAGGAACATACCGTAGATACTCGCATATAATTCGAAAAATTTATGCCTTAAAATTCATTCAAAAAAACAGTTTTGACTTATCCGCGGGGCAACACAGTGCACAGTGCTTTTATTTAAAACAGTCAATCAAAATCAGTGTTCAAAGTAAACAGTGCAGTGATTCAAAAGAACTCATTAAATAAATAATCCATAAAGCAAATGTGAAGGTTTAAAACTCAATAAAATAGAAAAACAATCCTTTAAAAACCCGGCCTAGTACCTAGACTACCACACAGCTGCCAGCGAGCACTCATTCGCTCACTTGCCCACTCGCACACACTCTCTCTCTCTCTCCTGTTTTCTCCAGCCACCTCCGTCTTTCTTTCTCTTCCTTGTTGTGTTTGTGTGTTGTTTGGTTTTTTTTTTTCCTTCTTCTCTAACTGACTCGCGCTTCTCTTTATATGCATTGAGGACAGCTGCAGCACATTAGCCACAGGAACAATCACAAGTGCGGGCAGTACCTCACCTGTGCACTAGGTGAGAAACGCCCACACCGCAGATAGCCCTGCAGCTCGCTGAGTTGCGAGCGCGGTGATTATTTATTTAAAAACTAAAACGGCCTTTGCTAAGAGATCTGTGGACCCACAACACCACATAAGCCTTTGTTGGAATTTCAAGCATCGGCTGGCAGGTGTACGCGGTTTATGAACAGATATGGGCTGTGCCTTTGTCAGCGAACAAAAATCGCACAGAAGCTGCCGAAAGATCTAGAAGAAAAGGTCAGTTCCTTTCATAAATTTTTTATCAAGCAAAGACAAAGGCATGACTTTGATCTCAGTAACATTGGTAACATGGATGAAATGCCACTGACATTTGATATGCCGGGGAATCGAACTGTAGCAGGTGTTGGTGAGAAGACCGTACTTATTAAGACAACGGGCCATGAAAAAACCCAAGTTTTACCCTCAACTTATACGCGGGTCATAACAAATTTCGTAATTTTTGGCTTAAAAAATACATTCGACTTATCTGCGAGATCGACTAATACGCAAGTATCTACGGTAATCATTTTTAGGACATCTTAAATATGTGTAAGATTAAAAAAAAAGGTTTCTGTGATTGCTTTGTGTACCAGTATATAATAAAATAAAATTAACTAAATTAGGGTGCAGCAGATACTTTTTGTGTTCGGTACAGCCTCTGAAGCTGATTACTGCAATAGTTTGCTTAAGGGTAAAAATGTTAAGCTGCATGTTAAAATGAGAATGTATTTCTTAAATGTACTGCTGTGTTAATAGTGTGTTTCCATTTTCTTTATTTGTAGCACAATCCGAATAAGCAGAAAGGGCTGCCATATGCTCCTCAACTTTTGTTTTCATACTGCTCTAACATTTGCTGTGTTTGCTGGAGGCATTAATCGCATAAAATATCCAATCATCTGCCAAGCCGTGAGTATATGAGTTCATTTCTTTGATTCTAATAATATTTTGCAATGAATTGTAGCCCTTTGTGAATTTTTGAAGGGTTTTTTACATTTTCCTTGTTGACGTATTGAATTTTTTTCTGAGGCTTTGAATGTCATACAGTTTAGCTTCATTTTTGTTGTTTATATTCGTTTTGTTTGTGAGCTGTTTCTGTAATTCCTTTGGTGGCCACTGAAAAAACAAGTATTCACTGTCAGGACACATTCAGCAGGAGGCATTGCCTTGAAAGTCACACCCTGTGATGTAATCAACACTGTCATGATTTGGTGTTTGTTTTTATTTTTTGGAGCTGTTCCCTGGTCTCAAAAAATATCTGAAATCTTTTGGTGTTTAACACTGTTCAAAATGGTGTGACAAAAGAATATGATTTTTTTTTCCTCCTGGGTGTTGCCATTTTGAGGCACTTGTTTTGATGGTAGCTATCCATTGCTATTGCAGATTGACTTTAAGTGATCAATGGTTTGTTGACTACAATTTTGGTTCCTGTCTTGGGTTTTGTTCATAAAATTTTATCATTTTGGTTTTGAGCTTGGCTTTCTTGGTTCTTATAATCCCTGTTCTGGTTCTATTTTCATTTACAACTGCTGTCACTGAGTGCAGTCAATATCGGGAAAATGTTTATTGAAGCAGGTGCTGCATATTTGTTACAATCCTGTTTTAATTTTTTATTGACATTATTCTAAGCTATTTTTTGGTCTATTTAGGGAGTTTGGAGCGTTGAAATTCCATTTCTGATCTTAGAATTTTAATACAAACAGTAATTAAAGTAATTAAAATATTTTCCAGAGTGGCGCAGTGGTAGCGTTGCTGCCTCGCAGTTAGGAGACCTGGGTTCGCTTCCCGGGTCCTCCCTGCGTGGAGTTTGCATGTTCTCCCTATGTCTGTGTAGGTTTCCTCTGGGTGCTCCGGTTTCCTCCCACAATCTAAGGACATGCAGGTTAGGTGGATTGGTGATTCTAAATTGTCCCTAGTGTGTGCTTAGTGTTTGTGTGTGTGTGTGCGCCCTGTGGTGGGCTGGCGCCCTGCCCAGGGATTGTTTCCTGCCTTGCGCCCTGTATTGGCTGGGATTGGCTCCAGCAGACCCCCGTGACCCTGTAGTTAGGATATAGCGGGTTCGATAATGGATGGAAAATATTTTCCCATCCGGATGCCATGTTTTGTAGTGGGCATCCCCATTTTGTCTGCATTGACACAGCATTGCTCAGTACGAGTGACCAGAAGTGTGCAGCGTGTGACGTCACCACTACGATGGTATAGAGGTCAGCACCATGACATTCCTGGTTATCACCATGTTGAAGATAAAAAACTTGTTTATAAGTGGGTGTGTTTATTAGTTTGATTTTCTTTTTACTAGCTGTTGCACAATGACTTTCTGACTAAGAATTTTGTTTCTGATTTGGTTTAGGTAATAGATAGTATTGATTTTTCCAGTACTTAAAGTTGGTCAGTTGAGTGATTGTTTCACCCTCTTGTCCATCTCAATATAACCTGTCTTCCTCGTTATTTGGCAGATTATAAGTAAATATATGTGTCTAAGTTTGTGAATACAAATCAAAACCTTTTTGCAGTTTCCTTTTCTTTTGAATCTTTTGTATTCAGTGTTGCGAATAAATGGAAAAATGTTGTCCAAATGAGAATTCATTTGTGGATCAGGAAATTAAGTAATTGAGGGAGTAGTATGTATGTACTCTGATTGAATAACAGGCTGAAATCATTACATGACAGCTAAACTGACCAATTATCAAAACACAAATTTACAGTGGTACCTTGGTATACGTCCACTTTGGAATAAGTCCAACTTGGTATATATCCTGTTTGGGCGCGAAACATTTTGCTTGGTATACAACCTTTGTTTGGAACACGACTCGCGTTCTAGAACACCACGCGCTACTCTTGTTAACCTCTCTCAAGACAAAGCCATGACTGCCCACGAGCATCAATACGCCAGTTGCTTGCATTCAGTTAACAACCCGCACTATAACTCTATGTGAATTTTTACATGATTTTGTGTTTTTTTGCGTAAATTTGAATTGATTGTTGAAAAGTATGAAGGTGGCTCGAGTATCCAGGACATGGCTGCTGCATAACGTATGCCGAGAACGACGATATCTATGATTGTGTAAAACAAAGACGTTATTAAAAAGTAAAGTGAGGTTAAATTTTCATTTATTTCATCTAATTGCTTTCGTATTTATGTATTTTAGTATTAAGCAGTTTTTAAATTATTTTATACAACCCCATCAATGTATAATATACCAATAATAATAGGATTACGTCCTGTTTGGTATAAGTCAAAGGATCTGGAACGGATTAAGGACATATACAGAGGCACCACTGTATAACATGACAGCTAAACTGACCAATTATCGAAACACAAAATATACCCAAAATCACAGTAAGTAAAAAGCAAAGTAAGTAAAATCTTTCATATAAATTGGTGAAACTGTCTGCAACGACAGCAATGTGAGTAATTGATCATTATTCGAAACTGAAGTGCAGAAAATAATTCCTAATATTCACAGCAGTCAGACCTTTTGCTCAGATTCAAGACTAACATTTCATTAGGTATTGGTCTTTATGGCATATTAGTTTGTCTTTGGGGTTTTAACAGTCATTAACCCTTACTAGTTCTTGCTTTACATTTTCATCTCATAGTGCAGTTAACTACTCATTTCATGACAGTAAATTTGCTTAGGTGTTGAACTACTAATGTACCTACATTTTAAATGCGGCTTATTTCTTGGAGAACAGTAAAAGGCCAATATTAATCTGACATATTTCATGAAGTTATGCAAAAATTAATTTGGTTTTATAGTAATATTGTAGTTACATTTAAAATATGTTTCATCTATTTTAAACAACAGCAACTACAAAATGGTACTAATATCTTTTATGTTATTTTTTTAAATTAGAAAATGTTTTAGTTTTGTCCTTTCTTAAATCTTGTTTTCTTGTTATTTTGTACATTTCATGCATTTTCCTTAATTGAACATTTATGTCTCTCAAATGAGTTCTTTTAACACCACAGTTGTAGGCAACATATGATGCATACAAGGAAGGACCCTAAAATTCTTTGATTTGGTTAATAGCACAGGAGTAGGGTGTAAGTTATACAATGTGCCTCCATGTATTGCATAACTATAATCATTTTGATCAGTCTGCCAAGTGGTATTATGCTGAGTTCATTGAGATGCATATTTTGAACATTTATTCTACAATCATGCATGTGACTTTAGGTTAATTTATTTTCTACAAGCTGAAAAAAGCATGTCAGGTTATATCACACATCAAGATATTAATGATGTTGTTTTTTTAATATAAACAAACTTGTTAACAAACAGTTTTCATGTGAACAGATTGTTAATAAGCAACATTACATTGAACTGCTCATGTGTCTGTGGGAAAGCATCAGGAAAAAATGTCCAGAGCAGTGGCACACACAAAACTGCATTTAGAACCATGACGTGCACATACACACCCCTCTGCACCATGACAGCACATCTGCACTCACCATATTATCAAAGAGTTTTTGACCAAAAAAGATCTCACTTCTTGTGACTTTTTTTGGGTCCCGTAATTAAAATTAAGACAAAAAGATGATAATTTGCTACCGTACAAGAACAGAAGTACAGGAAATTTTTATAGGAAAGGTAGAAGTGCTGAGACAAGTGTATTGCATCTCAAGGGAAGTATTTTGACAATTAATTGCTTTTAGTTGTAAAATAGATTTTTTTTAACAAATCAAGGAATTTTTGTGTCCCGAGCCCCACCAAATCCCATATTTTATTCTAAATATTTTTGGATTTCTGTAAATTGTGAATTTAATATAGGTGTACGCAATAGCAATACATCATGCATATACAGAAGTAAGTAATTTCTAATGTACATGTCTATTCATAATTTAATTTATGGTATGCAACAAGTATGTTAAGGTTACGGTAAGGTGAATGGTTGCACTTGTGTTGCTTGGAGTCAAAAGGAAAGAGTTAATATTAAGGACAAACTAATACTATTTGTAGCAATGAGAAAAGAAGTTTTCTTCTAACTATATCCAGAAATTGCTGTGTTCATTCTTTAGATTTTGGTTGCAGCTGTGCTAAACTGCTATACTATTTGGGCAAAAAGGTCTGCACATTTCGTGAACAACCAGACTAGTGAGGTATATATGGTCTTTTTACGTCCACACAATATAACACACTTTCAGCTGATCAAAGTATCTTCCTTGTTGCAATTTAAACCTGGTCATTGAGTTGATTTGGTATACTGTTCTGAAGTATTTTTTCCAGACTTAGCACATAATGATTGTTTTGGTATGCACCAGAGATTACAGTATGTCAGACAAGAGTACAAATGTGAGGAAAATTACGATTTGAAATAATTTATCCTGAGAAGATATTAGGTCTTGTGAAATCAGCTCTAAATTTTACTGTTTAAAAATTGAAGATGCAGCTTTAAACATGAAGATCAAGATCTTTTTTCTTCACTGAATGTCCTACTGCTTCAACAAAGTAAAGGTTATAAGTGTTTATGTTTACTTTTGAAAAGATCATTACTCGGGCTCCATTTCATATTGTCATGTGTAAAGAGTGCAGTAAAATTCCTACTTGAAATTAACTTTACTAACTTGCAACACAACACCACTCTCAGAATGATTTATTAGTTTCAAATCCTGCACTTGAACAATATCACAAAGCTGACATGGCTGATTTAGGGATTTTGATTAAAAACATGAATATTCATTCAGAGACAAGAAGATTTTTGAGGTTGAGAAACTTCATATAAGACCATTAGAACAATTTGTACAAACAAAGCTCATCAATCCTATTTGCCTGATTTTCTTCCAAAATCACATTGAGTTGCATTTTTATACGCCCTAAAGTAATCTGTGTCACAGTGCTTTGTAATTTATTCCATGTGTCTATGGTTATGTTGGTGAGGAAGAACTTTCTAACATTTATGCAAAATTTCCCCTTAAAATGTTTCCATCTTGTTAAAGAACTTGATTTAAATTAATTAACTGGTTGCCACAATACTAATTCTTTTCATAATGTTAAAAACTTCAGTCATGTCATCTTATACTCTTTATTTGCTTAAATGAAAAAGTTCAGCTCAGTCGTCCTTTATAGTTGAAATCTGGCAGTAGTTGAGTCAGGCTAATCACTGACACCTCCTTCAAGCTCCTGTGTGAAGAATGCAATCAATGAGGTTTTGAGACAGGTGCCAAATGGTATCATAGGATGTTGTCCCAAATCAAAAGATGGAGGCCAGTGTTTATTAGTTATCAAGGTTTACTTATGCCTTGCTGAAATTGACCAATATTTCAAAAGCAATAACGCATGAATGTGGGTTTGTCGCTATACATAGTGAAATACTTATAATTATTTTGAAGCAATTGAAAACAGTGTATCATCCATGAGATGTATTAATGGAAATTCAGTAAAATTTTAAACAAACTATCAAAGAGATGCAATGTGTTATGGCCAGCAAGCATGTAAAAATAAAAAATACATGGCACAAATGCATCACTGAGACACATGGGACTGTACATTGGTATTGTAACTAAAATGACAACAAGATTATAGATCTTTGGGGCACCCGAAGGCCAACCCCGTATATTATAAAGAAAATGCAGGTACAGTATTGATGCATAAAAAGAAAAAGAAAGGTGCATAGACATGAGTCTCCAAAATGGCCTGCTCAAAATGGTGGGACTTCCAGTATTCTTGGTTCCCAGCACGTTGAGGATGGTCCAGGAAGGCAGACACTGGAAGTGACATCAGAGTAGTTATGGTCATCAGTCTTCCTGTCTGCATTGAGAGGAAGACAAAAGGCATTAGTCAACAGCATCCTCTTACTTTCCAGCGGGAAATTACAGATATCTGAGTCCTTAACACTAGAATTACCAGAGCCTACTAAAAAACTCATAGATCCCGTCCTCCTTAAATCCCATCACACCTCTCCACTTCACTCCCAGATAATCAATCAAGGCATGAGCTGGGAGAAGTTCGTGCCCTTTCTAAGTCGGTGGGGGGATGGAATAGCCGGCTGCTTGCAGATTGTATTTATCAGCACATTTAGATGACAAAAGATGCTGGTAGAGAGGTGCAAACGGTTTTAAGGTGGGCCGGATCTACGAGTTTTTATTTAGACTCTGGTAATTCTAGTGTTAAACTGTCCACCATGCACATGCATGTGACAGTATAGAAAGCTACAATGGATGGATTGATATCTATAGTTTCCATTCCTCATCAGCTTGTTTAGACCATATTTGCTTTGATAAACTATATCAGTGGCAGATGTTTCCAGCTCTACGTTAGAAATATTTTCATAATATAATGTGCCTGTGCTTGTTGCAATTGCAGGAGAAACCAGCACTGTGTTGTACATTTATCTGCCCATGATAAGAATCTGTTTAGTGGCTGATTCAGCAAAATACAAGTATTTTTACATGGTATGATAAGTATTTCTAAATCATGTCTACATGGTATCCCTTCAGTAAGATTTTACTTTTCTTCTTCTTCTCAGCCCACAGAATTTCCTCTTTGTACAGCAACATCTTTGTTAGCATCAAAGCATAAAGTTGTTGCTGAATGTTAGGTTTAATAAAATTTTCTTGTGGGTTGCTGAAGCAATGCTTTGCTACTCTCCCTCACTTATATCAGTTTCACTTAATGGACACACTTTGGTTGTAGACCTCACCACTGATGAAGTAATTCTCCCACTGGAACAGGAGGAAATCACTGTGTCTAGGCTAAATTAATATATTTAAATGCTCATGTAAAGAACTTTGTTATATACCCTTTACACTTGCCACCACTAGAATACTGTAATGCAGCATGACAGCTAAACTGATAGTTAACAACATGCAGTCCAGTCCAATGAGTAAGGCATTGTATTGAGTTTGTATTGTTGATTTAGCCCTCCGTAACTCATTATGTTATCTTAAGCAACTCAGTGCTCCATTGTTAACAACATGATTTAAACAATTCTACAATATGTTTAACTAATTATAATTGCTTGGAATAATGTTTGCATGATTCTAAATTGGCCCTAGTGTGTGCTTGGTGCGTGGGTTTGTTTGTGTGTGTCCTGCGGTGGGTTGGCACCCTGCCCAGGATTGGTTCCTGCCTTGTGCCCTGTGTTGGCTGGGATTGGCTCCAGCAGACCCCCGTGACCCTGTGTTCAGATTCAGCGGGTTGGAAAATGGATGGATGGATAATGTTTGCAATAGGAAGAACTATATAAGATAAAGTTTATTTGTATTATCAAGCTCTTACTGCTTTCATCTTCCAGGAAACAAAGCTGTTAACATCTTTGGAACAAGATACCCATCTATTGGGTACTGAAAATGACTTGATTTGTACCGTTATACATTTAAAGTTTTAGCTGTTTTGTTGAGGTCTCAAAAATAATATAATAATAAATTGTGACATTGCAGTATTGCATTTTTATTAAATAGATTAAATCAGTATACTTTTTTAAAAATATCTAAGTGAGCTAAGCCAAAAATGTAATTCACTACTTTATGAATATTAAATAGCTGGTCATATTACAATTGCAATGAATCATATTAATACTGTACTACTATAAATATTATGATAGGAAGTTTAACATTCTAAAAAAATTTCAAGATTGCACAGGGCTGATGTATTATGTGTGCCTTTATTGATTTTTGTAACTATAGTGAAGTTGGTTCTGTCACATACTGTAGTATGCAGTTACCATTTGTGGCTGCTTTCAGTCAAGGTGTAATGACATAGCTCTGTGTGAGACGGTTGTGAGTTCTGAAAGCCTCTGCCAATGCCAAATTAATCTGTTGTATATAATCCTTCTACTGTATATAAAAGCGGTCGGGATTGTCCTTCCTTCCCGTGAGTGGAAAGCGTAGCGGTATTCCGCTTATCGCAGACTTACTACTTGCAGCTTGCGGTACGAAGTGACATGATGTGAGCAGAGTTCTGGTGCTCCCATCGTTCCCTTGCTTTTGTGCGCGATGCGCTGGAAAAATAGACAAAATTATGTCTCTGGAAATAATTAATGTTGATGGAGTACAAATGCCTCACCGCGTAGTAAATATCAGGGGGGTTCAAAAGGGCGACCTCAATATAGAAAAAAAGTTTAAATTTCATCACAAAAATAACAGAAACTACGCGTATTAAAAGTAATACCGCTCAAATGCAATATAACCAAGTTAATGAGTTTGTATAAAATACCAAATTGATCTACATATTGAATTGCCTTAAGAAGTGGTCAACTTAAAAGTCGGTCGCCTTAAAAGCCTAGTTCATTATTAAAAGATGACCTCTTTATTCTTAGAATTTTCATGTGTAGTATATAAGTATGCATTTTCACTTTTCTTAACATCAGAAACATCAGTATATGATATATAAATAATGTGCACTCTCAAAATTACTGCTTACTCTGGAAAACAAAAAGTCCAAAAATACTAAGGAATGTCAAAATTAGTTACATATAGGTTAAGAGAAAAGCTAAAAAAGAACAATACATACAAAGTGAATTCAATCAACTCTTTCAGACTTTCTGATCCTTCATACCTCATCCTTCCTCTATATAGTCTGGTAAATAGTTTACTCCTTTCATAACAAGAACTAAACTTAATACTCCTTTCATAACAAGAACTAAACTTAACGATCAGTTCTTCACACATTTCAGAGTAGTTTAGTAACCACTAAACTTCTACACTGAAAAGCCAGATATGTCTTAGAGTTTAATTATTTGTCTGTGGAAATTGGGGAATGATGATTACTGTTGTCCTTAACAGTGTTTTTCTATTAAGCATGACCGAATCATACCCCATGCAGCTGGCATTGTTAATGGCAAATGATTAAAGAATTCCTTGAGCATGCCATTAAATTGTTCGACTTATTACCGTGGTTCACCTTTTTAATGCAGTTGGATCTTTCTGCAGATTATTTAAATTGGGTTTTTAGACACATCTTTTCATCTTATGTAATCTTATCAGAATTATATTACTTGGTATTTTATAATACATATGCACCAAATCAAGTTAGTATAAAATGTAAAGTTCTTTGTAAACATATGAAGTCTCAGATAAGCACAGTAAAGTAATACACAGATTTTAAATAATAATAGGAATAATAATAATACAGTAATGGTGAACACCTATCAATTATGTTTACATAAACATTTAAGCTAACATGCAAAAGGAATGATGTTTCCAGACTTGTCATCATAGTAGAAAGGTGAAACTATAATCTAAAAATAGTTAATTTAAGCTTATTTAAGATCTGGGTCTGTGAAAACAACACATTTACAATTTTTGTATAACATTCTTGAACCTGGTTATGATTAATCAAAATTTGCTATTATGCATGTGTGCAAGACTGGCACAGAAAAACTTGCACTGAAAAGAAACTGTTTTTTCAAACGAGATGAATTTTCTGAAATGAGTCCATGCGTACTTTCACTGCAGTCTTATCTGATAATATAAAGGAAAATGTACTTCTATGTTTAATAGTCTGAAGGGTTTTTAGAAAAAAATAGCAGTAGAAAGTTTGGCTGTGATTCTGTTTTTCTTATTGACATGCTTCATAAAAAATTAGTTCTGCTTTATTTTTAAGCTCAGTCAATAATGATATTTTATTAGTCTAGAATTACTTAACATGTTTGCTCTGCACTGGATGATGCACAATTATTGGTTTTCATATCTCAACACTACCAGTTTAATATTGAGTTTGTGCAGGGCTAGATTATCTGGCTGTATTTGTCAGACTAGCTTTTAAAACACAGAAGCACTTTTAGCAAATTTGCATTGAAAAGAAAAAAAACAGGAGTGGGT
This sequence comes from Polypterus senegalus, assembly GCF_016835505.1. NCBI lineage: Eukaryota > Metazoa > Chordata > Cladistia > Polypteriformes > Polypteridae > Polypterus > Polypterus senegalus. Next base: position 241,233,596 of record NC_053154.1, read on the forward strand.
CAAAAATTATTTCTTAAAAAGAATCTTTAGTGCTACCTGAATTTTAGAGATGAGAGGAAAAGTGGATGCAATCAAATATTGCATAATTTTTCATGGCAGTATGTTTTCAATGCACTGAGAACATGGGTCAGTAGTTTTTTGTGCTTTGTATTGGTATGTAATTGTATGGAATCTATGCATCCATGTTAACATTTCTAATGTGCATCTATTAGAGTGAAAAAGCAGTTGCATTTTATCAGTATATGCATAACAAAATGCAACCCAACAGTAGGCATCTTTCAAACATTAGTACTGTACTGCAGAGACTCCATATGCATGTTCAGCCTGTGGGCTCATTTTGGTTTTCACAATGTTACAATAACACTTTTTCCTGTTGATCAAAACAATGTCATATTAAAAGCAAGTATGCTGACAAACCCCCTCTCACAACTCCAGGTCAGCAGGATAGCTTGTGGATTACTTATACTTTTTCAGAATTCACAGTTTGATTGATGGAAGCTAAATGGAATGGCATCCTGTCCAGGTCCTGCCTTGAGCTAAGTTTTGCTAAGATGGCCTTGGGACTCCTGTGACTCTGAATTAGATTAAGTGTGTTTAAGAATCGATGGTATGTAACCCTAGTAAATCTAAATTCATAAATGATATGACACACAAATTGGAATCTGAGTATTAGAAATGTTTAAATAATCACTTACATTACTTAATGTCTTTAGGCTAAGGGAAAAATATTACTGGGGAAAACAAAAACTCTTGGTCATGGGGAAAATACATAAATCAGTTTTTGACTGCACAGTAAATTAAATTCTGTACAGCACTGATGCAGCATAAATTTTAAATAATTTTTAACCCTGGGAATTCTGATGCATGTTTAGAATTTTTATTTTGCATATAAAGAAAATGTCCAGTTCCATCCATTCTGAGTGATGAAACAGTGATATATTTAATATTATTAATAGCAAGACAGCATATAAATGGATATGGTAGTTCAAAAGGCATTCTAAATCTCTGTGCTGTAATAAACCCTTTTACAATTTACATTATTTATAGCACATGATTAAACTGGCTGAAAAGGTTATTTTCTTTAATTTTCCTAATGCCTTTTACAATAATGATAACTTTTAAATATAAAATCATTTTAATTATGCAATATGTACTAAAATGTGGTTAAATAACATAAAATGTGAAATAATAATCTGTGCTGCTATTAATTTGTATGTAAAACTAGCATTAGGCTAGCCACTTTAAGAAAAAAATTACAAGCAATTTTTATGAGAAAAAAATATAACAGCATATAGCCCATATTAGTATAAAACTGATACAGATCAAGTTGCTCTCTCCTTTTACATGTTGGAAATATTTTTCATTACATAACTTTATATATTTGTCTTGACAAACTTCATTCTTGTGAAAAATATTAAAGAAAGTTAAAAGCATGTCATTTTGATTCTGAGTATTCATTAGGTTCTTTACAAAAATGCAAACACTTTGAAGATCCTGAGCTTATGGACAATTTATAACAAATAGATTACAGAGAAAAAAGCAAGAATAACTGCAAATGTTCCTTTTCAAGATATGTGGCATAGTTAGCCACCTGGTGAATACTTCAGAATGTGTGAACCATGCCTAAGAATGAACTTAGCCTTTCTTATTTTTTTTTCATATATGTCTTCATCTCTGTTGTCCTTTTTACCCCCCTTTGGTATTTCTCCTAGTTGAAAATAGTTCATTGATTGTTATTCCAGTTCTGTTTCATACTTTTATGCTTTTTAAACTTCTAGCAGTGTTTCTGAAGTAATACAGGATAGTGAAGGTTGATGGAGGAATGGATGGTGTTAATGGTTTGTAAAGATTTATACAACTACTGTAGGAACATTTATGTCCTCATATTTTTGAATTCTCTGCTGTACAGTAATGGCCGGTATTATAACTCTCACGCATATCTTTCATTCACAGTAACACTACTCACAAATAATAAAAGCTTCAAAGAGCTAGGACACCCTACCAGAGCCACTCAGATTTTATGTTATTAATGTACCAGGCAATATCAAATCAAAAATTACAAACTAAGGAAGCAGACTGCCTGACAGGTTGCAAACCAGTAAACATTAAATCTAATAATATCAAAGCCAGTCATAACCTGTTCTGTATTTGAGAAAAGCAGAATTTAAACATATATTAAACTAGAGGTGCTAGGCTGGTTGTTTTCTGTCTGAGGTCTGTATTTTTCTTTTGAAGTGTTCTTTTGTAGGATGCATGCAGGGTTATAGTAAGGTATTTAAGTATGCATGCATTAACGTAAGAGTAAGCATCAGAATTATTTGACATCTCAGTGGGCATTTTTTGTATTTGCTAAAATCTCATTGTGATTATTACATACTGTATTTACAGATGCATGCCACAAGGAAGCCAGGAAAATAATAATAATAACTAGCCAACCCGTGGCGTACCATATGCCGCATAATCAGTCCGATTTTTTAATGATTTTTAAACACAGGGAGAAAATTAACATTTGAAAAATCGGTAATGTAATAAATCAGCAAGAAAAGCAACATTGTAACAATGCATGGAACAAACCAACACACAATCGTCCGTGACTGAAAACTGGCGGAGCCCCATTGTGCCTTCTCCTGCCAGACGGAGGGATGCGAGTGCACTGCGCTCAGGCGTGGAGTGTGGAACGGCAGGAGAGGACGTCCACTCAGCTCCCTCCGTCATGCTAGTCTGCTGATTTCTCGTTCAGTATGCACTGCCCGCTCATGTGCCCACCTCCAACTCATCACTGGAGTCGTTGTCGTCTTTACACAGTCCAGATGCACCTGTGACTGACGTAGACGTTTCATTGCTCTGTGCGGTTTTGGCTGCTTTTCTATATATAATCCACCAAGACACCCGACCACGGTAGTAGCGAGGTGGGAGGGGGGTGTGCACAAAGGGTAGGGACGCAACCAGTGGGAGCGTATGAGCCACACTTAGTGGGAATTCCACGGTTTGCAGCCCGAATGGGGTTCAATGGCTTACCCACGCCTCTCTGTGCCGGGTAGACACACGCTCAGTCTCATGCATAATTATTAATTGAATGCTAAACACTTCTGGAAAGACACGGTTGTCTAAAACGGGTTGGTGTGAGAATACAACAGTAAGTGAATGAAAAGATGGAACTCTGGAGAGAGCAAAATACAACACAATAGTGAACCTGCAGCATAACAAACGTTGCATAATTTATTGATGGTTGAACACTTCTGGAAAGACACAGTTGTCTAAAAATGGACGGTTTGAGGATCCAACAGAAAGTGAATGAAAAGATGGAACTCTGGAGCGAGCAACATATAATTGTCTGTGAGTGACGAAGACGCATGTTTGTCGCAGATGCGAATTGCTGTATATAGGGTGTAAAACAGTTTGCTATGGTGCATGCGGTTGTGCGTCGTAACCGAAAACTCTGTTTTTAAAGACTGCTTACTTCATTGTGTTTTAACCTCAGTTGGAAAGGATTGTTTTAAAGATCCCATGGGATACCCCTCGCAAACCGTTTTACACGCTGCATATGGCGATTCACCTCCACGAAAAACATGCCTCTATGAACAGTTAACATGGCTCGGAGGTGCCAGGAGTTGGTGGGCGTGGCTCCTTCCTGTGTGTGCCATAGGTGTCTTACATGTGAATTCACGCCCCTTCCGGCGTGCTTTCCATGGTTGTCTTGCCTTAGTGAATTATATATATATATATAGATAATAATACATTTTATTTATATAGCTCCTTTCCCATGCCCAAGGCACTTACAGAATATAAGAAACAACGGCAGGGTATACAGTATAAATCATTGTACAAATAAATAAAAAAGATTAAGACAGTAAGTTCAGTGAAAAGCCTAACAGACAACATAATTGATGGTCTAGCATACACATACAGGTTACATGAGCATCTTGACAGAGAGGTAAACTGAGAGAAGGGTAATAAAGTCAAGTAGAGCTAAAAGCCTTCCCGAACAGATGAGTTTTGAGTTGTTTTTTAAAAGAATTCATGGAGTCAGCTGATCTAATTAATTTCGGTAGGTCATTCCAGAGTCTGGCTGCTATACAGCTGAAGGTCCTGTCACCCATGGAATTAAGATTAGTGTGGGGCACAACAAGATTGCCAGAATCAGAGGACCTTTATGGACGGGCAGGCACATAGTGATGGAGAAGGTCACTGATGTAGTTTGGCGCGAGGTTATTTAAGGTTTTGTTGGTTATTACTAGGATTTTATATTCAATTCTGTAAGACACAGGGAGCCAGTGAAGATGGAGCAGGATAGGTGTGATGTGCTCGCTGCTGCTGGTTCAAGTAAGGACTTTTGCAGCTGAGTTTTGAATAAGCTGGAGCTGTGATATAAGATTAGAAGGGGCACCAGCCAGCAGCGAGTTACAATAATCTACAATATACTAATAAAAGGCAAAGCCCTCACTCACTCACTCACTGACTCATCACTAATTCTCCAACTTCTCGTGAAGGTAGAAGGCTGAAATTTGGCAGGCTTATTCCTTACAGCTTACTTACAAAAGTTAAGTGGTTTCATTTCGAAATTCTACACGCAACGGTCATAACGGTTGACAACGTCCACAATGTTGAACTTTCTTATTTATGGCCCCATCTTCACGAAATTTGGTAGGCAGCTTCCCTGCGCTAACCAAAACCGATGTATGTATTTATTTCAGTGGTATGATGCCAGTGTCAGCCGCCATATTGAACTTTCCAACGGTCTTTGTTACTTATGGGCCCATCTTCAAGAAATTTGGTACGTAGGTTCCCACCGCTAACTGAATCCTACTTACGTACATATACACGTCCATAACCTGCAGCTCGGTCACCATGAGAGGCGGCATTGGGTCCCCCATCCTAACGCCTCCCACATTGTTGGCTGTCTGCCTATATAAGGCCGTCCGTCGCTCCAGTCTCTACATTCCCTTCCTTGCTTCGCCACGGGATTCACGTCTCCCTGCTGATAACTACAGCCTTTTTATTTAATCCACGGCTTCTCCGTTGTTTTATTGTTTGTTTATTACGATGATAGTTATTGTGTAGGTATTTTAGACTTACTTTACATTGTTCAGGTATCCATTTACTTTATCATTCCAACCATACCCCTATTAACATGTCTATCGAGGTGATCACCATCGATCAAAGAACTGTCACTTACCGGGTGGTTTCCACGCCCGGAGATGGCCCCTGCTTTTTCCATTCTCTTTGTTACATATTGCACGGCCATATCAGGCTCACTCTTGATATCCGGAGGAACATTGTGTCCTATTTATTGAATGACTAGGACAGGTTCTAGGTGTGGACTGATGATGGTACAGGAGATAATTATACTACACATGAGCACTATTAGAGTGAAATGCTTAAGCCCTTCACCTATGGTTCTGCATGTGAGATGATGACTGCTGCTGAATTGTTCGGTTGTCGCTTTCAAGTGTGCCGAAATGGCCAGATATTTTACACCTTTCGACAACCTCCAATGTCTCTTAAACATCTTAGATTCGACGATTTCAGTAGTGGACACTTTGATGTTCAGCACACAGCTTGGTCATATTACAACCGGAGGGCCGAACTGACAATGTGGTATACAAAGAGATCCTTAACAAATAATTATTGGTATATTTCCCCTCAGTTTAAAAATGTTTCATTTTCTTCTTAATAAAAATTTTAAGGCAGTACTTTGACACTGCGAAGCGCGGGTATTTTGCTAGTATAATATAATATCGATGTAAAAGTTTATTAATAATCTTTATAATTTAAGTAACAGAATTTCTGTGAGTCTGCACATTGTGCAGTAGTGTTAAGCAAGAAAGAAGTTGTTGTATGTACAGCAGTGTGCACAGTACATTGTTTGAATATGTTTTTTCAATGAGAAATTAGTCATATAAAAATGAACAAATAAAGATTGTTTTAAATGATACAGAATTGTTGTAGGAAAAAAATGGCACATTTGGACACTGTAATTTGAATCACTCTTTGTAACTGTCAGTCTCAATATACTCAGTAGATGGTGGCTAATTTATTCTGTATACCACAGAAACAAACCCAGAAGAAGTCATTCCTAGGGTCTTTGTTAATACACATTTACTTCTGCCTGTCAGTAGGAAGCCATGAAAAGATTTCAAAGTTTAATAATAGTCATTATAATTTTAAGTAATAGAATTTCTGTGATTATGAAACAAGCATTATTATCACAGTAAATGTTTTGTTGCCAGTTTATGACATAGTTAATTAAAATATTAGAGTTAAATGGTGCTGAATAGTCTCCTGTCACAATATTCATTTTAAATTGGTCCAGGAAACCTAAAGTCAGTAATTATTTATACTTCTTTTTCTAACCTGTTGGTAAGCAGCCAGAAGAGCAGGTATGCTGCTGTGCTCACCTGTTTCATCCTGAATTACATTTTATACAAGATAAAAAGTCTAAAGGAAGTTCCCCTTGGGATTAATAAAGTATCTATCTATCTATCTATCTATCTATCTATCTATCTATCTATCTATCTATCTATCTATCTATTATTGAATTATATTGTTACATGTTTACTACATTATATTCATTATTCATAAATTCTAGTGATTTTGCAGTGTCTGTTTCTCAGTTTTTTCCTTACATATAATTTTGATATAATAAAGGTAAAACATTTTAATTTAATCACATTTTTTACAGTTAAACAAGAAAGCAGTCTGTGGTGCATTTGTGGAAGTGTTTGGTGATTAGGCAAGAAACACATAAATAAAGTACATTTAATGATTAACAGAGCAGGGAAATTGAACTTAGAATATTGTTTTGAGATAATGTCTTTTTCCAGGAGGACTCATTTTGAGATTTTAACAAATCTAGTGCCTTTACTTTGTTTCTAGTCTTTAATTTGTATTAGATCTTAGAAATCTACTGTCATACTCAATCCTGAGTCTTGATAGTTTAATATAAAATCAATGTAAATATACAAAATAAGAACAAATATATTCATTATGATCATGCTATCATCATTAAATAAATGTGCCCAAATAACAACTTTAAAAGAAACACACTTAGTCATATTTTTCAAATTAATGTAGGAGGCTCATAATGTCAAGGTATTTCTTCACAAAGCACTCTGTGCTCATTCAAAGAATCCTTAGCTCCATAAAAACCAGTCACTCGAGACGGTGGAAAAATAAATCCTCGGGGTAATCTTAATGTCAGAAGCTTAACCCATGACATATATTATTTTTGTTGTTATATATTATTGTTAATATTGATGACAGAATCCAAATGATATATCACTTAAAGACCAGACCCAGTGTTTCATTGTTCTGAGGATGCACATTTAGGCAAATACCACATGAGTTAAATGATTTCTGTGATGACATGCAGCACTTCATTGCTTTAATATTGGAAGCCTGCAGATAGTCTTTTATTTGATGATTTTATTTAATTGATTACCAGGTGGTTCAAACAGAATGTAACTTCTGTTATTTTTTTTTTACTCAGTTCAACAATCAGCACAGATTCAATAAATCCAAGGGCAATTTAAGAGGGTTTAACCTGATACAAAAAGTTAGTCCTACTGGCAAAAAAATGGGTTCTTGTATATGCAGATTCCCAGATCTCATTGCTGATATTCCCATTGTAATCATCCATAAATAATTCTGCTATCTTATTTAGAAATACAGTCACTTCTCTTTATTACACTACAAAAAAGTTAAGAATCATATAGCTAGCCAGCAATTTTTCATCTGTATCTTAATGAAGAATTTTCACCAGATCATCAAAGACAAAATTAAGTAAAATAATGAAATAAATGCAATTAATTGGCATTTGTATATATTCTGAAAGGGCGGCATGGTGGCACAGTGGTAGCGTTGTTGGCTCGCGGTAAGGAGACCTTCTCAGGTCCTCCCTGCATGGGGACACACGCACACTCCCCCTGTGTGTGTGGGTTTCCTCCCACAGTCCAGAGACATGCAGGTTAGGTGCATTGGTGATCCTAAATTATCCCTAGTGTGTGCTTGGTGTGTGGATGTGCCCTGTGGTTGGCTGGTGCCCTGTCCGGGATTTGTTTCCTGCCTTGCACCCTGTGTTGGCTGGGATTGGCTCCAGCAGACCCCCGTGACCCTGTAGTTAGGATATAGCAGGATGGATATATTCTGAAAACATCATGCAGATAGCAACTATTGTTTGCAGTGATATGTTTCTTTTAAAAATACCATTTGAAGCACATTATTAATGAAAATAGGAAGTGACCTTCTAGATGTTAGATAGTTGCAACTCTTCATTGTGATGATGTTGCCTTATACTCTAGCATGGTAGCAGAACTGCCTGAATTGAGGTAGAAACATTCACAGTGTGTTCACAGCTTTTCTTCAAGGCTGAGAAACAGGCATATTGTGTGTTAAGCCATTGGACTGAAATGAGAAACTACGTAGATTACAGTGAGTAGATACATGTATTGAGGAAAAAGATTTTTTATTTCTTAATAGCCTACCATTCACTCAGATTAACTGGTAAGGTTCATAGCAGTAGCATTAAAGGCCTTGACATTGTTAATCTTAAAAATAACAGTGTTAGAAAAAAGTACCAAAGTAATTATCAAGCAAGTGATTCACTGTGTTATAAACAATTATAAATATAAATTCACTAGCTGGAATTTTCTTTCTTATTGTAAAATGTAAGCATTCAAAATAAAGTAAGAGTCATAACATTCTCAAACACATTCAGTCATATTTAGGGTAGTGGTGAGGCTGTCCTAGTGGCAATGAATATGAGGCAGGAACTGGCTCTGGGCAGGGTGCCAGTCTATTACAGATCCATACACACACTAACATTGTTTAGATTCGCCAGTCAAACTAACACATATATTTCTGAGGAATGTAAAAAAAGACAAAGAACTTGGCGGGGACTACAAAACATGGGGAAAAACATGCAAAACTCCACACAAACAGTAACTATGAAAATGATTCAAATCCAGGGCTAAGCATTGTACCATGTGACAAGTCATGAAATGTATGTTCTAATTATTGGATTTACTTTTTTGAAGGGAGGATTTTTAGTCTTTTAAAGCTGTAGATAAATTTTATTTATTCAACTTTCAAGTTACTAACAATGAAAATGTTCCTTTCAAAAAGCAGGTAGGAAATAACTATTGTGCAACAGCTTGTAAATGTTTTAAAATTAATTTAGAAAAAAGTAATCAGTGTGTAGCAGTTAACTGCACAAAAATAAATTGCATAACGTATTTTAAATTTTATTCATGCAAATCTTATATATTGTTCGTGGAGTGATTGAAAGAGAGTTTGCATTGATGTAAGTGAGGTAAGTGACTTGCCTCCCGATAGCAAATGGATAAATGTTTGATTTTCCGTTTGCACTTGATTATTTATGGCTAAGACTGAAATGAACAAACAGAATATTGTTCATCCACAAATATGCTCCAAAGAAATTTTGTTGACAATTTCAGGACATTTGTATCACTTTAAATGTGTGCCATGTGTATTTGTTTAATCAGATAATAAACAGAATTGTCTATAAAAATGAGGATGCTTTTTAGTTTTTGTAATTAGTATTAAATGTTGATGATGTCATTGGTTTATTCGCTACTTGGTATTCCAAGTAGAAAGTTGAAATAACAATGAGAATGATGAAAAAGAGTGTGATATTGGAACTTCAAATTACTATAAACACTTAAACAAAGATTTTACGCTTCAGTTTTGGACTTGTGATTTGAGTTCACAAAACGTTAATATCATTAGTAGAAACTTTAGTCTAAATCTGAAGTTGCTTGTTCATTATCTTTAATTAACACATAATTAGAAATTTGTCAGCTTGTTTTGCATAATATGAATAAATTAAAGGCAAACATTTAACAGTATACTCATACTTCAGTCTAAATATGAATTGGCATAAAACATTTCATTTTTAGAATTTTATGTTTCCATCCTATGTGGAAAGGCAATTTGTTTTTCTTCATCAAACGTGTACTTTGTACAACACAACAATTCCGCTTTTAGTAAAGTATGTATAAAGCTGAGGTGTTTTATACAGTGCCATTATTTTCCATTTGCTCTTTAGGTGTGTTTTTTGCTGATATGCTTGCATTTGAAATTATTCTTTTAAAACATTCATCACAAAAATTATCCAGCATTGTTATACAGTACAGACAGCATAATTTAATGTAATGTAATTTCTTACATTTGTTTATTGCTGTTTGGAAAATTTATTTGAGTGCTATTGAATTTCTACCTCAGTATTTTTCTCTCAGTCAGGCTTTAATTGATATTCTGTTTTTTGTTCATTTTTGTAGAGTCATCTTTTCTGCAGATTGTTGAATCTCTTTCAGATTGTTCTGAACAAGATATTGTAACATATAGATTAGTAACTATTTTAAATTTCGCAAATATTTACACTCCACAACTGTATTTTATTGATCTGGTGCCCTGATCTGGATTGGTTCTGTCTTGTGCCATATGTTTATATGATTGTCAGCATCACCCACCATTCTGCTGACCCATCCATAAAAAATATGTTTTATGTTGATAAAATCAAGTAAATTGTTCGTCAGTTGTAAGGGGATACTGTACACAAGAGGGGTTTGAGTGGCAAAGAACCATGGAGAGTCCCAACGTTGGCTATTGTATAAAGGTTTTCTTAGTGACATAGTTAGTAAACAGGAACCACCAAAAAGCTCAGCTGTGAGGGTAAAAGAATGAGAAACAGTAATTACTGCGTTGATTTGTTTCAAACCTAGTTTTGTTAAACTTTACTTGCATGTATAGAATGTTTTTTGATTTTGATAAAATAAAATAAAAAAAAGAGAGAAACAGCAATAACTGATAGAACGCCAGAGGCTCTTCACAAGGTGGCAATAAACTATTAATAAATGGAAAAGATTACATCATGCTGGATCTGGTGCCTTTAATTTGTAAAGTCGGAATCAAGGAATGCAGGATTACCTGAGTACCATGAGTTACTCTAGTGAGATGGTTTCAGGATGTATAAGGAGCTGTTCTAACCTTAAAAGGTGTTTGTAGAGAGATGGCCACAGAAGAAAGCCTTGAATTAAATTTTAATGCCAGTGAAAGGAGGTAGTGTGCCTAGACATTGAAAATAAGTGAAAACACTAGAGGCTAGTGAAGGAGTGTTGGGCACAGCAGACGAATCACCCCACCCAATTTGGCAAATCCTGTAGCACTGCGTTGTTGGCAATTGTGATCAGTTAAGTGTTGCATACCAGGCTCACACTCTGAACTTTGTTATGGTATTACAATAGATATAATTCCTCTTCATTAGAAAAAGTGTAACTTTTCATTGCTATTTGTGAGATACAGTATATTTCTAGAATCTGTTAATAGCAGTGAAACTAATTCTACATGCAAAAACTATAACACACTTTAGGGAATTAACTTACTTTCTCAAAGGACTGCATAACAATAGAAATTAGATGATCTTTTCAAACCTCATCAAAATTAACATATTTTTCCAAAATAAAAATGATCATTGTTTCTCTGAAGTCTTGCTCCAATAACTGTAAATTATGCCTTTTAGATTTCTTAAGGGTAACATTGTTTGCATACAGTAATGTCACCAATATACTTTAAGTTCAGCTATCCGGTGTAGTCAGTCTGATAGCATAATGTAATATTAATGCTGAGAGCTTATTTTTTCTGTGTAACAAGGTGAAAATAAGAGCACTGTTTCACTGCTAAATTTCTAAAACCTGGACGCATTTCAGTGAAATTATACATTTTTAGAGCTAGCCATAGATGGATCACATACCTCGTGATTCTGTCACACAACCTGCATGCTGGTCAAGGGTACTCAGTCAAAAACTCAGGAAGTAAATCCTTTCTTTAGACTCCTATAACCCTCTTCCATAGCTAGTATAGTTAAATCATCACATTCTAAATGCTTCAAAATGTTAAAATCATCCCTGTTAATCTTGAGACATTTTAGTTTAACTTATACACCACAACTTAATGCAACCTTAAATTCTCTGTAGCATATCCAGATCAAGGCAGCATAAAAGTGATAGAGGATGTTGGCTGCTGAAGGCTGGATTGTTCAGTATAAACATTATGAATATACCTTGCAAAAACATGAAAACTAGTTTGCCTCTGTGTTTGTGTGTTTCAACATTATCTGTCAAACTGAGGTTCAAAAGAATGTCCTCTGAATTGCCTGGTTTTAGTCCACAAACACACAAAGTATATGCTTCATTTTTTCCCCCATATTTGCTATTCTGAAGGGGTATTATTTTCATGAAATAGACAACTTTGGGCATTCAACATTATTTGACATCCCGAGTGATAGAGTTGCCTTTAAAAAAAGCTAAAGAAAGCTAAAATGTGAAAAATAAACTTACTAGAATGAGTATAAAGCAAGAAAATGAAAAAGAATGAAAACTTCTGTCTTGGCTGTCCCAGTGAGGCATTATGCAGGTGTATTGCTGTTGGTATAACGGAACCCCAGTAACGTTTCTTAACACAGTTCTCCTGAATGATTTGTTTTCAGAAAGTCCTCAGTGTTAGCGTGTCAGAGAGAGAATGTGCTGCATTGTTCATAATGGTACTCAGTTTTGTTATAACTTCCTCTTTTGCTCCTACCTCCGGGGGTCGAGAGTGTGTACTATAACTGAGCTTGCCCTTTTAAGAAGGTTGTGTTCTGAACTCATCAGATTTTAATTGTATGTGCCCATCTGTCATTTAACCATTATTGGCTGGTACCACAGCCTAAATGAAGGGTGTTGACATATATGGAGAGTGTGGCCAAGTGCAGGACGCCAGACAGTATCTAACAGCATGCAGACAGTTGCCATGCCAGGCCTAGAATTCAAACAGGGACCTGTAAATGCATGGGGCTATTCGGTACATAAAAATTAGCTGTTTTTTTATGGCCTTGGACAATGGCTTACCACCTCAAAACAGGCAACAAAGGGCAAAGTACTCAAACATTGGAAAATAGCATGACTTTAATATTGATTTGACTTGGTTCATACATTCAGGTACAGAGACATATCACATCACCATCATCATCATGAAAACAAAGTATAATTGCATTGTGAAGTGTCTTGCTTGTTATTGAGCTCTTCACTTTTCAGCTGTGTTTCTTTTGACTCAGCTTTGAGATGTTCAATCGCTGAATGACATTGCTTAGACGTAAATAGGTGGTAAACTATTGTGACAAGCAGAAGCTGATTGTGATAGTGCTTTTTTGTGTTAAGTATTTGTTACAAAGATTAATCTAGTAAGCAATTTTGCTATTCTATACACACATCTTCTGTCTATGACTGGAACATTCAGGATCTGTCACGCAAAAGAATTTGTACCTGATCATCAGCTTTCCTGTGTTCAGCAGTTTTTGTATGGCTATTTACATTTGAAAAGGAGTTAGTTTTATTATTTCATATTTAAAATCACCCCCTTCCCCAATGTGCCTTACACATATTTTAATACCCAGTTATGTTTAAATTCCGTTTTAGAATTATGGCTTATGATTTGTGCAGCTATAACACCCAGCACCCTGGCAACATGAATAACAAGACAGAAACCAGTCCTGGATAGAGCACCAGTCCACCACAGGGCCCACAAATGCACATATACCCACTTACACTAACTTACACTGCCAGGGGCTCATTTAGACACAGAAAATTTCTATACTCCATACAAACTATAATAGAGTTGTATAATTTAAACCAAGGGTGCTGGATCCTTGAAGCAGCAGCATTTCTTGTTTAATGTTATATTTTCAATTTAATATTATGTTAATTCAACAATTGGGAGTAAACAAATGCATTCTGCTAGTGAGGCATTATGTTCCTGATTTTGTTCTCATTATGGACATTGCTTTGTCTCTAATGGTTATATGACCTGTGCTAACATATCTGTGACTTGTTAGATGACTTCTAGAGATTTTGTAAAAACTGACACATTCTTATCTTCCTCCTGTTTTTTTGCCAGATATGTGGATCTCTACCACAATCTAAAGCCACTTTACCAATGTTTATTAGCAGTGTCATTGTCCTTCATGCTTACTTTTGTGTTCCTGAAAGATGTTTTATTCCTTTTTTATATTGCTCTTCTACTTTATTTGTCCAAAATGAGACATTGAAAAAGCTGAAGCAATTTGTGGAACTGGTTGCACAGTTAATTGAGCTCTACATATTTTTTAATTTTACATTTGTAATGAATTTTCATGTCTTAAATCATTTGTTTAGTTTCAAATGGAATTGTCTATACATATTCATGTTTGAACATTTTTAGTTAATTTTTTCTATTACATTAATCTGCTGTAATAGAAATTTGACATGATATATTCTGAAAGGATTAAGTAATTCCTTTTAACTGTTCTAGAAAAATATCATCCAACTAAATCAGTCACAATATAAAACAAAGAAGGGCACTTGGAAATTGTAATATACATATAAAGTAATAGTATACATTAATTTACAATCAATGGAGCTTTAACTTTTAAATTACTATAATATATATGTCTTTTACATTACAGGATGGTCAATGGCAGTCAGTGGCAGTTGGTATGTTTTTAGGTTTCCAATATAATTAGTCTTTATGCCGACTGATTATTTACTAGTGGTGATGTAGTTTGCATTTTCAATTGGTAAATCAACCATCTCTGTCGAAATCTTAACTTTTCATCAAAAATAACTTGTAAGTTGAAAGAAATCTGTACGCATCTGTGTAAGTTCCTTTAAATATGTATTATTCACTGTCCTTAAATCATACCAATATCTTGTTTTCCTACTAGCCCAAACATCCTTATAATTATATCCACTTATACAAGTTAATAAAATGTACATAAAATAGAGACATTAAATAGAAAAACAACTATAACTACTACATTATTCAGTTCTTATGGTCCCAAATACAGCAGATTAACAGAATAAGGTGAAGCACAGTATCTTTCAGCTAATAAGTAAATCTGAACAGAATGTACAGAATGAGGACAAGATTCCTGAGCAATGAGGCCTGAGTTTACTGTTATTTTATGTGCTAATCATTCCAGATATAACGCTTTAACAATAGTTTAACAAAAAAAGCATTGTTTTGCAAGCAACTGGATAACAGACGTGCAGATTATACAACACGAGTAACATGAGATTTTTTTTCTTTTTCCTTAGATGTTTTTCACATTGTTTGCCATTGTACAGCACTCACCATCACTGAATTATGTTATGTCATAAGCTTCTTCCTCTCTATTCTGCATGAAAATATGATACTTATATTTAAAGAAAATACAATTTTTGGGTAGGGTATTCCTTTAAAATGACCTTGAGCCATATACATTTCTTAAATAGAAATAATTACTTTGATTAAAATTAATACATGGACAACTCTGTTCAATTCAGATATAATTTTTATAAATTCTGTTGAAGTTTATTAGACTTTGTGTTACCTGTCATTTTGATCCTGTCTTAACAAGCCATTGTTCAGAAGTCTGAACAAATGTAGGTGTATATTTAGTACAAAGAAAATAGTACTACCACCTAAATAAAACTGGGAGGAACATCAGGGATTGGATAAGAAAAACCTGACACAAAAATAGAATGCAATTTCATTTGCAAAAAATAACACTTCTTGAGTATTGTTACTTCTTTGCATTGCTAATAGCAATGTTATTCCTATCAACAAAAACTTGTTGTACTGTTCTAGTGTGGTGCTGAGGTTTTACCTGCTGCACTCGGGTTTCATTCCAGGTGGTTCGTTCTGTGGTATCAGTACTTGCTCCCAACCTCCTCTTCTCATCTTTGGTGTTTGAACCAGAAGCCGAACTCTACTTCACAAAAGGTTCATAGAGCCAGGAGATAGTGCCTTGCTCCAATTTTATTTTGATTTTATGAAATTAGAGTGAAAATTACGAATAATTACCAATTCAAAATAAACAATAAAGCTTTGCTATATATTTATCCAGTTAACTTAAAATAATATTTTCAGGCTTTGCTTCAGTGGTAATAACAAACACTGACTATTTGTGCTAACCACTGACATCCTGTAACTCTATTTCTGCTTCCTTACAACTATTTACATGAATATTCATAATCATAAAGATATGTGAACATTCCTTTGAATAACAGCTATTCTGCAAGGCAGAACAGTTATCCTTAATAGTTTTTTTTGTTCCCAGGAGATGTGATGAAAAATGTACACATCTTAATACATTCTTGTTTATCATGATATCTGAGCTATGTGATGCATAGATTAAATACTGTCAGTTATCATTTTCTAATTGTTTCTTCTTTAAACCAAATCTCAGGGAGTGAGTGCAATGAAAATCTGTTCTGTAAACTTTATTGATCCACACAATACTGAACTGAGAGCCATTCAAAACTCACTGAACAACTGGAGAGATCAAGATTGAATATATGGACATGTGTGAATAAGCAAGAATGAAAAGCAACAATAGCTGAATTTGTGAAAATACAGTGTCACTTGTGATTTCTGGAGGAAATGACAAATCTGGATATTCCTTTGAATGCAGTCTATTTTTGGAAACCATTGGAAATTAATTCTGTTAATTTCAGTCCATTGATGTAACTGTGATTGATGAGAGATTTAAAAAGCCTTCTCATGTAAAACATTCTTTTCACTGATATACTTTACTATAATAGCAGGCATACTATATTACTTTACATAGCAATTTTTTTTAATTTATACAAATGAAAACTATGTTGTTTTATGTCTTTTTATTTATTTACAGAACAATTTGGGCAGTACAGTGTATTATAGTTTGTGCAGATAAAATGTTCCCTGGTTAGTCTATATTTCTTTAGATTTATGATTTATGACTCTTAGTCAAACACTATTCATCATTCTTTTCAAGGTTACAGAATAAGTGTTAATTTTAATAGCTGACATTTTTTCATTTGTTAGCTAAATTTGTTAACTCTTTTTGTCAATGTCACATTCACTAAAACTAATCAGGACTACATGACTAAATTTCTTCTAAACCTAAATGACATTTTAGTCAAAAGACTAGAATGTTATTTTCACCGACTGATTTAATTTGTGTTTAGGAAAGCCAAGGTGTCTGAGAAGAAAATAAAATTTCTTCATTGTGTGGTACAACCAGAAAACAAACAAACTGTTTAATGGTAGTGCATTCGTTGGGGCAGGTATGAAAAACCTTTAAACTGATGGCAGGCAGCCCATTAACACTAGAATCCCTTAATCTTACAAAAAAACTCATAATCCCAGCCCACCTTAAATCTCTTTGCACCTCTCCATCAGTGTCTATTGTTTTGTAAATGTGTCGATCAACACAAGCAGCAAGGAGACTGCTGTCCTATCCCCCCTACCGATGGAGCTCAACTCAAGCAAAAAGTTCTTCCAGCTCAAGCCTTGTTTACCTCTGTGTGAGGTGCCTGGAGTTGTATAAGATAAATAATATATGGTTTTTTGGAATGCATACATTTCATGTGTATTCGGTGTCTATAACAATCTATGTAAGTACAGGATGACATGAAATACGAGAAATGCAAGAAATGTTGAGCACATATCTAAAACACAAAACTTTTGTTTTAGTACTAATGACAAAATTTTGACATGAAGTGACATGAGTGAACTGCTATTATACAATAAAAAACATATTTGATTTGAGTCTGTAACAACTGGTGTAAATTTATGGTACTTGTAAAGGCTAGCTTTTTTTTTTTTATTCAGTTTTATTCTCTCAGTCGCATTCTTGTTCCCCCTAATCTGGCACTGCTGTTTTCAAATAAAGACGTTCTATAACAGAGGTGAACTCGGATGTGGATGAGGGCTCTGCATCAGAGAAAAAGAACAGAATCCCTCCCCACAAGAAATGTCCACTCACACATAAGAACAACGCACTTGCACCAGGTGTAAAGGAGAAAAATGGCACTGTTTGGATGCAGCAAGAGGTTGGGTGTCATCCTGCTAGTCAGTCTGCCCCACACATATTCGAAACAGCAGGGCTTACAGAGCTCACCAAGGTATCATGCAAAGTTCTGTTTGTGATTATGTTTTGTAATTGTCTTTATATGGAAAATATGTATATGTTACTTATATAAAAGCCACATCCAGTGTTGTTTACCTTGATTTATTTACTTATCTTCCTACAGCGATAAAGTCAAAGTAGACTGCAGAGCTTCCTGTGTTTGATCAACATGGGCATGAACACAAAGTATAAAGTATGTGTATTGCCACTAAAAGTGTGGCGGCAGCTTCTACCTGCAGCTATAGACTCTTCAGTATGCGAGTGACTCTCCACGCTAGTGTTTAGATCTGACGTTGTATGTGCCCAAAAAAAGTAGACTGACTGCATTCTCGTACCATTGCTCATACACTGAAGTGTCAGCTTGGCACTGCCAGATGTAAACTGAACTTGAATAAACATTAACACAAAACACATTTGACAATTTTTGCATGCAAAAGCTGTCTGATATTGAAATTGTTGTACTGTTATTTCTCATGAATAAATGTGAAAAACATATTTGAGCTAATTTATGGAAGAGTAAGGTGGTTATGAATCAGCCAAAGGGAATGTAAAACTGCATGGGAGAAAAATATGAAAGTGTTATGATCACATAGAAAGTAAACCTGAATTCAAATTATTTTGTGAAAAGCTAACTGTCAAATGATAAGAACAAATTCTAAGTACCTTTATCTGAATGACAGATCAGAACAGAAAAAGAAAATGTGCAAGGGTTGAAGCCAAAAGGACAAGGGAGCAAGTGAGATTATTTTAAAGGACCAGAGCGAGAAAGAGAGATAGAGAGAATAGTAGTCAAGAAAAGCAAAGCAATATCAAAACCAAATTCTTCTGCAATATTCTCACCAAAGTCGCACCTGAACATAAGGAAGTTTTGTTGAAGGGCAGTCTCTGATGACGTCATGTGTTGTGATGACACCAAATCCTCATTTGTTCATCAAAATCATGGTTCAGACTGGCTCAGTGTTGTCATTGGTAGTGAATGTGGAATGCTGTCACAATCCTTCTTTGGATATTTCACTTGTAGAAAACTTTTTGAACTTCTCAATCCATTCATAAACACTCCTCAATGGTGAAACACTATTCCTATATAGCCTTTTGTAAATTCTGACCTCTGGTACAACTTCAGCTCATAAAAAGGAGAACACTGCTCGCTGCTCTTCTTTGGTACAAACAGAGAATGGAGTGACCATGTTCTGGTCCTAAAAAACAAGAGAAACTGACTGATCAAGGTTGAAATTTTATACCGCTGTGACCATAGACGCACCTTGTTTCCACATGCCAACCAAAACAAAATTATCATTAAATTATTATGAGATGTATCAAGATGGGAATAGTCTGTAACGTCTCAATAAATACTAAACCTTAGAAGAGCGCCTAATAGATGGGTGTGTAAAGGCAGTAGAGGTATGGATTGGTTTGGAGAAAAAATCTGTGAGGCAGTGGCCTGCAATAGGTAACCAAACCTGTTAAAGTCTCAACACCAGGTGCCAGGATTTAATGTACCGTAGATCCCGTTATATAAGCCGAAAATTTCGTCCTAGATTTTTGGCTTGGAGTTTGGGGGTTGGTTTATACAACGAGTATTGTTTCAGATTCAAGATTTCCAGCGCAATGCCGGTTTTGCCGATGAATACGGAAGTAAATAATGACGAAACCACAGAGCCATCTTTCAGATGAAGAAGTAACTTTGCATGCCGGTACTTTAAATTAAATAAAGAATTTATTCAAAAAAGTGTTTTAGTTGTTGATTTTATTAATAAAATTTATGATAAATTATCGGGAAGTTTAAAATAAAAATTTTTGTTTTGATTTACGACCAACATCTTGCGTTACGACCCGGATGCGGTCACGTGTATCCGCTTGCGCGATTGTAAACAAACAACCGAGAGCGTTAGTAGCGTCAGTCGGAGCCCAGATACATGTGTTTGTGGATGTAATTTCGGTCATTGCAGTGATTACCTATATATATATACCGTGATTCATTAAGACCATGCAAGCAAGACACATAATTGCTAAGGAAGGAAGAGAAGGTAAAGAAATCGATCACAATCGAAACGAAGATGGAAATTGTGTGGAAATATGAGCGTGCTGTTCGTGTGACCGATCTCGCTAATATGTACAGCATGTCGAAATCCACCATCTCGACAATTTTACAAAGAAAAGATTTGCATAAGGAGGCTCCTTCTAAACAATAACCACCTTCCGTTTCATTCTCCTCCTCCTTCTTTCCTGCACCCCAAAGATGTCAAATTAAATGGTGAGTACAGTATGAAATTGTTGTTTCTAGAATAGAATGCCTTTTATTGGCACTATACACATGTACAATGAGATTAAAAGCTGCTCCTTCAGTGCAGAAAAAAAGTTCTGTATAGGGCTTGTATGGTTGTTTTTTTAGCCTTAGCATAACGCCGCATCTGCGGCCCCTGCTTTCTTTCCCTCCTCCGTCTGTGTCGTCTCCTAGACCCGACAACAATCCACGGAGAGCCCGCTGGTCTCGCTATGTTGTCTGGGATGTTGTGCGTGTGATGAAAAACACTCGAAACAGATGTCTGGCTCTGGACACCGATGTCTATAAGGTTCTGACGGGTGTAGCGGATGTTCGCCGAACCGATCGTGCACAAACAAGGAAAAAAAAAAGTACAAAAACAACAAAAAAGTGCACTGAAAAGAAGAGCCCTGAGCCGCTGCAACCATGCTTGCCGCCATGCTCCTAGCTTAATCTAGCCTACGTCTGGTAGGCTAGGCACTTTTTATAACTTTTTGGTTAGCATATTAGAAAAATTATTGGTGTTTTGGTAAATTATGCACATTATACAACCCTTTTTTATTATGAAAAGGTTAAGTAAGTGTTGCAGTGGGAGGTTCGGAATGCATTATGGGTTAGCCTTAACGAACGAATTAAGTTCGTAAGTCAAGGGTCCACTGTATTGCGTATTTCAGTTAATCAAATTTATAACGAGTCTCCGGAAATCCACCCGCTGATGTACCGTATTTGCGTATACAGTAATCCCTCGCTATATCGCGCTTCGACTTTCGTGGCTTCACTCTATCGTGGATTTTAAATGTAAGCACATCTAAATATATATCACAGATTTTTCGCTGGTTCGCGGCTTTCTGTGGACAATGGGTCTTTTAATTTATGGTACATGCTTCCACAGTTTGTTTGCCCAGTTGATTTCATAAAAGGGACTCTATTGGCGGATGGCTTAGAAGCTACCCAATAAGAGCATGTATTACATATTAACTAAAACTCCTCAATGATATAAGATGTGCTTCCCGTGCGGTGCTTGATTGTTTGCTTCTCTCTATCTCTCTCACTCTCTCTGCCTGATGGAGGGGGTGTGAGCAGAGGGGCTGTTTGCACAGAGGCTGTTTGCCTAGAAGATACGGACGCTCCTCTACAAAATGCCGCTTTATCGGCGAGAATTTGAGACTGCCGGCATTTTTGATGGAAACCAGAAAGTGATTGCGGAGAAGTTTGGTAAAATTAAACCTTTGTGTTGAAACTATACAGTAATCCCTCCCCCGCGATCGAGGAGGGATTACTGTATAGTTTCAACACAAAGGTTTAATTTTACCAAACTTCTCTGCAATCACTTTCTGGTTTCCATCAAAAATGCCGGCAGTCTCAAATTCTCTCCGATAAACATGATAAATATACCTGAAGAGATACTTTTAAGGAAATTTAGAAAATTTTGCTTGGAGAAGGGGGTCGGCTTAAATACCGGTCATCAGCAAATACATGTAATTTAGTAGGTAGAGAAGTGGGTCGGCTAATATACCGAGTCGGCTTATATTCAGAGATCTACGGTAACCTCCATAACTCTCATCCCTATGATGATCCCCTAGGCATCACATAACAGAGGTATCCATTGTGGTAGATAGGGGGCGCTTTCGCTCCCTTGAACCCCTGTCCACGACTCCAGACACCAGGTAAAAGTCTAAATTCTGACTTTATTAATTCGCCACAGTGCACAAAGCACACTCTCTACCACAATACTCATATAAATCACAGTACTAACAATAATACAATCCTCCAGCTCCCAGATGCGTTGCCACCCTTCCACCCAGCTCAGCTCGCCGTCTGGGAGCTCCCACAGTCCTTTTATATTCCCTGACCCGGAAGTGTTCCCAATCCCCAGTCCATGTGATTCTTAATCACTTCCGGGTCAGGTACAAGTCTTTTCTTTTCACCCTGGAAGCCCGTCGC
The DNA here is from genome assembly GCF_016835505.1 of Polypterus senegalus. Taxonomy (NCBI): domain Eukaryota; kingdom Metazoa; phylum Chordata; class Cladistia; order Polypteriformes; family Polypteridae; genus Polypterus; species Polypterus senegalus. The sequence continues at coordinate 241,255,768 of NC_053154.1, forward strand.
TCTGCTTATGATGAACTTCCGGGTCATAGGGCACAAAGAAGTCTTTGTTCCTCCCTGCACCTCCCTCTTGCGGCCCCTGAGGTATCCAGCAGGGTCTTGTACGAAAACTCCATGTCCCATGACTACCTGCTGGTCTTCGGGGCACCTCCGTACTGCAGGGAGGGCTCCATCTGGCGGCCTGGGGGTATTGGCCTCGATGATAAGCCGGCCACATATCACACCATGTAGGCCCAAATCTAGACAGTACCTAGAAAGTAATTTACAAAAAATCACATTATCTTTTAGGAACTCCAAAGGGCAGGATGCCTGCATTGTTGAAGTACTAATGTGTCAAGTGCCAGGCTAAATTGTATAACACGGAGTAACCAAAGATCGCATGCCCTGACCCAGCAACAGAAAGACCAGTATGCTGAATTGTTGGGGCTGAAGAAGTCCCACCAGATTCTAAAGCAGACAGTAGTAATTCAAGTGAATGCTATCTCCTAAAACAAGTGAATTTCATAACCCCATGTTGACTGGATGATATACTGTAGCAACTATTGTGCCGTGCATAAGAGTAGGTTGAACAAAAAGTGGTGGGTCAATGAGGAAGCAAGGAAATATATATCATTAGCTGGATATTAATTTGCTGAAACCTTGTAAGTTAATGAACAGAAGTAGTATGCTAGATTTCACTCTAAAATGAGCTATTCAGCTAGAAATGTAAGAAGAAATGGAAGTTAGAAGGGGATATTTAATTCAATTTAGGAAGAAACTTCACACAAAAAGCTAAAATTGCAGAAAGTTGCTATGCAACATGAATATTTTAAAGAGTTAAAATTGAGGAACAAAGCTGGGCTAAATCACATTGTACTTGTCAAACTTTTTCAGTGTTCTAAGGTTGTTAAATAAATCTTAGATAAACATGTTGTCAACTAGAAAATTTTACACTTCTTCTGCTGTCTTTGACTGCATGGCATCATCACTCAAACACATTTAGAGGAAATGTAGCTCCTTGCTGCCAGACAGTTTAATCTACTCACTACATAAATGTTAATGAAGATGTCTAAAGACAAGCTCTGTGAAAAATATTGTTGTTGGCATTTTACACCTTGTTGCTTATTGTCACAGTTCAATACAGTATGACAAAATTGTATCAAGAGGACATGACAAAAATTGTATTTAGGATTATATGCCAAATCATCTTTATCCAGAAAACAGTACTGTTTAATTTATTAACATGATTGTTTCACTTTATTGGATTTTTCATTGACGGTTATTTGCTAATATTAAAAATAAGTGATTTCATACTTTCAAACTGACTGACAAGACAAACTTAAATCCACTACCTTTCACACAATCATTGTGTTTATTATTTAGTGACACAGGCTATTGAAGCCCAGCAAATTTGTGTTGTGCTAGTATTATGTTTTTCCCATTCAAAAGGAAAATTATCATTAATGCTCACATAGACTTCATTTGTAGGGTGTATTTTTTTTTCTTTTTTGGGTGTTGTTTCTGGTTTTTGTCTTTTTTTGAAAATATAAACTATTATTTGATCAGTGTCCTTTAGTTGGAACATGTTATTTTGATATTGTTCAATCTTTAGACTGGAACCAGGACATTTAAATGAAACAAGATCAAAACCAGAACTGAATGAAAATCATTACATTTGCCTGTAATGATCAAAATTCATTTTTATTAACAAAAAAATCCTAGAAGCATTAAGATTCTAACATAGGCACATGCCATGTTGTATGTCAATGACATCATCAGCGTACCCTGCCATACCAGGTTGTCATTGCCATGCATGTGCTCACTCTTTTTCTGCACATAACTATGTGAACACTGCTTCTGGCTTACAAGGAAAGTGTGGCACTCTCACTGGTTCTTTTCTGTTTGGGGTAAAAGAAAGGGAAATATGTTTTTCTCATGTCCAATTCTAATTTATGTTTACAAAAAATCATTGTGCTTTTAAGCAGTTTTTTAGTTATGAAGAAAAAAATACAGCTAATTGCAAAATCAGCACAAAGCTAATTGTTTTTTTGTCCTGTTTGTGACACAGGTTGGCATTGTGCTGCACTATTCAACTTTATCCACAATGCTTTGGCTTGGAGTTACTGCAAGAAATATTTATAAACAAGTGACAAAGAAACCCCATCATCACCAAACTGGTGACCAGCCTGTTCGTCCAAAGCAGCCACTTTTAAGGTAATTACATCACAATAGTGTTTATAATCTGTATTTTCTTTGAAGAATTCTCAGAAATATTAAAAAACAATGAACTAGATCTTTTTAAATATTCTCAATATACAGTACTAAAGCAATTGAGATTAAGTTTGAAATGACAAACATTAGGCTTAGCACAGAAAGTAAAGCATTACTGTTTTATTACTACAACACCTATCTACTTTACAGTTTTTGAATAGTACTATTTTTGTGTTCTTCCAACCATATATGAAATCACAAATTAACTGAAAGACTTTTTTGTAGTGTAGAACTTAGCCTGATGCTCCTTGATATATGCATGTCTTGGTCAGTTGTTTTGACAAGCCTTTGTTGTAATTATTTTTATTTATTGTTCAGTTTTGACTTTTTTGTGAGTTTGGTCAGTAAATGTGCATGTTGAGGCTGATTTAAATTAGGAAATTAATTTGACTAAACAAGCCCCTCATCCTCCTCCTCCTCCTCCTGGGAAATATTTTCATGTACATGAAAGCACAGTATGTTTCTGCATACTTTTGATTTCATTTTGTTGACACAGTCCTTAATGGTCTCACCAATACAGATAAATGAAGTGATGTCCAAGGAAGCCAAGCTTTAGTAAAAAAAAGCAGGTTGTGGATCAACTGAATGTTGCTTCATAAATCTACTGTTCCATCTCTGTACTGGTACTAAATTCTACTCAGGACTTTCCATTCTTGACACAAATTAGAGGTTTGCATTTAACAATTTGGTCAGTATAAAACTGTTGTTAGTCTGTTGAAAACTACATTAGCCTCCATACTGTTATTGTTGATTTCAGCAAAAGTCTTTCTTCACAGCTCAGAATATTTTTCTGTCCTCAACTGCATGAATTCCTTGTCCCCAAAAACTACAAAGTCAAAGTTTAAAGGGTAAATATCTCAAAGGCAAGTGAATAAAAATTATTTCAACGCAGACTCATGATAACAGCATGGCAAGCTGCACAGAAATAACCTTATTTTATTACCTAATAGCCTTTATTTATTTCCTGTGTATCAGTTTAGATGTTTCCCTTGCATCCCCAAAATTCAACTTAGTGAGCTAATTATTCATTTCTTTTTTAAGTATTATGAATTCTATTTGAGCATGTAGCTCTGTAGTACAATATATCTGTCTGCTGCTTTGCCTTTCATTCCTGTTCCATTTAGGATTATTTATTGAAAGTTGTCTACATCTGGACCTGGAAGGACACCCAGGTGATCCAGCTCTCTCCCCCAGGCTTAAGGGGTGAGAGATGTGGAAGCAGTGGTGACCTTAGGGCCCTTTAAGGTTCACCCTGCTGTTCCAGATCTCTGGTCCTAGCACTGTAGTTGAAAGTCTAATAATTCTGGTTACCATTGCAAGCTATTGTCTCACTAACCTATAATTTAACATCCCTAACCCTGCCTGGCCCAACAATGAAACCCCTAAGCTGATTCCTCCCCGACCTGATCCTATGAGACCGGAAAGATATAAGAATCTAGACCAAATTAATATTAAAAAGCATATTTATTAAAGCACAAAGATAAAATACAAAGTTATAAAGGCTAAAAGTAAAATATGAGTATTAGAAAAATATATTCTTACAGCAGCTTAACAGTGATAACATAGATTCAGACTTTCTTTAAGATGATTTTCTTATACAAATCTCATTCTGTATACATAGGAAATATTTTGTGCCCTAGTGATCATATCCTCCCATTTCTTGATTATTTTTGTCTCACCCTGGACTTCCCATTTTGAGATGGTGAAATAAAATGAACCGTTTCTTCTTATATACCTACTATGTAATTAAAATATGAATCTCTTTACATAACTAATGGTTTCCTTATTATTGTTTCCCTATGTTTAACACTTTATTAATATTATAAGTAAATATTTAGTTAGTTATTTCATAATGTAACAATTCAAGAGATTAACTTCCTGATCTGAATTTGTTGGGTGAAAAATTACAGTTCAGAAGGTCAATATCCTGTACTGTATTGTACAAGGTGGTTTGGCCTTTATGTGACATTAACAACAAACAACAACAACAACATTTATTTATATAGCACATTTTCATACAAACAGTAGCTCAAAGTGCTTTACATAATAAAGAATAGAAAAATAAAAGACACAATAAGAAAATAACATAAGTCAACATTAATTAACATAGAATAAGAGTAAGGTCCAATGGCCAGGGTAGACAGAAAAAACAAAAAAAAAATTCCAGACGGCTGGAGAAACAAATAAAATCTGTAGGGATTCCAGACCATTAGACTGCCCAGTCCCCTCTGGACTCTTATGTTTAGATGAATTACTCAGTTCCTAAAATTCCCACATCATCACAAGCCAATTTTATTATTTTGTTATCTGGGTCTCTCCTGTCCATCTCTGGCCTGAACTGGTTTTTAGACCAAGCTTTTTTCTAGTGGAATAGGTGGGTTCATGAGATAATTCCGCCTTTAACACCTATAAGCTGTGATTGTCTTATTTGACAGTAGTGCTGTCACTAAGAGATGCATTTACAAGAAAAATTCCAGTCCCACAAATTTGTTTTGTATTCAGTATCTTTGACTCTAGAAATGTACCACAAAACTTTGTTATGTTTTTCATAAATTCAATAGTGTTTTAGTGCCACCATTAGTGTGTACATTTAAACTTTTATGTCTACTCTTGTGGTTTAATGGGTCCACGGCTTAACATTTTAGTGGCCCATTTTTAAATAAATAAATAAGTAACTGGGAAATTCGATCTCCATGGGTGTACATGCTCGCATAGCTCCAAGAAGGTTGGTGAGGTAAATGAGGCAAGATGTATCAGCACGTGAGGGTGTGGTCTGGCTTGATTGCTTCATCGACCTTTTGCGGTGTGCAATTGAGGCACTGCACCCACAGAGGCATATAAGGAGGAGCTGACATGAGAAAAAAAGGGAAAAAAAAGAAATAAAAGAAAGAACAGAACAGTGAGATCAGCATCGGAGGGGAAGAGCCAGGACCACCCAGCCAACGCAGTGAAGGGCTGTGCGGGTGTGAGCTTTAGGGGCAGATCATTCCCATTAAATATTGGTGAGGATCGAGAGGGAGTCCTACCCAGAGATCCATGGTACACCAGGGGAGCAAGAAGGAAGACAGGAGTACAACCGACCCCGAACGGTGACTTCTGGACTGGTATGGAGTAGATTGATCCATTCACATATGTTTGGGCCAAACCCAAATTTGTGGAATGTGGTAAATAGGTAGTCCCATTCAACCATGTCAAATGCTTTTTCTGCATCCAAAGATAGTAAGATCTCTGGGGTGTTATATTAATGGGTGAATATATTTTGTTAAACAAATGTCAAAGATTAGACACTAAGTATCTGCCTTTAATAAATCTGGTTTTGTCTTGTGATATTTCTGAAGGAAGCACTTTCTCAGTCCTTCTAGCTAGAACTTTCAGTAGTATTTTAATGTCATTATTCAAGAGTGAGATTGGACTGTGTGATGCACATTTTATTAAGTCCATATTTTTCTTGGGAAAGACGGAAATGAATGCTTGGTGAAATGTTTGAGATAGAATTTTGTTGTCTTTAGCTTCTGTAAACGTTGATCATAACAGTGGGGCTAACTTATTTGAAATGTTTTTATAAAATTCCACTCGGTATGTATGAGAACTGGCTGCTTTCCCGCTTTGAAATAAGTTTATACCATCTAGTAATTCTGAGAGTGTCAGAGGTTTGTCCATTTCCACAGCACTTATAGTATCTGGCTGTGGTGTCTGTAATGAATAAAAAAATCAATAGATTGTGTGTTATCTTCTTTAAACTAGGTAGAATGTAAGGACTTATAGTACTCTCTAAATGTGAAAGTTATATATTTATGGTCAATAATTTTATCTCTGTGTTGGTAATTTCTGTTAGTGTATTGTGGACTTCCTGTTTGGGGATTTGTTGGGCTAAGGTCTTATTAGCCTTCTGTCTGTGTTCATAATAATGATGTCGCAATTTAAAGATGAGCTGTTCTATTTCTTTAGTGGTCAAGAGGTTAAATTCTGATTACAAAACCTGTCTTTTCCTATAAAGTGCCTCATTTGGAGACCTGGCGTATTCTAGATCTATTCTGGTAATTTTGCTGATTAACTCAGATGCTCTCATGGTTTTTCATTTATTTTTGTGAGAAAGGTATACAAATAATATGTCCCCTTAAAATGCATTCAGTTTCCCAGAGTATACCTGCAAAGACCTCTGGGGATGCATTTGTCTCCAGAAAATAACAGCTTCTATTTTGAATGAAGTCTTGACACTTACCTGCCTTCTCTATACTGTAATAAAGTACTTGTATTTTCCTTGAAAATCTAGACTCACCTTCCTGCCTGTCATGTAACTCTGTGACCCAAGCTTGACAATACCTGTATTAAAAACAGTGCTTCTTAAACAGCAAAAAATATTTTATTTGAAAATGAGATCTTAGATGTAACTTTTTTATATATAAAAATACAGGTATGAATACAGATTGAAAACAATATGTTAGATGTAACCTTTTTTAAGTAGAAATACAGATAAGAATACAGAATGAAAATGAGATGTTAGATGTAACTTTTTCTTATAGATGTACAGGTATGACGGTTAATTGAGACTGATGGTTATTAATCAAGTGATGGATAATCAAGGTTTTTCTGTACTTATAATAATGAGAACTATTGGCTTTACATAGTTCTGGCATGTGATTACGCAATTTTGTATTAAGAGAATATGCTGCAATTTATATTTACAGTATAAAGAACTAAATTGAGCAGCCAAGAAAATAATTTTACATTATGATTAATTTTGTTCTGGTGAAAGAGCAACATGTACTATAAATTAAAATAAAAAAAAATCACAAATTCTTATTAACTTTGAATTGTTAAATATCTAGATAGGTTAAATGTGTCTGTTTAGTACTGACATATTTGATGTTGTTACGTTGTTTATTATAAACACGCCTTGCCTGTATTATGTTTCAAGCGTCCCAGAGGTTTTTCTTTTTCTTCTATAAAATTGGAGCTATATTATTTTAATCAATGTTTATAAATTTTGAATTTCATTGCTGGTTTATATTTTGTTGATTTAATCACTTATTAATCTTTTTTGTAGTAGTATTTATTAATTTATTATTTAATAATAATTTTGAAATATATCGGATTGATATTTCAAATTGATATTAGAATGTTTTTATGAGTGCAACTCAGGATCTGAACAGTTGAGAAAGGGTCAGTGGAAAAATCATACTTCTCATAACATCTTGAATGTACTTAAATTATGTGTGCATGATATAAGAGCTATATTTGATTGAATGTATTTAGTAAACTCTGTCCGACTGCACATTTCTGCCAATCAGTCATTTAGGAAATGTGTACCTTTTTTTTAAAATCATCTTTACTTCAACACTTTGAAAGATATAATTTCACAGACTGTGGCAACATTTCTAAGAAAAGTTGCACAACAGCACAAAGTGAAATTTTTGCTTATTACTAAGAACTTACTGTTGAAAGCAGTTCAAGATTCCATGAAAAGCAATTAAGCTGTTTATTAAGAATGCCTAGAGAAAAGCAGTCAGACAATCTGTTTCCTGCCCTGTTGGTTCTGATTTAATGGAATGAGAAAACAAAGTAATGATTTTTATTTGTGGAATCAAAAAATAATTGGCTTGTGTTTTGACTTATAATGAATTCAGCTAAGATACTATACATCATCTTAAGAACTAACTTTAAAGTATTGAAAATGCCTCTGGCATATGTAAATCTTGCAATACTGTGATATAAAAGTTGTGAAATAGAAACGTCAGTGTTAAAATGGATGTACACAATGAATTTCAGCATCATTTGTTTAATAAATATCAGAATGTCCTCAGTTTATTTCTGCATGTAGATCAAATTACTTCTTGTGTTTGATGAAAAAATAAAAATTTTAGATTATGTATTTCATCTATGTAGTTTTGAATTAGCTATACTATTAGATACATTCCCTTACTCTCATTTATTGAATCATGGTTACATTCTGCCTGTAAGGCCCAGGCTACATGCGACTTATTGTAGTTTTGTGAATTTTTATTAAAAAACTACAGTTACGTTAAATTATGATTCTAAAATAACCTAGGTTAAAGATGAACTGAAATGTATTCAAACAACATTTCTTTTAAACTAATAAGGCATGAACGCATCCAGCCTCATATATGATGAATATTTCAAATAAAGAATAATTTTCCATTTTTCATACTTTCGGAATTTAATAATAGGACTGAATTTCAACATATACTATTCCTTAATCAAAGCAATATCTATAATGTATATTAGCACTTCTTTCTCTGGTGTCAAGGGCTATTTTTAACTGTATGGGCAACTCTCAGGTATTTCTCATCAATTCCTTACGCCTTTGTAGCCTCCATTTCTAGGCCCATTAATGGTGTCTTAACACAAACTATTCATTGAAAGAAATGATAAATAAGCATAACACAGAATCATCTGTTTTGAATTGATTCAGAGGCTTTTAGGTTTTCTGGCTTTCCCAGAAGACTAGTGTAGGTTAGTCTCTGGTTAATCTTACAAGCTTTTCCATGGCTCAGGCAGTAGAGAATTATTGTGTGATTTAGGAGCAGGTATCATCCTTCAATTTTGAAGCATAGAAAGTTCTTAATTTCATTAAAGGGATAACAAATTTACAAAAATGTAAAACAAATTCCGCTTTTTACTGTTGTAACAGCATACAGTATAACAATAGCTATTTCCTCTCAAAGGAAAGATGCAGTTATGTTTAGTTAAATCATTAATGTTAATAGTGGTCTCTAGAGGAAAGCCAATGTAAAGATTTTGTCCTCTTTTAGCTTTTCTTCAGCACAATTCTTTCTTTGCTGTATTAAATTTGCTATATTCAAGTTTAACAACAATAATAAGCCAATTTCGTATTTAGACATTTGTATAACTCGTTAAATAAAAAATATTTGTTTTGAATGTTTTCTTGTGTACGCACTATAAGTTATAACAATGCTTTTTTTCATCTGTGCATGCATACATTTTCTGAGCCACCATTAATCCATTACAAGGTGAGAAAATTAGAGCGTATTACTCTGGAGTTCTCAGTGATCGGTCCATCAGTTTTATTTACCTGTGTTACTTTTCTTTTTTACTTATGACATATCTTATTATCCAGTTGGATGTGTTAAAAAATCCTAAAGCCACACTGGAACAGTGATATTTATTGAGGTTAACTACCTAAAACTTACACAATCCCATGGTAAGAAAGAAAACAGGAGTAATAACCACTTAATTAATAGCTTTTTGCCCTCCTGTCTTATTAGAGGAGAGCCACAGCTCAGTGAAGGTTGACATTGTCAAATCCAGACAGCACAAAGCTATCTCAATAAAAGGAAAAAGTGAGCAAAGAAGCAAGTTCACAGACAAAATGTGTGGTTGAGTCTGGTACAGAAAGAAGTTAGAGAAAAGCAAAGATCCACTGGTATGCTGTTTCTGCTAGCTGATGGACTCGCTTGTTCAGGTGAAGCACTAAATAAACCGAAACTCAATGTGGTCCATGTTTCTGTGGGAAACAAAACCCGTAATTGTTCACAACCATTTAGATAGAACAAAATGGAAGCTTTGACCTAGCTGAAGGTAAAAACAACTTAAAAGAAAGGCCCTAATCATAGTTTCAGGAATCCATATTCAGTCCAGAGTTCTAGTCCCTATGCTAAAGAGCTGTAATGATTTTCTCCAGTTGTGTTGTAAGAATATTTTGTCTTGGATCATTAGGATATGTTATTATTATTATTATTTATTTTGTGATTTGAAATTATTTTTGTCTTACTTCCATCGCTGCCAGTTTGAGGGAATTGTTTTTACTGGTAGCCATTTAGCTGTTAGCAATGCAGTCCAGTTGCCTTCACGTGACTCTGGCAACTTGTGCATCATTACCTGGAAGCTATTTAAAATGACAAAGCACTCCTTCTGGCGTGTCAAATTTTGGATTCATTAAAAGATAATTTCACAGTGTTAGGGGTTAGTTTCTTTACCTGTTTAAGGGCTACACATTTTCTGTGTGTCCGTTTTGACTCTTGAGTTTGGTTATTATTTCTGGCTTGTCATTTTAATTTTGTTTTGCCTTCCCAGCTTCTCTGACTTTGCTCTGTCTCTTTTTTAATTGCTTTCCCTTTTTCCTGATTTTATTCTATCATTTTCCTCTACCTTTTTTTGGCTTTGCCAGAAAATTAACATTGTGCTTTTAAAGAAACTACCACATTCTAAGCATTTGCCCTGCTTTGTAGTTCCAGCATTCTTGATATCACCTGTAACCAAAAGGAGGCACACAGAGCAATTGCCAAATTCAGTGACTTGCCAGTATGGTAAAACACAATTCAAGCTCATGCAGAAATTTTCCTGGTATTTACAAAATGAACAAAATAAAATAACCTAACAAAGAACATTGAAAGTTTTTGATGCGAAAGGGCTATTTAGCCCAACAACAATTGCCAATCCTATTCACCTAATTTCTCCAAAATAGCATCAAGTCAGGTATTGAAGGTGCTGCTCTCCATTACACTACTTGATATTTTATTCCATGTGTTTATGATTCCTTGTGTGAAGAAGAATATTAATAACATTTCTGTGAAATGTACCCTTAATAAGTTTCCGACTAAGGGGTGTCCCCATTTTCTTGTTAAGCTCATTTTAAAGAAATAGCTTAGATCATTCTACCACGTATCTACATTATATCATTCAGTTTACTTGATTTCTTAATACATATTTTTCTGCAGTTTAAATATTACCTTTTACAAAGTTATATTGACCATATTTGTTAATTTCAGATATTAATCTTAAATATTTTTGTTTCACAGATTTTATTTAGTTAGTGGTGGAATTCCTTTCATTATATGTGGGATTACTGCAGCAACCAATATCAACAACTATGGCAGTGGAGATGAAGCACCATAGTAAGTAAATGTGTCCGTGCTTTCTTAAAACTAAAGAAGTGATTGTCGTATGCATATTGTAGCAAGATCTCAAAATACAGTAGCTAAGAGAAATTTTAATATACACTTTTGCCCAACGTGTAATGATAATCCAAATGTTTATAACATTTAAATTAAGAGGAAAAAGTCCAAACAAATGTAAAATTTTATAGCATCTATAGTAAACCCTATCTCAAGGCATCTTGTTTCAAATGGTTTCTTAAGTTTGCTCCCACATTTAAAAGACATGCTTTGAGATTTACTGGAAAGTCTAAATTGTCCCATTGTAAATGACTGTGATTACAGGGAAACATTACGTTAACTTTAAATTTATAGTGATAATTAAACATTTAAGTTGTTATATGAAATCAGTACTAAAATATATATACTGTACACTTTTAAGTGTTACGTAGCACAGGAAATTCAGGTCAATATCTATGTGTAGCATGCCCTGGTTAGGATGCCCATATCATTTTGCTTCTTGAATAAGCTCCAGTTTCCTGCAGCCTTGCACTAGAAAATATTTTCCTGGATAAATGAGTTGCTTAGTATAGCTGCTGTAATCTTTGTTGTTCTGACTAGCCTCTGTGTATTAAACCAACCATCTGCCTTGCTTTGATATCAATCCTTTTCATTGTGTAAAAAAAATTCAACCCCAGACGGTAAGTAAATATCTAACGACCTAAAAAAAGCAAATAGGCAGCAAGTTTTGTTGCTGAGTGGAAAAAATGCATTCTTTTAAACTTTCTTACTTTCTTATAAACAAAAAAAAAAAATCCAGATTTAGTTTGATTTGAAACATTTTTATTGGGTTTTGCAAGGAAAATAAACTATTCATATTTTAGAAAACAAGATAGACCGTGGGCATTATGCTAGTCATGATAATCTTCAGTTAGGCCTGTATGCCTTTAATTGATATGTTACTTTAAAAAGTTGTCATTAGAGAAAATGGAAGTTTTTACTATCAATCTAGTTATTTTGAACATAAACACACACAGCAGCCAGCATCGTTAATTTACAGATAATTTTCATCATTAAAGTTTGAATTAGTTTTATATTTTTCAAATAATGCATATTAAATTATGTACATAAGAGCATAAAGCTGCAGGCTACAAAAAACCATTCAACCCATGCAAGTGAATCCTCTCATTAGTCCTGCCTGCTGGATACAGTCGAGCAAGAACAAGAACAGTGGAGAGGAAGAAAACTCCAACTGTGATAGAGAAAACCAGTGAGATTATCACAAAAATTAAAGAAGCTTTCAAAGTTAGTTTTTCCGCTTTGATAGTAGAGAGGAGTGGAGTTTATTACTATTAAGGTTAAGACGTTTTAGGAAAAAAAATCTTACCTAGATTTTTTTTTTTTTACAGTCTTGCAGCCACATAATGATATTTCTAGACCTCACTAAAAAATTTCAAGGTGGGTGCACTGCAAAAAATATGAAGTTCAGAAAAATTAAAATAATAAACCAACCATCTGCTTAGCATTTTTTTGTTTGCCCAACGTTGGGGCAAATTTGTCATATAAAGTTTATTTCATAAGTTATAAAGTGATTTATGTCAAAGTAAACTTGAAAATTCAATTAACTTTTATTTACTTGTCAAATGTACTTACAATCCTTTATCAAACTTGCTTACATTCTGTAAATTAGCTCACCTAACATTCTAGTTTTTAACAGTTCAATGATATCTTAAACTTAATACACTTTATGACTACACATTGCTTATAAATTAACTAATTAGTGCCAGTTCAACTCTAGTGCCTATTAGTTTAGTACATTTGAAAATACTATGCAGCTGGTTGCTTTAAATTTTTTAAATTTAACAACCAATTGAAATTTCTTCAATAGTCAAAACTAGGAAGGGCCAGTGATCAGTACAGGGTACACTTATGCACATTTCATCAATTCAAGTTTCTTAACTGCCTTATAAACATGACTTAGAGATTTGAGAGAAAAATTTAAATATATATTCACCAGATTAAAGTGAGAAACCTGCAGTTCCACACTTGGAGTTTCAGTGATGGAATGTGTTATTTGTTATTGTATTTATATGTGCATTTGATTTGCTTTGTTGCTTAGTAGAATAATTTGCTGTGTCGTATAAAAATTTTATGTTTTCTTTTTATTATTATAGTCATATGGAAACAATACAGTGCATTGTCTGGCTTTAACATCCACATTCAATATAAAATAACTTTTTGGGGTATATTTATTTAATAGATGAAAGTAAACTAATTTGAATTCATTTTAATGTATCTGAGTCTAAATGGTTCTTTAATTATTACCACTGACCATGGCTGCAACATTAAATGCCTTGGACAAAGACAAAATGGCATCTCCACCAGCTGGGAGACCAACCTATGACTTCGTGCTTTAGATCATTAAATATTGCACATTGCCCGACATTGTTTTCTTTAAATCATCTTAAATCAAAATATATATTTTGCCAATATATACTGCTCAAAACAATCAGAAACAGACTTCATGAGGGTGGCCTGAGGGCCCGACGTCCTCTAGTGGGCCCTGTGCTCACTGCCTGGCACCGTGGAGCTCGATTGGCATTTGCTGTATACCAGAATTAGCAGGTCCACCACTGGTGTAGATGAGAGCAGGTTCACTCTGAGCACATGTGGCAGACGTAAAAGGGTCTGGAGAAGCCATGGAGAATGTTAAGCTGCCTGTAACATTGTTCAGCATGACCAGTTTGGTGGTGGGTCAGTGATGGTCTTGGGAGGCATATTCATGGAGGGATACACAGACCTCTACAGGCGAGACAAGGGCACCTTGACTGCCATTAGGTATCGGGATGAAATCCTTGGACCCATTGTCAGACCTTATGCTGGTGCAGTGGATCCTGGGTTCCTCCTGGTGCACGACAATGCCCAGCCTCATGTGGCGAGAGTATGCAAGCAGTTCCTGGAGGATGAAGGAATTGATACCATTGACTGACCTAACTCCAATAGAACACCTGCCAGGTTGTACCTCAGAGTGTTCAGAGCTCAGTGATGCCCTGGTCCAGATCTGGGAGGAGATCCCCCAGGACCCCATTTGTCGTCTCATTAGGAGTATGCCCTGACATTGTCAGGCATGCATACAAGCACATGGGGGCCATGCAAACTACTGAGTATGACTTTGAGTTGCTGCAATGAAATTTTGGCAAAATGGACTAGCATGCCGCATCATTTTTTCACTTTGATTTTTCGGGGTGTCTTTGAATTCAGCTCTCTGTAGGTTGATAATTTTCATTTCCATCAAACGATGTGGCATCCTTTCATTCCTAACACATCACCATATCAGTATAGATATCCATCATGATTTTTTCCCATTGAGATCTGATATGTTTTTAAAGTGTTCCTTTCATTTTTTTGAGCAGTTTATATTTGGACCAACCCTTTTTTGAAATCATCAGAATTTAAAAGTACATATGGTACACTATACTAAAAAGTGACTAAAATAAGAATATATTTTTGTCTAAAGACTATATCTAAATCAAAATCAAACAGCAAAAATTATCATGTAAAATATCCCAAGTGAAAAATGAACAGCATGTTTTTCATTTAAAAAACTCATTTGAGTTACTGATTACAAAGAGATAGTTTTTTGACTAAAGTCATTCATTTTTGTTAACAAATATTATATGTTAAAAGTAGTAGTACTAGGGTGTTGTACCGTGTTAGCCATTATGAATGTAGAGAAGAGCCAAGCAAAATGACACCTTTTATTGGCTAACTAAAAAGATTACAATATGCAAGCTTTCGAGGCAACTCAGGCCCCTTCTTCAGGCAAGATGAAGGAATTGATACCATTGACTGACCTAACTCCAATGTTAAAAGTAAGTAAGTAAGTAAGTAAGTAACTCCGATGTTAAAAGTAGTTAAATTAAAGCAAAAACATTTTAAAATAAAAAAATGATATTTGTTAATTTCTACTGCACATTCACAGAAAAATAATTAAATGAAAATGTAAAATGTAATTTTGCTAATTTACCAAATACTTATAAAAAAGTAATCAATGACAGGTGTGCTACTTTTGTCTGTAGGGCTTGTGATTTTAAGCAGCATAGAGAATAAATAACTCCAGAATTTCTCCATTTCCAGTAATCTAGTGTGGCCACTAGAGGGCACTGCAGCTCCTCAAACCCAGAACAGAAGTGCAGTCACGCAGTCAAAAGGCTTCAACAAACGTGGTTTTATTCGATCCAATACCTTAAACAGGTTTCAGTTCTCCTTTAACAGATTGTCCTCCACAATAATTCCTCCATCTCTCCTCCAGGCAAGCTTTGTCCACTTCCTCCCGACTCTGCTCACCTGGATGAGGCTGGATGGCTCCTTTTATCCCAGGACCTGGGAGTCCTTCCAGTGTCAAGTGATTACAACCTGGCAGCACTTCTGGGTCAGGTGGAACCTCCTCTGAGACTACATGTCCCAAGGTTCCCTGCGGGATATGAATGAGAGCTTTGCCCGAGGGAACCCATCACCTAGCATATTGAGGGAATAAAACAGCCCCCAGAGACGGTCCTTCCCCGTCTTCCCATTTTATCCTGGCCAGGAAAAATACTGACAACACATCTGGCCAGGACACCTGTCCATCCATCTAGAGCTTCCCTTCTGGGTAAGGAACCTTCTTCTTTCTTGGTCGGGATGCCTACCCATCCACCTGGGGCCTCTCGTCCAGGTAAGGAACTTTCCCCTCTCCTGACCAGGATGCCCATCCATCCCATTTGACACATACACTACATATATATAATACAGTATGTCTTTATGACTTACTTTTTGAATGTAGTGCAAATACAGTGTAAATAAATGTAGGCCTTGCAGATTCTTATATTTTTGTATAAATGAGTATAAAAGGCATTTTTTATTAAATTATTCAGTGAACACTGTGTGCACTGTCTCAGCTGATCCTACTCACCCTCAGGACCTGATGGTCCTTGGTCCCCGGTTTGTGCTCTTACCACATGGCCCTTGTTGCCAGTCACACTGATTCTCAATGCAAAACAAGTCACTGGGGGACTGAAGCAAAAAATAAAAATCAATGACTTACAAGATAACACTTGCATAGGATAAAGCTGGACAGATGAATTCACAAACAAGTCTGCCTGCTTTCACACTTTAAAGGTGGCAGATGCACAGTTCATTGGATATGTAAACACTGAATCTCACCAGTGAGTCGGCATAATACCAAAGTAACACATATTTTACTAGTAATAAGCTTGAAATAAATGTAGTGAAAAATTACTGCTTAATGAGAAATTACATTAAACCAACACACAGAAACCAGTGATGTGAACAGATATGTTAACTGTTTAGCTAATTCAAGATATTGATTTTTTTGCCATCAGTTGTTGAAAGATACTGACAAAATTTTAAAAAATGAATGAAACACAGAAAACAATGGCACCTACATTAATTAATAGTTAATCATTGTTGTGCAGAGAAATTTGAAATTCTCTTATTTTTGGATGTAGAAGTGACACTGCAAATGAAATTATTCATAATGAATCATACATGCCATCCAGAATCTAATTATGTATTTTTATTTTGTAAGCTGTAAGGGTATTTTTTCAGTAATGTAATAATAATGATTACCAATGTAAAATGAATACCTGCTCATAAGTCAGATCTTCATGTCAATATTCATGTTCTATGACTGAAATACCCATAGATATAACTCGACTTGGCCCACTTTTAATCCTATGTAAGAGATGGAAGACATATTGCATTTACTCCTACATCACCTCTGCTTCACTATCTCCACTGACTTCCAGTTGCTGTGAGGATCCAGTTCAAAACTCTTGTGTTGACATTTGGTTTTCTGAATGGTTCAGCTCCTCAACATCTCCAGTCTCCATATGAGACTCCAAATGTCCCTTCAAGATGTCTCCATTCTGGCTCTGCCTGTTTGCTGGCCATCCCTCTTCTTTCATGCCATGCCAAGAATGGACAATGTTTCTCCATTTTTGCTCCAAAGCTGAGGAATAATCTCACTTTGTCAATTTAAACTGCACCTAATTTAGTCATGTTTAGGCATATTTTGAAAATGCAACTTTTCATTAAGTTGTGTTGGCACTGCTTAGTCTTTTACAGGATATCTGCTGTTGTACTGTTTTAGACATCAAATTATCAAAATATATTTTGTTACCTATTATTGAAACATGTGGAAATAAGAATTAAACATTATAAAAAAAACTCATATCTATCATTTTATTTTTCTATGTCCTATTAGAATAAATCATGTCATAAGTGTTGTAAAATGTCAGAGTAGTATATCATATGATTTCTAACCTTGTACAATGTTATTAGACTATGGGAGAAAATTGGAAGTAACTAAATATGATTTTTAACAGACTAGCATTTAAACAGGAAAAACAATGTCTAGCTATTACATTATGCCATATTTATGTACATAATCCATCCATCCATCCATCCATCCATTATCCAACCCGCTATATCCTAACTACAGGGTCACAGGGGTCTGCTGGGGCCAATGCCAGCCAACAAAGGGCACAAAGCAGGAAACAAACCCCGGGCAGGGCGCCAGCCCACCGCTTATGTACATAATAATCGTGTTAAAATTTTCAGGTATAATAATAAAATAGAAGAGAATGTTACAGAAAAAAAATTGAATGTGAGCATCAGTAGGCTTTGCGCCCTAGTAAACAAGTTACTCAAACTATTCTTTAACATTTCAGTAATTATACTAGTCTGAAGTAAAATTTTTACCATATATCTGTACTGTAGGTTCTAGAGGCACCTCACTCCACCACCTAAAGAAATTCCTAACAAACTCTAAAAATATACTCATGTCAGGCAGTTTTCACAGGGTTATTGAGTAGTTTGTAATGCAATTGGGCTTCACAAAATCACATCTACAGTATATTGGCAGAATAATCAACCATGAGAAGTTACCATGCTGGAAAAATCATCTCAAAGGCAAGGCATTTTGAACAACATCCAGGCTCTTAAGACAATCATTGGGCAAAATAGGATTATGGCAGAGTAAGTTAAAAACATCACTATGATTGCTTTCTACATACTAATATACCTGAACAGTTTTGAAACAATTTTGCATGGACAAATGAGTCAAACGTGGCATGTACCTTGTTACATTGAAAGAAAAGCTAACACTGAATTCCAAAGTATGAATTTTATACCTATGCTTAAGCATGTTGGTGGTAGGATCATGAAGGTTATGACCTTCATGACTAGCTATCATGCTGTCATTAAAAGATCCATGAATACTGTAATGTATCAGAAGATTCCTTAGGAAGCTGGGTCATGGCATGAAACACTGACCTAAAACACATAAGCTAGTCTAAATCAGGAGATATCTCTCTCTCTATTTTTTGTTTTTTTAACAATGTTGTCTGGGTGCACCTAGGTTAGCCCTTTGCTGCCCTTTATGATGCCATACTCTCTTAATGACCTGTTTTAACAACACGAGAAATATGGTTAGTTTTTTTTAACCCCAGGTCACATAGGTCAAGTCTAAATCATAATGGCTGATAAAAAAAATAATGCTTTACAATGGCTTGGTCAAAGGCCAAATTTAAACCCCTTTTTATGGTAAGACCCTAAATAAGCAAATCATGCTTTAAATCCCAAAAATGTCATGTTGATATAGTACTATAAGGAGGCATGAGGTAAAATTTCTCAATAAATCTGATATAATGATAAATATCTGGTCTATGTTTGTTGTTTGCAAAAAGTGTCAGAATCAATTAATGAGCGTAAGAGAGTAATTTTTCACAAATTCTATCGGCTGTTATACTACTTTAATAAATTAAATAAGTATGTATCAACATTTAGTGTTTTTATTTACTCAGAGTGGTAATTGTCCAGTATTAGTTAATACACTGCACTGAGAAAATAATACTGAAAATCAGATGGGGCAATTACTTTTCTCACTAGTTTATGTAAGCGCCTCTTACATGTTAATACTTTTCTGTTGTTTTAAATAAACATGAAGAAGTACTGTTTCGATATAATGTCTTTTCACACTATGAGAATGTTTATGCAGCCTGAAGTGATGTGTTAAGATTTTTAAAATGGGAAATGTGTTATTTAAAAAGTAAATGGTTGTTCATTTTTGACTGTTAATAGCCAGTCTTGGTGCTGCACTTGGGTTTTGTATTTGACGCTTGTAAGATAAATTTGGCCTTTATGTAAATGGATGTTTTGTTAGGATTAGCCTCTTGAGAACATTTTAATGGAAGTTTTATTCCGTTTTCGGAAACGCAAGACAGGGTATAATAGTCTGAAAATCCTGTTCTTATCTTATCGGTCTGGGAAACACATATATACTGTGAAGTTGTATTTAGATACTTTGAGTCTTACTGTTTATTAATCTTATTTTTTCACCATTTCTACAGCTGTTGGATGGCGTGGGAACCTAGCCTTGGAGCATTTTACGGTCCTGTGGCATTTATCGTTTTGGTCACTTGCATATATTTCCTCTGCACATTTATACAACTAAGACGTCATCCTGAACGGAAATATGAACTGAAGGAAATGACCGAGGAGCAGCAGAGATTAGCAGCCTCAGAAGTAGGCCACTGTCACATGGCGGATACAGGATCTGTGTCTCAGACCACTTGCTCTGTGATTTCTGCATCAATGCTGGAAAATGAGCACTCATTTAAAGCTCAGCTTAGAACCACAGCATTTACTTTATTCTTATTCATCACTACCTGGACATTTGGAGCTCTTGCAGTCTCTCAGGGTCATTTCTTGGACATGATTTTTAGTTGTTTATATGGGGCTTTCTCTGTAACATTGGGACTTTTTATTTTGATCCATCACTGTGCAAAAAGGGATGATGTTTGGCATTGTTGGTGGTCCTGTTGTCCATCAAGAAGGAACACGTATTCCGTGCAGGTGAATGTCCGTCCAAAGGTAAATGTGAATGGAGATACAAAGGTTCACTCTCACTGTCTCTTGGACTCTCCGTGTCCTGGAAAAGCAGTCCCAGGATATAACCAGTCAGTTTCTGGACCATGCAAATTAACCAATCTTCAGACTGTGCAAAACCATGTGAATTGCCTTTCTCCTGTCACCCCATGCTGTGCTAATATGCACAGTGAGCAACTTATTGATGATGAACCCCACATTCATGTGCATTCAGAGGAAAATTTTCGGCCCAATATGCACATCCATAGATGTCTCAAAAGTAGGACTAAACCAAGGCACTTTACACGTCACAGGACTGCAGGAGACCGGGAGTATGCCTACCACATCCCTTCCAGCATTGATGGGAGTGTTCACAGCTCTCACACGGACAGCCCACGCAGTACGCATGAAGGCCACACCTGTCACCGACGAGCGTGCTGTGCTCAAGTAGACCCATTCCCTACAATAAGTCAGCCTGAAAGCAGTGAGGCCAGCACTGTTCTGTACGGCTGCAGTAAAATGCCTGATGAAGACACTGTGCACCATACGGCCCATTTAGAGATGCACCCGCGGAGACAATCGTTCCCTCAAAACCCACCCAATCAGAATGGAATGCTAAAAGGAAGTTTGCATGAAGGGCTTATGTACAGTTCAGATAGTACAGGAAATATTAGAACTGGCCCGTGGAAAAATGAAACTACTGTGTAGTTTATGGGCTTTGAATTACCTTCTTCTTTTGAAGTAACTCTGCATTCAGTTCCTGTACTCTTTTATTTTGTGTCTGTTTACATATTTTTATTCAGTAGTTATCCTCACCATGTTTGTATAACAACCTCACTAAAAGTGCAGTATTATTCAGTTCATTTCTCTGTCGGTTACACCATTTTTCTTTTCACTTCTAATGAATTCAAAAGGGCACGAGTGAAGCAATGCATTTAACCTCAAATAATATTAAAACACACACACACACACTTGTATTAAGAATAACCGGATGAAATTATGTAGAAAACATTTGCTTGGCTACCTGGATGTGAGACTTTTTACCTGAATCACAGACTTGATTTCCTTTTCTATTTAAAAATATGAGAGTGTATTTGTGTGTTTGTGAAAGATGAACTATTCCAAGAGGCAGTGTTCTCAGAACTGGAATTAGAATATTTTTTTTTGTGTGTGTGTGTTTATTCCTCAGTCAGGCACGTTGTGTAACAGAGAATTTAGCTGTATTTTGCTAAAATTATATATATATATATATATATATATATATATATATATATATATATATATATATATATATATATATATATACACCAGCAGTCAAGAATTAATTGCATTTTCTTTTCTTAACTTATGCATATTATACCGTGAAACATCATTAAAAATGAAAACTCATACATTCCTTTTTTATATATTTTTTCATTAAGGCCGATAAAGTATACAAGAGATGCTGCCTCTTAGAAAACTGTTATGCTGCTTAGCCTGTAAACAATTACATTTAGTATTCAGTCTGTGTAATGTCTCAGTATCCACCCAGAAAGATGTATTAAATTACATTGTCACTGTTAGATCAATGGTGCTTCAATGGTTGTATCTTGCATGGCACATGTCAGGGTAAACCATTCGCTGTTTTAGTGTTATATGTGAAAAACAAGAGTATTGTGAAAGGCTGTGATATAATGTTGATATTTAATGTTACAGCGTTATGAAACCACAAAAAATCACTGCACTATCTAATGTGGAAAGCCACAGTGTGTAGAAACAATATTACAGCAGTATTAGAAAGCCACACTAGCGGTTGGTTGTTCATTATTTTAATACAACGCATGCAGTGCTTGTTGTATGTAGCTATGTACAGTGTTTCTGCAATTGCTTCCAGTAAAATCGGGATCCATATTAGCTAAATGAGTCTGTCCTTGAGAATTACCTGTACTCTTTTAAACCACATTTCTTTTAATATTTATAGCTTTTTGGTTGTGCCTTTGCAGCATTAGGTAATGAAGGATTAGAATGTTTGTGGAGCCACTCCATTCAGTCTGATAAAAATACAAATATAATTTGGTCAGAGGTTTATATATTTACTTTTACGAACCCTTACATTAGGTGGTGTTTTGTCTCCCAACATCTGACATTGTAGTTTAAATATAGTCATTTCTTCACATATTTGCATGATGTGTGAAAAAAGATACTAATGAAATCAACATAAAAAAAACTTGATTAAAGGGGAGTTCAAAGTACATGTCTCATGAAACTCCTTTAAAGTAGCATGATAATGGGTTTAAAACATTCTGCAATCATTTACTTATGTAACTGGTTTTATTATATATATTTTTGTATAAACATGTTGACATTCTTATTTAATAAATAAAAGGAAAAAACTAAACTTATGCAGGGTGTTCCACCAGGTATACTATGATTAAAGTGTTGATGATTTTTCTCTCTTTAGATGTTTTACTTTCAGACTGACAATATTACATTTTGTTTTGCTGGAAATGCTGTAGATAACTGGGATGGAGCAGCAGGAACAAAAAATGTGTATTTTCAAAGAACTTGTACTAGAAACAACTACCTGAAGGAAGAAGAGTCGGGTAAATTTCAGGCAAAAATAATTCTTCCTGCACATTTTGCCTTTTATTCTTTATCAGAATGGGAACTACTCAAACCTGGTTAAGCAACAGTGTCTCTGGACTCTTTCTGTGTGTTTGACCTCTTTTCAGTTTTACTTATAATTTACTTAGTTTTATACTTGAAATTTGAATGGTGAATTTGGGCTTTATTTAAAATTACTTTTAATTATTTTATTTTATTCTGTTTTACCAGGTCCCATTATTTGCCAAAATCAATTAAGTGTTGAGTGGACACTGCTGGTTTAAAATAAAAAAAAAAAACAATTTCTTCTTCCTTCACAACGATAGCCTCCTCATTCCTCCATAGCATTTTGAAAAATACAATATGGATCTGAGGAGAGTTAAAACGGAGGAGTTATGACAGCAAGATAAGTACATGGCAATATTTCTTAAAATACCAAAGGTAAAAGAAATTCAAAAAATAAAGTTAAACTGGGGTTTCATTTACTGGTGGAATTAACTTTCTGATTACCAGATTCAGAATTTCCAACTTTCCTTCACTTCACATTACTTCACAAGTAATAATTGTAATAGTAATGAGTGAAACAGGTAACTTTTAAGCCGCATACACTATTCATTTTGCAGGCAAGTTTTAAAATTGTGAAATGCTCAAGTTTTTTGAGGTGTGGAAAGAATGGAAAACTGCCATTCATACTTGCGTCTTTATTATTTTCTTTAGCTGCATAATGCACATAATTTATTGTACACTAGTGATAGAAATTATATTTATGCTCTCATTCAAATCACCACGGAAGAGTGCAATTTTTTTTTTTTTTTAAATGCATCATACTACATATTTTTCACACAAAAATGCAACCAAATGAGTCCGGTGTATTTTTTTCACTAGAGATCTTTTTTCAGATACGATACTAAATGACAGGCAGATGCATGCAGAATAAATGTATTCAAATGCTTCCAGACAAGAGCATTTTAATTTCGCTGGAAGTGAAACAGTTTTTGTTTAACTAATTGTTTGCTTAGGGAAACACTCATTTTTTCTGTGAATTGTTTTACTCATTACTAATTATTAAAAATAATAAAATGCAGATCTACAGATCATAATGTTACTGTCATCTGATAATAGCTTAGAAAGTCATACCACACAAAGTATACAGTATTTTTAGAGGCCAAATTAGACCCATTTGAAAATTATTGTTCGGATATTTTTGCTCCTGCAGTAAAGTCCTAGTCTGAAACTGAAAACAAAACTCAATATAATGTGGAAAAAAACAACACCTATTCATAGCATAGTTGCTGAGCCTCCCTGAATATGAAGGGGAGGTAGTGGACCTGAACCCACTAGGTTAATGCTCAGTATCTGAGTCCAACTGTTATTTACTTTTTGTCTCTTTGTTTATGAGCATTTTTGTTTGTTTGTTCAGATTAATTTTAAAGTGTACATTGTGAAATGTTTCATCATATCACACATTACGTGCACTCATCTGTAATGTATTATCTTTGGCTACTAAAGTGATACAAAAGCCTGCTTTCCAATGCCAACGCGACAATATTTTGCTTTTATATGCATAATGTACATTTTGAAAATGTCATAGAAACAGATTGATTTATGTGTTTGTGAATGTTGATGTTTTGTATTCTAAATCATTCTACCATCACTGGGCATTGCTCCACTGTTCCTTGCTATGTAGCTGGTCAGATATCCTGTGTTAGGATGAGGCAGTGCTACTGTGACAGACCCCAAAGTTGCCGTTCCACTTTTCTACATCTCCACAAATTCCAATAAATGTATTTTTTCACCATAATGTTATTTTTGGTCTATGTATACACCACATATAACATTTAAACATGAAAATAAAACAATAGAATCAATACATATATTTCTATATTTTAATCTATTGTATTTAGTTTCATTTATTTAAGAACTGTTCCTTGAAATTAGTTGGCATGTATTTTACTGTATTTGTTGCTGAGAATGTTTTAAGGTTGAAAATAAGTCACACTTTATTCCATCAGTGCCTGTTAAAATTAAAAAAAAATGAAATGTCCTTCCAAGTGAAGTTTGTCTGGATGTCTTAACGTTCCACTATAAATTGCAAATGTAAGAAAGAGTAATGAAAGAGAGCAGTTTTAGTTCAATGACAATCATATAGACAGTACTCTACTATACATATTTAGACAGTAAAGTCAAATTTATTATTTTCAAAACACCCTCAGACTATATACTTGAAATGAAAAGATGAATCAAAGCCAACATAAAATATGTCATCTTATATTTGTGGTCACTTCAGCGTATATATATGCATTTTAGAACATTACGTTTCGTTCCCCATCCCTCAGCCTCATATGAGTACAAGCACTGGATCAGATTAACTTAAAAATATTCCCTGAACTGTTTGTGATATGTTGCTTTTCCCAAACTGTTATTTTTGTGTTACTCTTTTTGGTTGTTAAGCTTGTTTTAATAAAGTGATTAACTTAGCAGGTGACAATATACTAGGAGGAAAGAAAGCTAGAATCACCAAATCATAACAGGAGGGCCTGGACAGATAAAGTTTAATATGAATACAAGCTTTTACAACTAGGAAGTAAAAAAATATGAGATATAATTAAACAGCGATGGGCCTAAACTTAGCTAAATGCTATATGAAGGACTTAGGAGTCATAGTGGATGCATTATTGTACAAAAGTAATTAAGAAAGCTAATATGATGTTAGGTTTAAGTTCAACTTTATTGTTATAGCATGCTGTATCAAAAGCAAATCAAGGAGAATTATGCTTCAAGTATACAATGCTATTGTGGGCTCTCATTTGTAATATTGTGTTCAGTTAGCTTCATATCATGAAAAAGAGCTAGAGAAGGTCCAGAGACAAGCTACAAGACAGACTTGGAGTCTATAAGGCACTGCTAAAACAGATTGAAGAAGTTACATCCTTTCACTTTAAGCAATTGAAGATGAAGAGATACATGGGGGACACAGATGGATGCTGGTTAAAGATATACCTTGCACAAACTTTATAGGTTTATATGGTCATTATTTTCACATGTACAGAGTAAAGTGAAATTCTTACCTGTATGTGCTTATCGACATACTACACTTCACTACTCTTTGGCACTTTCACTAGTGAGCAGAACTTCCTTACCTTGAAACTTTTGTCTTCCTGACCTGAAAAATCTCAAACATTAATTACAACCCAAGATTCTTAATGTAGTTGGCTAAGTTTTTTGAAGGCATAATATAGCTCAGCTTTTCTCAACCTTTAAGTATTTGCGACTCGAGTTTTCATAACCGTTTTAATCGCGCCCCTCTAACGTTTTTTTTTTAAAGTAGCCCACTAATACCAATTTGTTCTTTTTTCATTATTCATATATCATAGATGCATATCATATTATACCTACTTTACTTTTATCAACATTTATCTAACTCAATATTTATTTTTCTAGTATCAGAATGTAGTTTAAGTTAATTTGTTTTGGTTTCAGTAGATGTATTTTTCATATTTTCAATTCTTGTTTTCTTTTTTTCACATCTTCGCACCCCCCTTTTTGTTACTTATGGGGGAGGCCCACCCCTCAAATTGAGAACCACTGATATAGCTGAATAGCCAAGAATTATGTACTTTATAGCTGACACATAATTAATGGTGTTGACTTTTCATAATGTTTCCATACTTTTGTTTCCAAGCTATTTTTGTTAGATACCTTACTAATGTCCTTGTTATATATGAGGACTGACTGGTAAATCATGTTTTTTTGCCCCTTTTGCATTTTTCTTATATATATTTATAGAGTATTTTTAAACTGAAAACAACAGATACATTTAATAAGTTACCAAGCACGATAGTAGATAATAGTAGTTTGGGGACCTTCAAATCTTAACTGGGTAAGGTGAATGTGAGATCACTATGACAAGGGATGACCTAGGCTGAACTGAATGACCTGTCCTCTTTACCACTCTCCTTATGTTCTTCTCTGTCTATAACCTTTTGGTTTTATTTCTGCTTTTACTTTATATTGTTGCTTGTGTTCTTCTCGGTCTATAATTTTACTTTTATTTCTGTTTTTACTTTATATTGTTAGTGATGTTGGGAGGTTTATATTTTGTGACCTGTATACCTCTGATGAGGTATCAACTAACAAAAGATGCAAAGGATTTTGGCTATTTTCTTTTTGCTTTTTTAGTGCATAACACCTTCTTCCTTTTGTTGTAATTCTGAGTGAACTCATTTTTGTAGTGTACAGATTGCTTGTTTTTGTACACAGATAATTTACTAGTCTTTATTTTGGTTTTAGAATCACAACTTCATATTAACCACTTAGACCCAGTTTTCATGGCTATAGATGTTGCATGATTTTTTTGAATGTCTATTCAACTTTTTGAAATGTTACATTTATATTTTGAAACCACAGCTTAAACATACTTTTCCCAAAAAGTTTTTGATATCACTTTCCAGTTTCTTTTAAATGAATTTCTGGATAATAATAATAATCTTCTTCTTTCAGCCATCCCTTCTCACCACATCCATAAACCTTCTCTTAGGCCTTCCTCTTTTCCTCTTCCCTGGCAGCTCTATCCTTAGCCTCCTTTTCCCAACATACTCAGCATCTCTCCTCTGCACATGTCCAAACCAACGTAACCTCGCCACTCTGACTTTGTCTCCAAACCTTCCAAACAGAGCTGACCCTCTAATGTACTTGTTTCTAATCCTGTTCATCCTTGTCACACCCAATGCAAATCTTAGTATCTTTAACTCTGCTACCTCCAGCTCTGTCTCCTGCTTTCTGGTCAGTGCCACCATCTCCAGCCCATATAACATAGCTGGTCTCACGACCATCCTGTAGACCTTCCCTTTCACTCTTGCTGATACATGTCTGTCACAAATCACTCCTGACACTCTTCTCCACCCATTCCACCCTGCCTGCAATCTCTTTTTCACCTCTCTTCAACAATCCCTGTAACTCTGTACTGGATAATAATAATAATACTTTATTTATATATTTATAACTTTATTTATTTACATGCAACTCAAGGTGCTTTCCACAGATTAATCAACAAAAACAAAGCTTCACCACAATTACTTGGATTATTATCATTAAGTAATACTATAATAATTTCCAGTAAATGTAAGTATACTAAATACAAAATCAACCATGTATTGTTAAGCAATATTTAGCCAGTAAAGTTTTAGTCTTTTCAGAAAAAGGTTTTCTAATTGAAATATTTATACATTGAGGTTGGGGCAGCACGGTGGTGCAGTGGTTCGCTTCCCGGGTCCTCCCTGCATGGAGTTTGCATGTTCTCCCCCTGTCTGCGTCGGTTTCCTCCTGCAGTCCAAAGACGTGCCGGTTAGGTGCATTGGTGATCCTAAATTGTCCCTAGTGTGTGCTTGGTCTGTGGGTGTGTGTGCCCTGCAGTGGGCTGGCGTCCTGCCTGGGATTTGTTCCTGCCTTGCGCCTTGTGTTGGCTGGGATTGGCTCCAGCAGACCCCCGTGATCCTGTGTTAGGATTTAGCGGGTTGGATAATGACTGACTGACATTGAGGATGAAAATAGAACAATCGGGTCTAATTAATATATATAAAAATATATATACAGTAGTATGTATTTAGTACCCATTTAGTAGAAACCCATTTAGTACAAACTGTTTGATGTTACTAAAGTTAGAATAGATACAAAATCATATAAAACAGTCTATAGCGATTTCAGTTGAATTAGAATGTAGATGAAGTTGGTGATTACTGAATGTGAATGCTTGACCAGCTGACATGGAGATGAGGAAAACAAAAAACTCTTAAGATGGCCGTAGGAGAAAAATAAACCTCTGGAATGCCATAGACAGAAGACAGAAACAAGCAGATCAAATAGTAGGTCTGATGGTAATCAGTTTCTGCATCATGAAAGTCAGAATGACCTACACCAGCTGGTTGCCCACCTATCTCTGGGCACAGTTGATACAGTCGTCAATAAAGAATTCTCAAGGCCCTCTCGTTTGCTTTAGGTAGCCCAGGTGACTGCAGAATAGAGCACTTTTAGGAGGTGTGGTTGGCTCATTTTGCCACCACACAGGATGGGAGACAAAAACATAAAAACAAAAGCAATGGATAATGCTGGGTACTTATTAACATATCAAAGAGCTACACTTATAATTGAGATCACTATTTTATGATGAAAGCTGGTTAAAAAGGGGGTTTTTAGAAGTTTTTGAAATGTTCCTCAGATTTAGCCTGGCATATTTCTATTGATTTAAATCATGAGTCACTCACAACAACTGAGAGTACACTAAAAGGCCATCTATTAAGTGCACCAGCACCTTCCACTTAACTGATTACTAAATGCTAAATACTAAACTCACTATATGTAAAAATATTTAAAGTAGGTGAGCAGGTACAAATTAATTTATGTGTGTCCAAATAAATGGGAGAATTTGCAAGTCAGAAGATTTAAATGTTAAGTGCAGCCATCTGAACCAACTAAAAATGACTCGATCAAGGAGAAAAAAAAAGTCACCACTGGTGAGAAATAGACCACTGAATCTTAACATGGCAATAAACATGTATCCTTCCTCACAAATGTACCCAAAACAGATAGGTGGAAGCTGTGTGCGTGAAATCTCACTATACCTTTAGCTCGCATATCAACCTCAGAATGCTACAAGATATGCCAATCAGGTAAAACACAAAAAATCTGTACCCATCTTTCAGAAATCCTGTATGTTAATGAAAACAGCTTATTGCAGTGGCTTTCCAGTTACAAGACCAAAATCCAAACAAGCACCATGTAATATTAATCACAATATCCACATTGTTTCTTTACCCATTGTCATGCCTACTAGCAATTTGTATGTTTTAGTTTATGTTTTTTAGTTATTCAATAACTAAATATGTTCAACCTCAGCAAATTCATATAACTTCAGATATGATATACTCTTTCAACAATGTTATGCATTGGCTGCAGTGTACAGATATATATATTTTTTTCAGAGTTATTGCAAGTTATTTATAAAACAAATTTCAGTCTTTAAAGCAGAAGTAGAGTCTGAAATTGCCATCCTCTTTAATAAAATCCCTGTGTGCGTCCAGGTGTCCGTGTGTGTGTGTCTTCTGGTGAAGTGCCCATGCGCACAGTACCGTGGACTCACACACACTGGAAGCTGGGCACACAGTGAATGGCCACTCATGATAAGAAATAAAGGACAACATTGCTGGGGAGAGTGCTGATTGGGTAGTAGCGACCGTGCACATAAAATCCGTTGCTGCAGAGACGCCACACATACAATAATCAGCTGCACGCCAGCACAGATTAAAATACTTGCTGAGGAACTAAACAGTACTTGCTGGGGAGACGACACAGGCACGATTATCAACTGCACGCCACACATTACATCAGTTGCTGGGGACACTGCTCATTGCCCAATGTTGTGACAGAAAATTAAATTCATATTACAGACAACAAAGCCAGTATTACTGTCAGAGAAAATTACAAGCATTTTACGGAAATACAAACCAGTATTACTGCGAGAGAAAATTAAAGACACACAATACAGTGACACATATTACGGCCACATACAAGCCAATATTACTGTAAGAGAAAATATTATGGACGTATCTACTAACAACATGCCACCCAAAAAAAAAGGACACGTCAAGTAGGCCAAAAGACACAGACAATCAAATCCTATATAAGCAACATCTCCTGGAAGAACGGTCAGCTCAACAAGTAAACATCAACAAAAGAAAGGCTGAAAGACAAAGAAAAATACAAGCAAATAGATCGATTGAAGAAAAAGAAAATGAGCGTCAGAAAAACGATATAAGACAAAAACTCAGAAGAGCAAACCTTAGGAAAAGTTGGCATTTACTTGCCAGAACCAGTATTCAGCCACGGTCAGTTATATACTGCTCAAAAGAATTAAAGGAACACTTTTTAATCAGAGTATAGCATAAAGTCAATGAAACTTATGGGATATTAATTTGGTCAGTTAAGTAGCAGAGGGGGTTGTTAATCAGTTTCAGCTGCTGTGGTGTTAATGAAACTAACAACAGATGCACTAGAGGGGCAACAATGAGATGACCCCCAAAACAGGAATGGTTTAACAGGTGGAGCCCACTGACATTTTTCCCTCCTCATCTTTTCTGACTGTTTCTTCACTAGTTTTGCATTTGGCTACAGTCAGTGTCACTACTGGTAGCTTGAGGCGATACCTGGACCCTACAGAGGTTGCACAGGTAGTCCAACTTCTCCAGGATGGCACATCAATACGTGTCATTGCCAGAAGGTTTGCTGTGTCTCCCTGCACAGTCTCAAGGGCATGGAGGAGATTCTAGGAGACAAGCAGTTACTCTAGAAGAGCTGGAGAGGGCCATAGAAGGTCCATAACCCATCAGCAGGACCAGTATCTGCTCCTTTGGGCAAGGAGGAACAGGATGAGCACTGCCAGAGCCCTACAAAATGACCTCCAGCAGGCCACTGGTGTGAATGTCTCTAACCAAACAACCAGAAAGACTTCATGAGGGTGACCCAAGGGCCCCATGTCCTCTAATGGGCCCTGAGCTCACTGCCCAGCAGCATGCAGCTCGATTGGCATTCGCCATAGAATACCAGAATTGGCAGATGCACCACTGGTGCCCTGTGCTTTACAGATGAGAGCAGGTTCACCCTGAGCACGTGACAGAAGTGAAAGGGTCTGGAGAAGCCATGGAGAACATTATGCTGCCTGTAACATCATTCAGCATGAGTACTTTGGTGGTGGGTTAATGATTGTCTGGGGAGGCATATCCATGGAGAGTCACACAGACCGCTACAGGCTTGACAAAGGCACCTTGGCTGCCATTAGGTATCAGGATGAAATCGTTGGACCCATTGTCAGACCCTATGCTGGTACAGTGGCTCCTGGTGCACGACAATTCCTGGCCTCATGTGGTGAGAGTATGCAGGCAGTTCCTGGGGGATGAAGGAATTGATACCATTGACTGGCCACCACACTTTCCTGACCTAAATCCAATAGAACACCTCTGGGACATTATGTTTTGGTCCATCCAATGCCACCAGGTTGCACCTCAGACTGTCCAGGAGCTCAGTGATGCCCTGGTCCAGATCTGGGAGGAGATCCCCCACAACACCATCTGTCATCTCATTAGA
Source organism: Polypterus senegalus (assembly GCF_016835505.1). NCBI lineage: Eukaryota > Metazoa > Chordata > Cladistia > Polypteriformes > Polypteridae > Polypterus > Polypterus senegalus. Next base: position 241,287,516 of record NC_053154.1, read on the forward strand.
AGCATGCACCGATGTTGTCAGGCATGTATACAAGAACACAGGGGCCATACAAAGTGCTGCGTACAATTTTGAGTTGCTGCAATTAAATTTTGGCAAAATGGACTAGCCTGCCACATCATTTTTTCACTCTGATTTTTGGGGCATCTTTGAATTCAGGGCTCTGTAGGTTGATCATTTTCATTTCCATCAAACGATGTGGCATCTTTTCGTTCCTAACACATTACCCAGTCTATATCAGTATAGATATCCAGGAGGATTTCTTTTTCCCATTGAGATCTGATGTGTTTTCAAAGTGTTCCTTTAATTTTTTTGAGCAGTTTATGTTCCATTATCAAGAGTTAGAAGTTTTCCAGATGTTGTTGTCAAGGTTGTAGATGGTCCTGAACAAGGCAAACTGTTGCCAAACTCAGACAGAATATTTACAAGAAATGGTGTATATAATGAAATTGTATAGAAAAATTTCATGAGGTAAAAAAATAGAAAATTTTACCTAAATATCTTCTTCAGATATTGTGTCTTACAGATTGTTACAAAGTTTTACACTAAGGCAATATTAATTATACTTATGTGTTGTCATATGTGTTTCTATTTTATTTTTATTAGTATTTTACTTTAGGCTTCTTGCAAAAATATGTTTGACAAAAAAAAAAAATTAAGACAACAAACAGAATGAGGTCAAGGTCTCTTGCTATTTAATACAGACTATTCCTACTAATGTTTTATGCACTACTGCTCTAGCGCCTGTTATTGTAACGGGCTTAATGTCTAGTTTCCTAAATAATCAATTTGAAATTAAATAATGAAATTAAATTCCCCTGAATAAGTAGGTAAAGACCTTCTATGAGTTGCAGAATAAAACAACAAGAGAAACTTGTCACCTGATGAAGACGTTTACTATCCAATTTGAATACTCATTCTCTAGTGAAGGCAAAAAAGGTTTATAAACAAGTTTAAGACAACTTTCTCCTCCCTTCCTATCTCTGCCACGATACTGCTTAGAATGAGAATTGAACCCAGGCAAATATATGTTGCTAAATTAAAAGACTGATCTTATTGTAGCAAAACTGAGCAAAAAAAGCTTAAAAGTATCTAAAAAAATCTAAAGTATTTAAATGATGGCACAGAAAAAGAAATATGCAAAGAAGACTTATCTCTACTGCCAAAATAAGTGAACCTTTTAATTCGGTACACGGCTCTGACTGCAACCAGACATCTCCTCTAGTTACTAATCTGTCTGTAACATCTGCTCCGAGACATCATTACCAACTCATCCTTAATTAAACTGCTTCAGCTGCTTCACATTAGTTGGCTGTTTTACATGAAGAACTAGCCTGAGGTTTTGTTTACATTTTCTTATTTGGCTGACGCCTTCATCCAAAGCGACTTACATTTATGGTGCAATTGGTTTGGATTTCTAATTGGAGCACAGGCAGGTCAAGTGACTTGCTCATGGTCACACAGTCCAGAGCCTTAACCACAGCACCACACTGCCTTCACTGTGACATTTTTTGTGACATTTCTATTTGGGCTGAGGTCCAGCTTTCTCTCAACCCATTTCTTCAAGATTTGCTGAAATATGTCTTATGACCATCATCACACTGAAAGACTTCAGTTAGCAGTTGGCCTTATGTTGTACTCTAGAATATTTTAGTCTAATTCTGGATTTATTGTTTCCATATTGAAGGCAAGTAATCTGGGTTCTTGGGCAGAAAAGCAGCCTAAAGTTTTCTTGAACGTGAAGAAAGTTTTTTTTTTTTTAAATTGACAGATCGTAGAATTTGGTACAATTCTGCAATGCCTGCTTCTAAAAGCAAAAATTTCCTTGAGGATGCCTTCCTATCATGTGACGTATTATTGAGGTGTAAATGCAGATATCAGCTGTATTAAATCCCTGTCACCTCAAAAAAAAGAAAGTTTGAGTTCTTCTAAAATGGCCCACAAAACATGTCTCATTCAAAAGCTAAGGCTAATCCCAGAACAAATGGAGGCTTTGTACCTGAGTAAACCTCAAAATGGATGTCAGGCTTTTCCACCAGTCTTCAAAAACCTTGACGGTTGTCTCACTAGACAGAGAACTGTGACAACTGTAGCTGGGGCATAGACAAGTTCACGGTCTTTACATAAAAGGTGTTATCTGCAAAAAAGAGCAAAATACAAACAAAAAAACAATATAAATATTAAAAAAAACAGTAGTTAAGAGACCAAATAAATCAGATGCCAAAATGAATTGCAATAATACTTAAAAAAGCACCAAACTTCACCAGGGTTCATTTAAATGAAGCATATTCCAGTCTCTGCGGTGGGCTGGTGCCCTGCCCGGGGTTTGTTTCCTGCTTTGCACTCTGTGTTGGCTGGGATTGGCTCCAAAGACCACCGTGACACTGTAGTTAGGATATAGCGGGTTGGATAATGGATGGATATTCCAGGCTGTCTTTAAAGGCTGGGGACAGCAATGAGGTAAGGGTTGTCCCATCTCATGGGGATCCACCCACAAAATACAAGAAACATAGCAGAACATATTCTAACACATAGAAACTAAGTAAAATTGACATAATACGCATGACTACACAAATAGTAAAAATACATACGAATATCTACATAAATGATACTAATTAAATAATCACAAATGTGCAAATCAGGCATAAAAAAGAGGTTTAAACATAAGTCATGAAACCATAACTTAGAGATAACAAGCTGCAGTACAACATGCCTGGAGGTCATTCAGTGTGGTTCTAGGGTTGTTTTTTGTTCTTATTATTCTCAGGAAATCACTTATTAAGGATTTCATGTCTAGCTATAGTCGCTATAGTATTTACTTTTCTAATTCTCTTACAGTCAGATGATGAGTATAAAGACGTGTTATTATGAATTTTACTCTCTCCAGAATGGTGAGCATTTTTCTTCAGGTTGTCTAGGGTCTTTTTGCATTCTTGTATGGTACTGTATATTATTACAGTAACACAGGTAAGAAAATATTGACTAGGTATCTTAGCACTTTTGCTTTTGAGTCTTTCAAACTCTGTGTTGTCAATTGCCTTTTTCATTACATACTTTGGTATCAGATATTATCTAGTCAGTCAGAAAAATAAAAAACTTACAATATGTTTTTCTTACTGGTTACCTGATCATACATTTTATTTTATTTTGACTGACATAGGTTAAGTAACCAAGGCTTTTAAATGAAAACTACAATTGAAGTAAGTGCTGTGGCCAATCAATCCTCTGGCCCATAGCTATTAATTAAGGAAGCAACCAAATTTTTTGTTCAAGAGTAAGTCAAGGTTAGTAAATCTTTTCTCAGTAAAACTAGACAGACGATATCAAAGTGAACCGCACCCCCCCTTTTTTTGCTCAAGCAGACATTCATTGTCATTGTCAAGTTTCCATCAGATATCCTGTGTTTGATTTCTTTTTTGATTAACATTCATAAGCCATACTGTCTGCTAAATGTCCTGCCTTTGTGCGCTCCAAACCCTTCACTCCCTCAAGGTCACCTCTGCCACTCAAATCTCTTTATTGCTGTCAGTATGCCTTTTCATAGTTATTTTCCTCCAAACCAAACCAATGTAGTGTTTTGCTGCAATAATATACACTCAGATCTGTTCCATATCTGAGAGAGGCTTTCTTAAAACCTTCTAAAGCTATCCCTCCTCCCAATAAAATATAAAAATGGACTCTGGTAGGCAGCACCATCCACATTTAACAAAGTCACCCACAAGGGTGACAAGGATATTATACAATGTGGCATTGACTGCTATTGCATATACAATGAAAAATTAAAAATGCATGTAAACCAGATATTAAACCAATTGATCTTAGTTCTGTGTGGTATAGCGGGTCCGCAGCTTCAGAAAAAAAGGGTCAGGTTTTTAAATCCGTAGGGCCATGTCCTTCTCTGTGGGCGCGATTGCACGACCGTGGAGAGTTAATGAGGTGATTGTAGCAAGTCGCACCTGCACATGTTGGTGCGGTCGTTCTTGTTTGCCTCATTGGCATCCTGTGGTGTGTAATTAAGATGAAGCGCCCACGGAGGAAGCCAGGTGTGGGTATATATAGATGGATGGAGACGAGAGGAAGAAATAAATCGTGTGAGAGAAATAGAAGGATAGAGAGATGACTCGAGAAAATGAGTAGGGATGGAGGAAGTTAAAGGATTGTAAAGAGCAGTCTTATTGGGTACGATCTGGCCACCTGTATGGAAGAGACAGAACGAACTGGGGCCCCGCTAAGAAGTGTTTGGCCGATGTGCTCTGGGGGCTAGTTCGCCCTACTGAAAGCAAGTGAGTGGGGTGAGCAGAAGAGGTGTCATCCCGTTGGATCTGAGGAGCGACTACGGGTGCGTGAAAGACCAGGGCAGGAGAGCCAACCTCGACTGTCTGGCAGTGACGTCGTTTGGAGGCCAAGACGGAGGTTGATTGAAGCAGCTCGTGTTGAGAGAGCAATGGGTGATCTGAGGAGAGAGTGATGGAGGTGGGCCGGAGAAAAACAAGGGAGTGAGAGACTGCATTTTTAACTTTTGCATTTTTAACCTCTGATTTTAAAGGATTTATTTATTGATGGTTTTAACCCCACTGGACACTTGCTTTACGGATTTATTTATTTATTTATTGGAACTTGAAGCACTGCACTGTTTGCTTAAAAGATTGTTTTAATAAAAGCAATTCAAGCACTTTTTTGAATAGATCCCCTGGTTTCATGTGAGATTTGTCAGCTCATCTCGGTGACATTATCGACGGTGTTGGGTTCAGGGCTCCCAGACGAATGTAGGGAGCATGGAAGAGAACCCGCATCGTCGCATTCTGAGTTACACTTTCCTTGTTTACTGTACGAATTAACCTTTTAGTTCACTTTTTTGCTTAAGCTGATTCTGATTCTTAGGTAAAATACCTATTTCTTTTTCTATTATTAGCATCGGTTCTTCTAAGTAACACACAGAACCTTTGAAAAGATAACCTATGGATGTGGGAATCTTAATACACAGAACTATTTCATTGGTACTGTCAGATATAGAATCTGATTGTGAAGGTGATATGTCAATGTGACGGGCAACTTATCTAATACTAAAGTGATTTTGATTAATATCTATGCACTTAATGTGGATGATAGAGATTTCTTCCAAAATGTATTTGCATCTATCCCTAATGTGAGCACTCACAAAATTATAATGGCCGGAGACTTTAATCGTGTTTTAAATCCTGACCTGAATAGATCCTCAGCTATAGCGGTGATAACATATAATACTGCAAATATAATTACAGTTTGTAAAGAATTGTAACTTATCAGACCCATGTAGGTTTTGAAATCCTAACCTAAGAGCATATTCATTCTTTTCAACCATATGTCATTGTTACTCAAGAATTGATTATTTCCTCATATACAATTTTTTGCCTACTATCAAATCGTGTAAGTATGATGCTGCTGTTATGCTCCTCTGATCATGGAGTTTAAATTACTGCATCCTACACACTGATCTTGTAGCTGGCATCATAACCCCCTGTCATTAGCTGATGAGAACTGTCCAGAATTCATATCCAAGCAAATCGCTTAGTTTTTTGAGACAAATGCATCTTCACAGGTCACAGCAGGCACACTTTGGGAAACTCTGAAGGCATTTTAAAGAAGACAGATTATTTCACATTTTTCACACAAAAATAAATTGGAAACCAAGGAGGAATGTGTGTTAATCAGCAAAATTGCCAGAGTAGATCTAGAATACGACAGGTTTCCTAATGAGGCACTTTATAGGAAAAGACTGGTTTTGCAATTAGAATTTAACCTCTTTGACAACTAAGGAAACAGAACAGCTCATGTTTAAATTGCGACATGATTATTATGAACATGTAGAGAAAGCAAATATGATCTTAGCCCAAGAAATCCACAAGCAGGAAGTCTGCAATGCAATAACAGCAATTACCAACATAAATGAAGATAAAATTATTGACCATAAAAATATAACTTTCACATTTCAAGAGTACTATAAGTCCTTACATGCTACTCGGTATAAAGAAGATAAGTTTTTTTATTTATTACAGAAACACAGTTAGAAACTCTTAGTGCTGAGGAACTGGATAAACCTTTGACCTTTCAAAATTACTAGATGCTATAAACTCACTTCACAGTAGGGGAGTAGCTGGCCCTGATAGCTACCAAGTGGAATTTTAAGTTAGCTAAATGATTATTAGCAATGTTTATAGAAGCTAAAGACAACAAAATTACCATCTTTCTTAAGAAAGTGTACTTAAGACTTACTATAATGTGCATCGTACAGACCAATCTCCCTTCTGAATAATGATGTTAAGATACTCTCCAAAGTTCTAGCCTAGAAGGACTAAGAAAGTGCTTCCTTCTTTAATATCACAAGACCAAACAGGATTTATTAAAAACAGTAACTTCTAACCATTTGATATGATTGAATGGGACTACCTATTCACCACATTGCACAAATTTGGGCTGGGTTCAAACATATGTGTATGGATCAAACTACTCAACGAGGATGTGCTTTATCACCTTTGCTGTTTGCAGTTGCCATTGAACCATTGGCTGTATACTTTCAAAATGCATCAGAGATAAAGGGGATTTTCAGAGAAGGACTTGAATAGAAAATATAATTATATGCAGATCATATAGTACTGTATAGTTCTGACCCACAAAATGCTGTGCCATTAGTCCTAAAAGCATTAGCATATTTTCAAAAGATATCTGGACTCAAGATCATTTTGAATACAAGTGTGCTTTTTCCAGTGAATTCTCTAGCACACAATATCTGACTGGACACCTTCCCATTTATCTTAGAAGATCAGTTTAAATATCTAGGGGTAAATATTAGTATATATATATATTAGTATAAAGCTCTTTTTCAACAAAACCTTGATGTCTGCGGTAAAACAAATTGAACAAGACGTGCATAGATGGTCTACCTTCCATCTTACATTAGCAGGGAGAATCAACATTGTTAAGATGACCATCCTTCCCAAGCTTCTTTACCTATTTCAAAGCATCCCCATATACATTAATAAATTATTTTCTAAGAAATTAGATTAAATTATAACTTAATTTATTTGGAATTCAAAACATCCACATATCCAAAGGGTGACCTAAAGCAGAAGGGGGCATGGCACTGCCTAACTTTCAATTTTATTTCTGGGTGGAAAAATATACAAGCTATAAAGACCTGGGGCCTCATGCATAACGGCATGCGTAGAATTCGCACTATAATATGACATAAGCACAAAAAAATCCAGATGCATAAATCTGTGCGAACGCCAGCTTCCACGTTCATCTGCTACATACATCCCGGTCAGCGTGAAAATTAATGCACGTGCACATGCCTGCTGTCCTGCCCCAGCTCCTCCCAGAATTATGCCTCTTTGAATATGCAAATCAATACAAAAAGCCCTTAAGATCAGCCTTCTGTAAAAGACAATGGCAAAAGTACGAGGGAAAATAGAAGAATTTCTGCAAATATCAAGTGGAGGCAAGGAAAAACTTACTATTTGTTGATTTAAACAGTGGTATAAACAACAAAAGGAAGTTGATCGAGTGACATAGCGTGTTGAAGAAACTGGAAAGCTCAAGTTCACAAAGTTGCACAGTGCCCAAAATAAAAAAGAAGTAACATATAAAAGTCGCCATGAAAAGGCGAGTCGTAGCCCACCGTCTGAGTGTCATATGAAAGCTTACTAGAGTACAGAGAAAAAAAAAGGCACACAGTGGGGAAAAAGCACAAAATGTCAACTTTAATCTTGAAATTTGTACTTAAATTATGCTCGTGCACGCGCTTCATTTAACGCCCCAACTCCTCCCAAAATTACACCTCTTTGAATAAGCAAATCATTATAAATCGCCCTTAAGCTCAGCCTTCTTTTAAAAGACAATGGGAAAAGCACAGGGGAAAATATAAGAATTTCAGCGAATACCAAGTAGAGGCAAAGGAAAAACATACTATTTGTTTAATGAAACCGTGGTATAATGAACAAAAGGAAGTTGATCAAATGACATAGTGTTTTGGAGAAACTTGAAAGCTCACGTTCACAAACTTGCACAGTGCCTAAAATAAAAAAGAAGTCACATATCAAATTCACCGTGAAAAGGCGAGTTGTAGCCCACTGTCTGAGTGTCATATGAAAGCTTATTAGGGTACAGAGAAAAAAAAGGCACACAGTGGAGAAAAAGCATGAAATGTCAACTTCAATCTCGAAATTTCCACTTTAATCATGTAGTTTATTTTGTCATTAAAGTAGAACATCATAAACTTCATCTTGAAATTGTTTAATTTACTAGTTTCTCAAATCCCATCATAACAAAAGTAGTACGTTAAATACTTTGTTTTGTATTTGATGTTCTATGTGATCCATGTGTGTGAATCACTACGTTCTTCCGGGCTTTTTCTTCCTCCGACAGGACACAGAATCCATTACATTCATAATATTACAGCTCTCTGAATAATTAAAATACTGAGATGTATACTTGATATCATTTTCATGTTGATAGGAGTTAAAGTATGTTATTAAACATGTGAACGTGGTGGCACAGTGCTTGCTGCGCCATGCGCAACCTTCAATGAAATAGTTTATTGTAGCAGTACTGTCTCTTTCAAATGTACTAACCTCCAATTCCTGTCCTTACTTTTCTTTCCCCAAATACCCAATCACCACACAATCAGCTCTGTAATAGACGTTAAGCCATCTGTAAGCTTAGAATGCTGATTCTTCAAAACTTTTAAGGAACATTAAAATATCTTTGTAGTACGTGTTTAATTATTCTATCCATCTATCCTTCCAGTGTCATGTCAGCACCAGTAAAAATACAGCACGAGGCAGGAACAATCCGCGAACGGAGTGCCAGCGGCTCGCTAGCAGTGCGGCACCGTGTCCTCACATGTTTAACTATTAACAATACAGATTATTTAAATGAAGTTAAAGTTTTATCTGTATAATATAATAAACATATTTGCTGCATTTCATCTTAAAAATGATATTGTGAGGTAATTGTCCTTATAGGTACAAACAGTTCTACAAGGAGCACTTGATGGACTGATTGAGTGCGTTTAGAGTTCTTGGGATGAAACTGTTTCTGAACCACGAGGAAAGGCTCTGAAACGTTTGCCGTATGAGAGCAGTTAGATAGACAGCATGGCCGAAGCAGTGTGTGCTTGATGCTGTATACCAATAATTCTCTTTCTGATCAGCTGCTGTAGAGCTGTGATTCACACTCAGATACAGTGATATAAATACTCCAAGTGGTGCAGTGAGCGTAATATGGAAAAAGATGATCTGATATGGCAACCCTTAATGGGAGCAGCTGAAAGAAGAAGAAGAAGGTGCAGTGAGAGTAACACGCTAAAGCAGCTATGGTATTTGGAATAGTTTGGCCATTCCGTGGGCCATTATATTGTTACAGGTTAATTACAATCAGCTGCATTGAACTAATAAACAATATGCGGTTAATTTCAGTGTATTTATAAAGCCGTGTCAGGGATGTGAATCTGAAAAAGAAAGATAAACCACGCAGGAACAGTAGCACTGCTTTGACGCTGGGTGCCACCAGCCTGCAAAACCGAGCGCAGAACTTGCTTACAACAGGGTATGAGCTACTGTGGAAATGTGCGTGGCTTTACGCCATGTTTAGGTGTTATACATCGCGATTTGAACGTGGAAACATTCTTACGCAACATTTTTGTGTGTATGCACTGTTTATACATGAGGCCCCTGGACATCAACACAGATCAATGAATGTACACAAACCTGGACTGCAACAGAATTTAAATCTTGCAGTACTTCTTTATATTCCCTGCTCTGTGCCCCAGTAAGTACAAATTATTATCAACACACTAATGATGCAATTAGGGATAGGGGTAGGGCTAGGATTGCCCTTCATTCTCCCAGAATATGGAACCAATGTAGGAAGCACTTTAAGACAAAGAACCCTTTATCTGTTGCACCTTTATATGACAACCACCGTTTTCCACCCTCTCAAACATATACAGTATTTAATGTTTGGAAAATGCCCAGGATCAAAACACTCGAGACTTATACATAAATAATGTCTTCAGATCCTAGGAACAATTACACTTCAAATTTAATTTCTCATCAACACAATTCTGCTACTTTCAAGTAGAAACTTTGCTAAACGGAACCTGCCCAATAATAATAATAATAATACATTTTATTTATATAGCGCCTTTCCCATGCTCAAGGCACTTACAGAATATAGGAAAGAATGGCAGGGTATACAGTATATAGCATTGTACAAACCAAATAAATAAATGAAGAAGATTAAGAGGCCTCTATTTACTTCTTCTCTTCCGTAGGTGTATTCAGTGAATGAAGGCATCTATTTTAGATCTTTGTGGATTTATTTCAGATTAAGGTGTAGACTTTACTTCTATTAAAGTGGAAAGCAGTACAGCAAGAACGCACAGTTTTAAAATTAGCACCTTTTATTATTTTTTTCTGGGAAATGCTGGATGGATTTTCACAATGTATGTGTCTATCTTGGTGTTTTGCGACTCAATGGATAGGAATGTGTCACATGTTTTTGCATTTAGTGTGTTTTGAGGAAGTTGAATTTTTTTAATGTTATACCACAACCATTTTTGATTTTTTTGGGGGTCATCATTGCCATAGTAATTTTCCTGAAACTCTCTGAGATGTGCACCTTTTCTGACATTATTGGAGCAATGGTTTTAAATTTCTCCCCGTACATTTCCAGGGTATCCAGAGTTTGCAAATAGACTCTTGTTTTCTAAAACGTTCTTTCATTGTTACACCCTGGTTTATGAGCTTTTGCTCTCCTTCTTGACTTTAGATTTTTTGATTTTCTACTTAAATTTGATCAAAGTTAGGCCTAATTTTTGATGTTGACCTTGGCTTGCTGACTGACTACAGTACATGTATCTCTCAGACATTTTCATAAAAACTTTACCGTCTTTTTCTCTAAGATATTACAGATTTGCTTAAGGGCAAATGAGACAACATTCATATGACAGGTAACAGGCATTGCAAATGTGGCCAAGAGAAACAATTCAAAATGATGGCACCCAAATACAAAACCACATTATAGTGGTGCCTTGGTTTGCGAGCGTAATTCATTCCGGAAACGTGCTTGTAATCCAAAGCACGCGTATATCAAAGTGAATTTTCCCATAAGAAATAACGGAAACAACTCAAAAATATTCCTATAAAAATGATTAATACAAAATATAAAGTAAAATACATAAAACAAATTAACGGGCACTTTACCTTTTAAAAGAATTGTGGCTGATTTGAGGGAGACGAGAGAGCGGAGAAAGAGAAGAGAAGGAGAAAGGTTATTGTGTAGGACTTCTTTCACTATAACTAACGGAATCACTGCTGTCTGTTGGCTCACTGGATTCTTTTTCTTTTTTGGCGACTTTTAACATGGAACCTATCCAATGACAGTTGCTTTTGCCTCCTTTTGAGGATTTCGTAGAAATGTGACATTGCATTGATGTTAAATAGATTCATCACTCGCACACAAAATAAAAAAATGCTTTATGCACACACATGTGGTCACAATGCTAAGTAAACAGTATCCACTCGTACGGATGTTGACTATATGAGTAAGGCACGCCGACTGAGACTGAGCATGGGAGACGATTACCCACAATCTTGTGGAGAGAGAAGAACCGTCGGCTCAGCTGTGATCATGTGACGCACGGCAGGCAAAGCTTATACGTACTACTCGTATTGCAAGATCTTGCTCGTTTATCTAGTTAAAATGTATTCAAAATTTTTGCTCGTCTTGTAAAACACTCGGGATGAGATTTGCATGTTCACACCTTGTGTAACTCCTCCATCTATGCCTAGTGAAGAGAAATACAGTATTTAGCATATAGCCACCTTGTCAGTCCCTAAGAGGTCTTGCATTAAAGAGGAATGTGTTAAATGCAGAATTTCTGCACAGCATGGGTGTGGAATAAATGTTTATGCATTTCAACTTTGTGCTTTACAACTTGATATTGTCAGGAACAGACTACAGCTTCACCACTATCCCGTTCTTTATTTTGTATTTCGGGCTAGGAATGCTTTGGGTCCCCACTCTGCTCTCTCTTTCTGGTTATCATCTCTGTAGCTATTGCTAAACTATTCCTAATATACAACAGTGACATGCCTTAGGGGGGTTAGTGGAAATAAAATTGACAAGCTCAGAGGAAGACTTTGTGCAAACATTGTGCATCATTACCTGTGTGAAAGCCTTTCTTTGAGCTTCTCCAGTTCAGTGTTTTATGGATTCCTTTTCGGATTTAGTCTAGTGTTCTGTTGCTTTAATCTCTAATTCAGCTATTCTCCTTACAGATTTGTTCTTCCTGTCTACATGTGTATACAATATTGCCTAACTTTTTTTTAATAAACAATTTATTTACCATCATACTTGCTTCTTGGGTGGCTTGTACTGATTTGCAATATTATTTTGTTAGTCATATACACTTTACAGTGTAGTGTGCTGTGCTGCAGTCCTCTGCTTGCTCTTATCTGACTCAGCACCATCCTCCTGTGAATACTTCTGTATCGGTTTTCTTCACCTAAGACAATGCAGCTTTTGACGTAAAAAACAGTGCTTTTCTGTGTGCTCTGAAGAATATCACACTGTGTGTTTTCTTAGATCTTTGTCTGTTTGGGCTCTTGTTTTTAATTTATCTGTCACAGAAGTGCCAGATCCCGAGAGTACTACAGAGGTGTTGAAGGTCGAGTTTCCTCCAAAAGTACCAGTTCCAGAATTTTTGAGTCTCCCATACCTGACATTCAAGAGCTGCCTGCTCCAGTGTCTTACATTACAGACCTGCAGAGTGATGGCTGTCTGGCCAGAGATCGGTGCCGGCAATCGGAAGGTTTGAATCCCGTAAATGCCAGAAGTGACTCTGTTGGGCTCTTAAGCAAGGCCCTTAACCTGCAATTGTTTCATCCTGGGTATGACATTAATCTGCATCCTGCCCTGTGTGCAGGTCTTCCAACTTATAGGGAAAACTTAGGGGTTGGTAGTAGGATTGGCATTCCAGCCACCGTAAAAAACCTCACCCTGTTCCAATATGGTGCTGTGGTGTCACCCGCTGCACTTGGGTCCCAATCCACGTCGTGTGTCATGTGGTGTGATGAGTGCAGCAACATGCTATCAACACATGCTCCCAATCTATCTCTGTCTGCTCCAGGATGTAGTGTTCCAAAGTTCTAAGAGACGCAAGCCAGGGTTATTGCACTGTTTAAGGCATCACGAGCTGGGGGCCTTCCAGGGTGCTAGGCCCTACTATAGTACCAGCAGTTTACAGCTGTGCAGTACTCTTTCCATTTCTTAATGATTGATTTAACTGGACTCTAAGGGATATTCAGTGACTTGGATATTTTCTTGTATCCATCCCCTAACTTGATGTCTGCCTATTCCTGTGTAAACATTGCATGGCTGTATACTTCACTGTTTATATACTGTATTTGTAAATTTGTATAAGTTCTCTAAGGCTAAGTAACAAGTGTTTACCACAAATAAGCTCATTTATTGAAAATGCATACAGGGATTTCAGTGCCTTTTAAATTCATCAGACATTTTCAGTCATTTAGGCTATTGCACTTGAAAGGTTAAATGGTTCTTAAAATGTTACATACATAGTGGAAATGGAAATGGAAAACAAATATAAAAGGAAGAACATGAAAAGTAATAGAGTCATCTACATATTATAATTGTTGATTAGAATAGAGTAATACCAGTTTTTCCTTATTAGACTATGTGCACAAGAATATGCATACTTGAACATTGAAGAAAAATGTAAAACCTCTTCCAAAGCAAAAATCTAAACAGACGCAGTTTCTGAGGACCATCTTTTATATTATCATTATCATATTGAGCTTAACCAAACTTTATTCATCACTCCAGATAATAGCAAGTAACACAAGTGGTTACTTCTAAGCAATCTTGTTGTTACAGTGTGGCCAGGGAAGCGAGTAAGGACAGGGAAAGTGGACACGAAGGAGAAGTAGGATCATGCAAAGCAAAGTAAGGCATTCACATGCAATGGCAATGCACCATGGTCATACAAGGGAGTCTGTGGGACTCTGCTGCCTCTTAGACAACATACTGTAGACAACTATTTGCCTTGGAGACATGGTTCATTCAGACTTACTGACGACTTAAGAGTTTAGGGATACCAATTGCTGTTAGGAGGGACTGCAGCCCGACTTCTCCTGAGCATATGGAAGACTGTTCCAGGCAATGTAAGTGGTTATGGGGTTTTGATTGAAGTATGCCTAAGATGGAGTTTAAAGCCCATCCAAACCCCAAATGAATGTAAAGTCCAGAGAGCAGTGGGCAACAAGCACTTAGCTAACAGCAGGAAGAGAGGCTAGAGACTGGAGAGATAAAGGAAGTGGAAAAAAGAGTTTGAGGAGCAACGTATTGGAAACAGCAATACAGCATGGCCCAAGTTTATTTGTTTTAGCACTCCGCGTTAATCTTTCCCTATGCAGTTTATTTTTCTTTGCTAAACATCCATTGTTATTGTTCCTTTAGCTTTCCTGGTGTTATTTGTGTTTCAGAGATGGCTCATGAGCATGCCACATCATACATGTACAGTACCTATCATATTTCCACAAGAGCTTAAATTGAGATGGCCAAGATTTCCTGCCAGGTCTCTGTGTTCCATCAATTTCACATTAAAATGTACTTGATCAAAATTCATTCCTGTAACAAAATATTATTTTTGCTTTGCCTTCTTTAGTAGGATAATTCTCATTAAGATTTACTTACAAAGCACTAGAGCTACTGTGAATCAAACTGCTTTTGTACTCCTTGATTGCTTATCTAATATCAAATCACAGAGAGGTCAGAACGTCCTACAGCGGAACTGACACAAGACAGATGTAATTTGCTTTTTCTGTCTTTCCCAATCAGCTAAGCTAGATGAATATCGTCTGTGTGAACATTGATTGTTTTGAGATTAGGCCATGTACAAAGATTAAAAACCAAGAAATTGACTTTGATGTAAGATTGCCCTTTGAATTTCACGAATGCCCTTCTGAATGGATTGCTTTCTTTCATTTAACCAGTTTTGCACATCCACGACCATTTCCAATTAAAGTCTGCAGAGTGGTTCATAGTTTTGACACAGGCTCCTTTTTAAAATGTGAGTTTGGGAGAATGAAGAGTATCGATATTTAAACAAACTTGTACATTGGATATTTCCCCCTATTCTTTTGCTGGTTGTCACTATTTTGATTTTATTATGGGCCCATGTGCTTTCAAAGACTTTGCCCCATTGTACCATGCTAACCTGGAGCTTTACTCTTCCCTTCTGCCATTTAGCCCGTTTGTCATATACTGAAACTGTATGATTCTTCTCAAAACTGAGACCATAGTAATCCATTAATATTGTTTCATTCATGTAATTATGAAAAGTATTTTCCACTTGAACATTTATTCATTCACTCAGTCGCTTGCTTCTTCCCTCACTTTCTCCCTCCCTCAGACGAGGTGAGAATGAGCAAACTCCAAAAAGACAGTGATGGGGCCAATGGCTAAGAATCAAACTCAGCTCTTAGAGCTAAGACACCACACTGCTAACTGCTTTCCTGCTGTGCTGATCTAACAGCATGCTAAAATTCAAGAGTATAATTAGGTGAAACAGTGTTTGTAGGGTTTATATGTACTATTGTGTGATTATAGAGCTACTTTCTGGAAGAACGTATAAAACTTGACAAAGAGGAGGCCATTCAGTTCATCAAGCTTGTTTGCTTAACTGGTAGCTAAGCTGTCCCAACATCTCATCCTGATTCTTCTTAGAGGTTGGCAAGGTTTCTGCTTCAGCTACATAACCCGGTAGTTTGTTTCAAAGTCCCACAATTCTTTTAGTAAAGAAGTTGCTTTCTGGCTTCACTTCTGAATTAAGCCGTAATAATTTCCACAGCTATCTTTGGTACGTGATTTGCCATTTAGTTGAAAGAGTTTGCCTGGATCTGCTTTGTCAATGACTTTGAGAATTTCGATGAATTGGATTAGGTCTTTATGCAGCCTCCTCTGCTCGAGACTAATCAGGTTTAACTCTCTGAATCTGTCAGAGTAGGACATGTCCTTAAATCCTGGGATGCACTTGATTGCACTCCCCTGCACAGCTTGAAGTGCTGCTATATCTTTCTTGTACCATGGTGACCAGAACTACACACAATTCTCCAGATGCTGTCTTACTAGTGCATTATACAGTCTGAGTATAAGGTCCCTCGATTTAAATTCAACACTTTTTACAATATAACCTAATATTTATTCACCATTTTAATTACTTTTGTACATTGCTTTGATGATGAAAACATATATAAATATATGTACAGTTAACCCTTGATATACGACCGGCCTGACATGCGAACAACTTTGTTTACGACCAAAATGTTTTTTTTGATTTATGACCAACATCCTGAGTTACGGCCCGAATGCGGACACGTGCATCCGCTTGCGCGATTATAAACAAACAGCCGAGAGCATTCGCAAGCAGCAGTCAGAGCCCAGATATGTGTGTTTGTGGACATCATTTCGCTCAGTGCCGTGATTTATATCATTTATTTTGAAAATGAAGAAGATAAGGAAGGAAGAGAAGACAACGAAGGTAAAGAAAGTGATCACAATCAAAACAAAGAAGGAAATTGTGCGTAAATATGAGAGTGGCGTTTGTGTGACCGATCTCACTAACATGTACAGCATGTCGAAATCCACCATCTCGACAATTTTACAACGAAAAGATTTGTATAAGGAAGCTAGTGTTGCCAAAGTTGTTACTCAAATTAGTAAGTCACGATCAACAGTTTTAGACGAGGTAGAAAAGCTATTATTAGTGTGGATAAATGAAAGGTAGATGGCAGGTGATAGCCTATCTGAGTCTATAATTTGTGAAAAAGCTAGGGCTATAAATGCAGATCTGTTAAAGGATAAGCCAACAACAAATGATAGTGGTGAAACATTTTGTGCCAGTAAGGGGTGATTTCACAATTTTAAAGCGAGAACTGGGATTCTTAGCATAGTTAGGTACAGTATGGTGAAGCAGCCAGTGCTGATAAAAGGGCTGCCGAAAATTACATAAAGGACATCCTGAAAAAATGGACAGAGCTATAAACATTTGTACAGAAGACCCACCCAGACAGAGAAAAAGCTAATCATTGCATTAACTTGCTTAATAACAATGTCATGTCATACTACAGAACTGTGTTGAAGAAAAGACAGAAACAGACAACCTTAGACCAATTTTTATTTCCGAAAAGGTTGAGACCTAGTGAGCCAGAAGCAGGTCTTAGTGGGCTACAGCCTCTCCCAAGGAGAGAAAGGACACCAGAGAGCCAGAGTCCTGATGTTCTTATGGAAGGGGGCTCTCCTTCCAAATAATAACCACCTTCCATTTCATTCTCCTCCTCCTCCGTTCCTGCAAGCCAAAGATGTCAACTTAAATGGTGAGTACAGTATGAAATTGTTGTTTCTGGTAGGCTAGGCACTTTTTATAACTGTTTGGTTAGTGCATTAGAAAAATTATTGGTGTTTTTGGTAAATTATGCACATTATACAACCCTTTTTTATTATGAAAAGTTTAAGTAAGTGTTGCTGTGGGAGGTTCGGAACGCCTTATGGGTATTTACATTATTTCTTATGGGAAAAATAGTCTTGACTTACAACCAACTTGAGTTACAATCAGCCCTCGTGAACGAATTGTGTTCGTAAGTCAAGGGTCCACTGTATTATAAATAAGATGCTGCAGATGTTCTATCAGATGGTTGTGGCGAGCGCCCTCTTCTATGCGGTGGTGTGCTGGGGAGGCAGCATAAAGAAAAAGGACGCCTCATGCCTGGACAAACTGGTGAGGAAGGCAGGCTCTATTGTAGGCATGGAGCTGGACAGTTTAACATCTGTGGCAGAGCGACGGGCGCTGAGCAGGATCCTGTCAATCAATGAGAATCCACTGAACAGTGTCACCCACAGACAGAGGAGCAGCTTCAGTGACAGACTGCTGTCACTGTCTGGCTCCACTGACAGACTGAGGAGGTCGTTCCTCCCCTACACTATGCGACTCTTCAGTTCCACTCAGGGGGTAAACGTTAACATTATACAAAGTTATTGTCTGTTTTACCTGCATTTTTATCACTCTTTAATTTAATATTGTTTTTTATCAGTATGCTGCTGCTGCTGGAGTATGTGAATTTCCCCTTGGGATTAATAAAGTATCTATCTATCTACCTATATATATATATTCAATAGAATGCAAAGGTTTGGGCAACATTGCTTAAAATGTCTGTTAAAATTAAAAATTAAACAATTCAGACATGATTAAAGTGCACATTGCAGACTTTAATATAAAGGTATTTGCATACATTCTGGTCACACTGTGTAGAAATTATATATCTTTTCATACATGGTCCCACCACAAAGTGGACACAGAAGCAATCTAATCCACTGAGCTGAAGAGAAATTTTTTTTTAGTCCTTGCAGGTAGTATTACTCTTATCTCTAGAGAGGATGCCAGCCATGCACTGTATCAGGTCAACATGTTAAATATTATTACAATATGATACAGCACATTGAGATTGTTGAAAGAAGTGAATCCCAGCAGGACAGCAGTGCAGTGTCTTTGTCCTAAACATTATGGAGGGCAATATAGGTTATTAAAATAACAGAGCTCCGCAAAAGATGAGTGCACACAAGATGGTAACATTCAGTCCCTCACGTTTGTTTGATTAACTATAAGTAATAGCTTTGTGTCTCCCAAAATCAGAGGTTTCTGCCCCTGTTTTAAACAGCACTTTGGCCAAATTCTGTTTTAAATGTGCTTTATAAATAAAATTGACTTGAATTGACTTAAATATTTCCATACTTTTCCCAGGAGATGAGAATGTTACATTAAAATAAACTCATAAATCCTTTCCAGAGATTACTCAAACATTATTATTAAATATTCTATGAATTTTGATTTTATTGTTTCTAGCTTGTTTTTATCAATTTTTGACCAAAATGTTATTTCTTATAGTTGTTATTTTGTTTTTCCAATAAGGTTATTGTGGCTTCATTTTAGGATCCATTTCTCATTATTCTTTATTTCCAATTTTTTTTATCTTTTATTGAATTTATTAAAAGCATGTAACATTCCATACAATCAAGTCAAACTTAACAAAACTAAATTCAGTTCAACCCCCACCCAAGAGAAAGAGAGAAAGGCAAGCAGCCTTTTGTAAAACTTTTGAGAGTAGTATAGAGGGAAAGGAGTCTTTCTCCCCAATATGAGTGCTTATTCAATAAATTTATTGATTAGATTCTGCCCGGTTTTAAAAAGGTTTTGAACAGATCCTCTAAGAGAGAATTAGATTTACTGTATTCTAATTTCAAATAGTATATAACATCAGTCACCCACTGACTTAACAGAGGTTGGTTAGGGTTCTTCCAATTAAGGAGGATAAGTCTATGAGCTAATCCTTCTATATAAAAGTGGTCGGGATTGTCCTTCCGTCCCGTGAGTGCTACGCAGGCGCGGAGTTTCACACACGCCCCATCCATTTTGCAATGCACGATGTGATTTGTAGTTTCGTTTTTCCAGGTAAAAGATGATTTTCTACTCCAGACTGTGCTTTATCTTCTTCTTCTTTCTTACTATATAAAAACAGTCGGGATTGTCCTTCCGTCCAGTGAGTGGAAAGCGTAGCGGTATTCCGCTTATTACAGACTTACTACTTGCAGCTTGCGGTATGAAGCGACATGATGTGAGCAGAGTTCTGGTGTTCCCATCCTTCCCTTGCTTTTGTGCGTGATGCACTGGAAAAATAGACAAAATAATGTCTCTGGAAATA
This sequence comes from Polypterus senegalus, assembly GCF_016835505.1. Taxonomy (NCBI): domain Eukaryota; kingdom Metazoa; phylum Chordata; class Cladistia; order Polypteriformes; family Polypteridae; genus Polypterus; species Polypterus senegalus. Next base: position 241,307,330 of record NC_053154.1, read on the forward strand.
ATTAATGTTGATGGAGTAAAAATGCCTCACCGCGTAGTAAATATCAGGGGGGTTCAAAAGGGTGACCTCAATATAGAAAAAAAGTTAAAATTTCATCACAAAAATAACAGAAACTGCGAGTATTAAAGTAATACCGCTCAAATGCAATATAACCAAATTAATGAGTTTGTATAAAATATCATATTGATCTACATATTGAATTGCCTTAAGAAGTGGTCAGCTTAAAAGTCGGTCGCCTTAAAAGGTGGGTCAGCCTAGTAGTGAAATAAAGGCAGTCACAGTTTGTTTGTCCTTCTCTACTTTAATTCCATCTGGGAGTACACCAAACACAGATCTTAGTGGATTAGGAGGGATTGTGACACCAAGGCTGTCTGATAGACGATAAAGATATTGGTCCAGAATTATGTTAATTTGGTACACCCCCAAACATGTGGCCCATTGAAGCTGGAGCTTGATTGCAGCATTCACAGGATGGATCTTGCCCTGGAAACATTTTGGACAATTTTAAAGAATATAGAAGTGTGTGATAAAAAAATGTAAGAATACTTGAATGCTTTGCACATACATAGCTAGAGTGAATTCCGTGCGTGGTTGCCTTTCACTCCTTTTCTGAAATGTTGAGTAAGAGATCATTTTCTTACTGAACTTTGGAATCTTTAAAAGGTAGAAACTTTAAAATGGTTTTATATATTATAGAAATGCTGTCTGAGTCTTCAAGATTGGTTCCATATTCTGAGTGAATGAAGGACATTTGGGTTGTTAGTATATTGATGAGACCTTGTATTCACTGGTGTAAAAAGCAAGGAATATAAAGAAGTACTGCAGGATTTCATTTCTATTGCAGAGCAAGCTAGTGTGTGTTCATCTATTTGTGTCAGCGTCCAGGCTTTTATAACTTGTATGTTTGCCGCCTAGTAATAAAATTGAAAATTAGGTACTGCCATTCACTTGATAAAGCAGACTTTTGTTCAAATTAATTTTCAGTCTAGATATCTTCTGAAATTCTGCTAGTACAGTTAGGGCTGCAGGCACTGAATTTTGTGGGTTTGATATATACAGCACCATATCATCTGAAAATCCCCTTTATCTCTGATGCATTTCAAAATTCAACAGCCATCCTTGCCTAGTACCGCGTTCTAGTTTGAAGTTGGCTGAAGTAATATTGTTAATACAAACTGAAGCTTCTGAACTGGTATACAGTAGTTTGATCCATGCACATATGTTCGGGCCAAACGCAAATTTATATAAAGTGATGAATAGGTAATCCCATTCAACCATATCAAATGCTTTTCTGCATCCAAAGATGATAAGATCTTCGGAGTGTTAGACTTCATGGGTGAACATATTACATTCAATAGGCATCGAAGATTGGAAGTCAAATGTCTACCTTTAATAAATCCAGTTTGGTATTGTGATATTACTGAAGGGAGCACTTTCTCAATCCTTCTAGCTAGGACTAGGGAGAGTATCTTAAGTCCTTATTCTTCTTAGGAAAAACTGCAATTAATGCTTGGGGAAAAGTTTGAGGTAGAATTTTATTGTCTTTGGCTTCTATACATGTTGCTGATAAAAGAGGAGCTAACTGAATTGAATTTTTTATAAAATTTAGCAGGGTAGCCATCAGGACCAGGGGCCTCATGTATAAATGGTGCACATGGACAAAAATGTTGCATACTCCCATTTCCACGCTTAAATCACGATGTATAAAACCTAAACTTGTCGTAAAGCCACACATGTTTTCACACCAGCTAAATTCTTGGTGTACGCCAGTTCTCCACTTGGTTTTTTCAAAATGGCGGCACCCAGCGTCAAAGCAGTGCTTTTGTTCAAGTGTGGTTTCCCTATCTTTTTTAGATCCACATCCCTGATGCAGCTTTATCAAATACACTGAAATTAACCGCATATTGTTTATTAGTTTAAGGCATCTGATTGTTAACCTGTAACAATATAATGGTCCACGGAATGGCCAAACTGTTCCAAATACCATAGCTGCTTTAGTGTTGTTTCCTTCAATGAACCACTCAGAGTATTTATCCCACTGTATCTGAATGTGGAATCACAGCTCTACAGCAGCTGATCGGAAAGAGAATTATCGGTATACAGCATCAAGCAGATGCTGCCTCGGCCATGCTGTCTATTGAACTGCTCTCAAATGGCAAGCGCTTTAGAGACTTTCCTGTAGGGACATCACGGTTCAGAAACAGTTTCATCCCAAGAATTATAAACACACTCAATCAGTCCATCAAGTGCTCCTTGTAGAACTGTTTGTACTTATTAGTACAATTACCTCAATGTAAACTTACGATACAGTTATAATATTGCACAACCTGAGCCACTTTATAAAGCATGTATTTACATATGATGACAATATCATTTTTATGATGAAATGCAGCAAATATGTTTATTATATTATACAAATAAAACTTTTAACTTCATTTAAATAATCTTGTTAATAATTAAACGTGAGGACATGGTGTCGCAGCGCTAGCGAGGAGCTGGTGCTCCATTCGTGGATTGTTCCTGCCTCGCGCTGTATTCTTGCTGGGGCTAGCGTGACACTGGAAGGATAGATAGATAGAATAATTAAACATGTACTACGAAGAAATTTCAATGTTCCTTAAAAGTTTTGAAGAATCAGTGTTCTAAGTTTACAGATGGCTTACCATCTATTACAGAGCTGATTGTGTGGTGATTGGGTATTTGGAAAAAGAAAAGTAAGGACAGGAATTGGTTAGTACATTTGAAAGAGACAGTACTGCTGCAATAAATTATTTCATCGAAGGTCGCGCACAGTGCAGGAAGCATCTTGCATGAGGAATGAACAATCACTACGCCACCGTGTTCCCATGTTTAATAAAATGCTTTAACTCCTATCATCATGAAAATGATATCAAGTATACATCTCAGTATTTTAATTATTCAGAGAGCTGTAATATCACAAATGTAATGGATTCTGTGTCCTGTCGGAGGAAGAGAAAGCCCGTTTAAGAAGCATGTAGTGATTCACACAGATAGAACACATAGAAGAACACATACAAAACAAAGCATTTAACGTGCTACTTTAGTTACAATGGGATTTGAGAAAGTAGTAAATTAAACGATTTAAAGATGAAGTTCATGATGTTCTACTTTAATAACAAAATAAACTATGTGATTAATGTGGAAATTTCGAGATTAAAGTTGACATTTCAATCTTTTTTCTCACTGTGTCCCCTATTTTTTTTCTTTTCTCTGTACCCTAATAAGCTTTCATATGGCACTCAGACGGTGTGCTACGACTTGTCTTTTCACGACGACTTTGATATCTGACAACTTCTTTTTTATTTTGGGCACTATGCGACTTTGTGAACTTGAGCTTTTGAGTTTCTCCAACACTCTATGTCACTTGATCAACTTCTTTTTGTTGTTTATACCACTGTTTAAACCAACAAATAGTACATTTTTCCTTGCCTCCACTTGGTGTTTGCTGAAATTCTTCTATTTTCCCCCGCATTACTTTTTACGCTGACCGTGATTTATGGAGTGGAAGTTGACGTTTGCACAGATTTATGCTTCTGGATTTTTTTTGTGCGTACACATATTTCCGCAATTGTCTATACACCATGTTTTAATGTGAATTCTACGCATGGTGTAGAAAATTTCCGTGGCTTTACACCAAGTTTAGGTTTTATACTGTACATAACGATGCAAGCGTGGACACGGACTTACGCAACATTTTTGTGAGGATGCACCATTTATACATGAGGCCCCTGGCGTGTTCCTGATCTCTAGTAATTTCACTGATTAACTCTGAGGCCTTCTTGGTTCCTGATTTATTTTTGTGGGAGAAACATGAGATGATCTTTCCTCTTAAAAATACCTTCAGAGTTTCCCAGAGTATTCCTGCAGAAACCTCTGAGGATGCATTTGTCTCTAAAAAAATCTATTTGCTTGATATGAATTCTGTACAGTTCTTATCAGCTAACAACTTGGGGTTAAGAAACCAGCTGTGAGATGAGTATGTGGGGCATAATTATGTGGGCGCCATGATGAGAGGGGCATGGTTAGAGATAACAATAGCGTTGTATTTGCAAGATTTGATTGTGGGAAAGAAATTCTTATCAATAAAGGAATAATCAATTCTTGAGTAACAATGTTGTACTGGTGAGAAGGAATATGCTTTTAAAATGGATTTACAAATCTCCATGGGTTTGATAATTTATGATCAGTTAAAAACTGTCTGATTATTTTTACAGTGTTAGATGTTATCGCCCCGGTAAGATTTAAAAAACAATTAAAGTCTCCGCCCATTGTAATTTTGTGAGTGTTCAAGTTAGGAATGGATGCAAATAAGTTTTGGATGAAGTCTCTATCATCAACATTGGATGTGTAGATATTTATCAAAATAAATTTACAATTAATTAAATTACCCATAACTGTCAAATATTGCCCTTAAAGCTCTAATACTACATCTAATGCTGCAAATTAAATTGTTCTGTGAATTAAGATTCCCACAGCTCTAGTTTTCATTGTATAGCTGGAGTGGAATATTTGGCCAGTCCAGTCTGTTTGCAACCGAAACTGATCCTTTCCGATTAAGTGAATCTCCAGTAAAAATACTATTGTGGCATTTAGACCTGTTAGATGAGAGAAAACTTTCGTCCTCTTTAATTCTTGATTGAGACCTTTAACATTCCAGCTCACAAAGTTCGGTTTTTGGTCATAGAGACATTGGTTCTGAACTTTTGTTGTCATTCTATAATTTTAAATTGACGTTTTACATTATTACATATAATATCTTTAATCTTAATTTCCAATATTTCCTAGAGTTATGGCTATGAAGCCTATTGTTCTGTTGGCACTTACAATTATGGTGATTAAAAAGATAGATCAGAAATAACTTGCTCTCTTTCTCTCCTACCCCAGACCCCCACCCCACATTTTGCCTCCTCAAGTGACGCTAGACCACACTTCACAAAGTCCCAGTCCTCTGACATGCTTAGAGACAGAGTACATCCAGAACAAAACAAACCCCAAGCAGTGTTGTAGGAGGAATAGAGTAGGGATATCTATTGGCAATACAGTCCAAATACTATAAATGTAGAATATAATCTTGAACGGGCTTGAAAGAATAAACCCAGGGTATTGACGTTAAACAGTATCCATGGAGATGCAGATAATGTATGATAGTACAATCCTTATACAATAAACCAAGTGTATGATTTTAAACAGTCCCATTTGGGCAAAATGTGTATATATATATACTGTATATATATATATACTGTATATATATACATAATACAGTAATGTATACATATACATACACAAATATGTGTGTAGATCTTGTGTGTGTATATATATATATACTAGCAAAATACCCGCGCTTCACAGCGGAGAAGTAGTGTGTTAATAATGAAAAAGAAAAGGAAACATTTTAATAATAACGTAACATGATTGACAATGTAATTGTGTTGTCATTGTCATGAGAGTTGCTGGCATATATATATATATATATATATATATATATATATATATATATATATATATATATATATATATATATACACACACACACACACACACACACACATATAAACATATATATACACATCAGTGTGGCGGAAGTGCCGGCTGCGCACCCGGAAGCCATCCGGGTGTCTCCTGTATTCTTCTCCCCAGCACTTCCTGGTGTGGCTTTTGTGCTGGGCACCAGGGTTCCTCAGGCACCGGGGCGCCGCCTGGCGGTGGCCATAGGTCCCTACAGGGCTGGGCTTCCAAGCCCTGTACCCGAGGCCCCCAACATAACCAGGACGGACGCCCCCTTGCGGTCTGGAGGAGGCACAAGCCCTCCTCTGGTCCCGGCCGGGGACCACAACATATCAATCAATCAATCAACATTTATTTATATAGCACATATTCATACAAAAAAATGTAGCTCAAAGTGATTTACAAAATGAAAAATAGAAGACACAATAAAAAATAAACATAAGTCAACATTAATTAACATAGAATAAGTAAGGTCCGATGGCCAGGGTGGACAGAAAAACAAAAAACTCCAAGAGCTGGAGAAAAAATAAAATCTGTAGGGTTCCAGACCAGAGACCGCCCAGTCCACTCTGGGCAATCTACCTAACATAAGTGAAACAGTCCTCTTTGTATTTAGGGTTTTCATGGAAGGACCTGATGATGATGGTCACGTAGACTTCTGGCTTTCAGTCCATCAATGTTGGTGCATCATGATGCTTTGAGTAGGTGGTGGTGGCGCAGGCTGCCACCACAAAGAAACCGGAAAAAGAAACAGAAGAGAGAGTAGGGGTCAGTACGGATTTTAGAGCCACTATGAATAGTTATTATGATGAATTGAACATACAGAGTATCAGTATTAAGTTAAAGTGAAGTTAAAAAGGCCATGTTAAAGTAATGTGTTTTCAGCAGTGTTTTAAAGTGCTCTACTGTATTTGCCTGGCGAATTCCTATTGGCAGGCTATTCCAGATTTTAGGTGCATAACAGCAGAAGGCCGCCTCACCACTTCTTTTAAGTTTAGCTTTTGGAATTATAAGGAGACACTCATTTGAAGATCTAAGGTTACGATTTGGAATATAAGTGTCAGGCATTCCGATATATAAGATGGAGCGAGATTATTTAAGGCTTTATAAACCATAAGCAGTATTTTAAAGTCAATCCTGAATGACACAGGCAACCAGTGTAGTGACATCAAAACTGGAGAAATGTGTTGGATTTTCTTTTCCCAGTTAGGATTCTAGCAGCTGCATTCTGCACTCGTTGCAAGTGATTTATGTCTTTTTGGGTAGTCCTGAGAGGAGCGTTACAGTAATCTAGTCTACTGAAAACAAAAGCGTAAATTAATTTCTCAGCATCTTTCAATGATATAAGAGGTCTAACTTTGCTATGTTTCTTAAGTGAAAAAATGCTGTCCTAGTGGTCTGATGAATATGCGATTTAAAATTCAGATTACAGTCAACGGTTACCCCTAAATTTTTACTTCCGTCTTAACTTTTAATCCTAGTGCATCAAGTTTATTTCTGATAACCTCATTGAATCCATTATTGCCAATTACTAAAATTTCAGTTTTCTCTTTTATTTAGTTTGAGAAAATTACTATTCATCCATTCAGAAATACCAGTAAGACATTGTGTTAGTGTATCGAAAGAGTCGAGTCATCAGGTGCTATTGATAAGTACAGCTGTGTGTCATCAGCATAGCTGTGGTAGCTCACGTTGTAACCTGAGATAATCTGACCTAACGGAAGCATGTAGATTGAGAAAGCAGCGACCCAGGATAGAGCCTTGTGGAACACCATATCGGATATCATGTGTCTTTGAGATGTGATTACCACAACTCACAAAGAATTTTCTCCTGCCAGGTAGGATTCAAACCAATTTAAGACACTGCCAGAGAGGCCCACCCATTGACTAAGGCGATTTCTAAGAATATTGTGATCAATGGTGTCAAATGCAGCACTCAGATCTAAGAGGATGAGAACAGATAAATGGCCTCTGTCTGCATTTACCCACAAGTCATTTACTACTTTAACGAGTGCAGTTTCTGTGCTGTGATTTGTTCTGAAGCCTGACTGAAATTTATCAAGAATAGCATGTTTATTGAGGTGGTCATTTAACTGCATAATGACTGCCTTCTCTAGAATTTTACTTAAGAAGGGCAGGTTAGAGATGGGTCTAAAATTTTCAAAGGCAGAGGGGTCAAGATTATTTTTCTTGAGCAGGGGTTTAACTACAGCAGTCTTAAGACAGTCTGGAAAGACCCCCGTATCTAATGACGAATTAACTATGTCCAGAATATTGTCAATTAGCACGCCTGATATTTCTTTGAAAAACCTGGTTGGTATTGGGTCAAGGACGCAGGTGGAGGGTTTCAGTTGAGAGATTATACTATGTAATTCAGGTAAATCTATCCTGGTGAAAGCATTTAATTTGTTTATAATGGAGTACCGGGGCTTTGGAGGTTCTGCAGTGTTGGGGAGATATACTATGTTATCTCTAATATCATTAATTTTTTGATTGAAAAATACAGCAATGTTCTCACAGGTTTCACTGGAAGTATTCTGGGGGCATTCCTTTGTGTTACCTGGGTTTAACAGACGATCAATTGTAGAAAATAAGACTCTGGGATTACTAGCATTGTTATTTATAATGTTAGAGAAATAGCGCCTCTCAAGACGGACAGTGTTATTGTATTCTGTTATTTTAACCTTCAATATCTCATAATGGATAGTTAGTTTAGTTTTCCTCCATTTACGCTCAGCTCTACACATGTTCTTTTAAATCAGACACTCTTTGGGTCTTCCATGGAATAACAATACTAGAAGATTTTTTAACTGTCTTTTCAGGTGCAACTATGTCAACAGCAGCTCTTACTTTAGAACTTTCCCACTTTACTATTTACATTATCCTCGCTATTATAGTTGGCACTATAAACGGACTGATTGCTTAGAATAGTTGTAAGCTTTAAAGCTGCTGATGAGTCAAAGAAGCGTTTTTTAACAAAATGCTTCTCATGAGTGTTTTCTATCTTTATTTCTATATTAAATAGTAGAAGGAAATGGTCTGATAGACCAATATCAATGACCTGCTTTATATCAACTTTAAGTCCTTTAGCAATCACTAAGTCTAACGTATGACCTGCTTTATGTGTAGGCTGATTAACGAGCTGCCTCGAATCAAAAGAGTCCAGGAGGTTCATGAATTCCTTTACCTTTTGGTCACACTGATTGTCAACATGAAAGTTAAAGTCGCTGACTATTAAGAGTGTCATAGTTTGTAACTAAAATTGACATTAAGTCAAAGAATTCCTCAAGGAAAGACGCATTATATTTAGGAGGTCTATACACGGATAATACTAGAACGTGAGAATCTCCATGAATAACAACGGCGAGATACTCAAAGGACTTAAATTTACCAAAACTAACATCTTTACATTTTAACCGGCTCAAGTAAATGTTTGCCAATCCGCCCCCCTTTTTCCCCTGGCGGTCTGCACGAGTAAAACTGTAATCCGGAGGCGCAGATTCGATTAAAACAACCCGCCATACACACATACATATATATATACATTGTCATAAAAACGAGTCCAAGACATCATAAAGGTTTGGGACAGCCACCCGTATATTGTTTTTTCCCAGCTGCAAATGGGTTTTCTTATCAAAGAAACGATGTGTATCTCACAGAGTCCAAAACAGCAATGACTATAGTAGGCCAAGATGGAGGTTTTAAAGGTCTTGAGAGTAGGTGACGTCAAAGGGACCGGAACCAGAAGTGACGTCATCAAAGGGGCCGGAACCTTGCAGGATTTCCCGGGAAAGGTCTGTAGGGAACTGAGAAAGACAGTCAGTGCACTCCGCCGCCCCCTATATATACATATATATACACACACACATATATATACATATATATACATATCTACATATATACTGTATATACACATATGTATATATATACAAATCTACATATATATATTAGGGGTGGGACTCGATTATAAAAATTAATCTAATTAATTAGAGGCTGTGTAATAATTAATCTTGATTAATCGTATGTAATCACACATGAAAATTTGCCCCAAATCGCAAATGTTTTTTTTTAATTTAAAAGGGTTTTAGTGGGCTGACAGAATCAAATAATAGACATGGACATGAATATTGTAAACTCAAGCTCTTTTAATTTCTGGAAAAAAAATGCTTTTAAACTGAATTTCAATTCAAAACAGAAACAAAAATATCACCCCTGGCTAAAATTGGGCAGACTTAAAAATAAAGTGGTATTTTAAATACTTTAAGTACATTTTCAGAATGGTATTGTCTTTAAATAATAACCAAAATTTCAACATAAAGTGCAGTTTTTCTTCTTAAAAAATAAGTCAGAAACATAAAAGGTAATTTGACCAGATTCATCTTTAAACTCTGAGTAACCTTATCCATAATTATTTTGTACATTAGGCTAAAACAGTGTGATCATTGAACATTTTGTAATTAGATGTATTTAGAATTACTAACGGTCACGGAAGTCCAATGATCCCCAGTAAGAGCCACAAAGTCCGCTTTCTGTAATGCATCTAATTTTGCTTGCTTTTCAGTGTGCATCAGTGTAATCGATGTACAGGGCCGCTGCTGGCCAAATGGGTGCCCTAAGCAGAAATTTACTTTTGTACCCCCTCCCCCAAATATTACGGAAGTAAAAATAAAATAATAAAAAAACACCTAACTATAGGGGCCAAAATAGAACTTTATTCAAATAAAAGTAAATACATAAATAAATTGTATCATTTATAAATTACAAATGTAGCTCTACAGCAAAAAATACAAACTAAAATTACACTTTAAATAAAACATTTATAATAAATAAAATAAACAATAATAAACTGAAATAAAATCAACACTGTCATCTGCTGGAGCTTTCCAAAGTTCAAAATTTACAAAGGCACACTTCTGCTTTTTCTTGAGGCAAAGTCGTAAATGAGCTTTTCATATGATAAGGCCTTTGCTAATTCAGAGTTGATGCTGACAATTGCCAGACCACTCATGCGCTCTTGTGCCATAGATGAGCGCAAGTACGTTTTGATGAGCTTCATTTTAGAAAAACTTCGCTCAACAGAAGCAACAGTTACAGGGAGCATCACTGCTATGCGCAGAGCAATCCAGAGATTTGGGTACATGCACGGGCTTCATCTTGTGCTTTTTTTTTTCTTTCGTTTCTCAGCGCCGGACTGTTGATGTCTCTTTCCAGGAGCAGGCATATTGTTCAATTATTATAATTTTTGGCCAAATAGGCAGCCGTAACAGAGGTGAGGGCGCGCGCGTCATCACGTGTGCTTAGCCTACTCTGCGTTCACCGTAAAATGCAATATATACGTTTATACTTTTGTTTATTTGTAATGTATATTACTAATATTAATTTATTATTATAATATATGAAAACAATTTTTTTGAGCAGCTGGGATGGTGCCCCCCTGGGAGTTGGTGCCCTACGTAGACTGCGTACTATATACATATATACATATATATATATATATATATACCCGCATTTTGCAGCAGAGAAGTAGTGTGTTAAAGAAGTTATGAAAAAGAAAAGGGAACATTTTAAAAATAACGTAACATGATTGTCAATATACAGTAATTGTTTTGTGAGTGTTGCTGTCATCAAAGATTTGATCATCATTATTTCTTGCAATCAGGTTCGTATTTGGAGGATGTGTTTATTTAATGGTAGCTAAGACCCGGCACTTAAATGTTTCTTGCTACAGCAATTTTAACTCCGTTACAAAGTGATCCAAAGTCTTGTTTATACCTCGTGTCTTCTCAGGAAACTTGTATGTCGCGAATACCGTCATTCGTCGTAGGCATGACAAACGGCAGCGGGATTGTGTCTATAAACTTAATGTAAACTTACGGTTCACGCCGTGCTTTGTTTCCGCAGTAGCTGTACTTATGAATATGCTTGTATTTATGAATACGCTTGTATGCATCACTTGCTTCATAATTTCTTTGTTCAGCGCTGTTTGGAGGTCTTCCTTGTTCTTTACATACGTAGGAGGCGTGATGATGTCCACGAAACTCCACGCCCCCCAAGGCCATCCAGCTCAACTCCATTACATTATATGGAGAAAAATAGCTTCCAGTTATGACCATTATGCGTAGAATTTCGAAATGAGACCTGCCCAACTTTTGTAAGTAAGCTGTAAGGAATGAGCCTGCCAAATTTCAGCTTTCTACCCACACAGGAACTTGGAGAATTAGTGATGAGTGAGTGAGTGAGTGAGTGAGTAAGTGAGTGAGTGAGTGAGTCAGTCAGTCAGTCAGTCAGTCAGTCAATGAGGGCTTTGCCTTTTATTAGTATAGATATATATATATATACATACAGTAATGTATACGTATACATACACAAACGTGTGTAGATCTTGTGTGTGTATATATATATCTATACTAATAAAAGGCAAAGCCCTCACTCACTCACTCACTGACTCACTGACTCATCACTAATTCTCCAACTTCCCGTGTGGGTAGAAGGCTGAAATTTGGCAGGCTTATTCCTTACAGCTTACTTACAAAAGTTGGGCAGGTTTCATTTCGAAATTCTACGCCAGAATGGTCATAACTGGAAGCTATTTTCTCCATATAATGTAATGGAGTTGAGTTGAGGTGGCCGTGGGGGGGCGGAGGTTCGTGACATCATCACGCCTCCTACGTAAGTACGTAGAGAACAAGGAAGAACTCCAAACAGCGATGAGCACAAAACGCCATTTCACAATTGAGAAGGCAGAAAAACATTATGAAGCAAATGATGCATACAAGCATATTCATAAGTACAGCTACTACGGAAACAAAGCACGGCGTGAACCGTAAGTTTATATTAAATTAAGTTCATAGACAGGCTGCCCTGGCGCTTGTAATTTAGTGCCTGCCCATATAAGGTCAGTCCGTCAGCGCAATCCAATACAAACACTGCCGTAAATATTCACGGGTGAAGGACTGTGCTTATGCAGAGGAAGATGAGATGGTCAGGGTGGTGTTTGGCACAAACTTATTGAAACTGCGAGAGAAACTTTTAAGTGCCGGGTCTTAGCTGACATTACACAAGATGGCACCAGCACAGCTGGGAACCTTTGATGCAAGAACACCAAGCGGCTCACGTGAACTGACGAATGCACAGACAAAAAGCAACAGTTCCAAAGAGTGCTGAACAAAAACCGAATTACACAATTGAGAAGGCAGCAAAACATATGAAGCTTCTGATACATACAATCATATTCATAAGTGCAGCTACTGCGAAACAAAGCACACGGTGGAAAAGTGAATGTCCCGCTAAAGGAAGACAGTGTAAAAAAAAAAACCCGTGCATGCAGTTTGTCACATCTCAGATAAAGAGGAAGATGAGCTGTTTATTGATGCAGTAAGAAACGAATCGATGAATGAAACCTCTTATCTTTACAACGATTGACAAACACGGAATGTAACTTGAACACAACACATCCTACAAATACGACCCTGATTGAAACAAATAATGATAATCAAATCCTTGATGACAGCAACATTCAATAACACTCACAAAACAATTACTGTATATTGACAATCATGTTACGCTATTTTTAAAATGTTCCCTTTTCTTTTCATAACTTCTACTTCTCCACTCGTATACGTGGGTATATATATAAATGTATATATATACCCCGATCTACAGTACATACTCTCGCATAGACAAGCCACATGCTGTGGTGCAATTGTAGAGTCTTCGCCTCTAATGCCGACATTCGAGGTTCGATTCCCGAGAGGGGATGCACTGAGTATGTACGGCGCTACCCGATTCATTTTACCTTCGATCTCCTTGGTTTGGGACGTATGAAAAATATTCGTTAACGCAGAATCATGTTACGTTATTTTTAAAATGTTTCCTTTCTTAGCACAAGCACAGCTGAGAAGCTTCGATGCATGTACTCCATAACACGCTAAAAAAATAACGCATTTAATCACACTTTCAATTCCAAGCAAACGGGAACTTTTGTCAATGCATGATTTCCTGGTACATCCATTACACTGATGCACACATCACAGCTACAAAAATGTTAGAGTCGGAATAAAGCGCGTTCCTACGACTGATCATTTCGACTACCTGAGCGAAGCCTCGATAAAAGCATGGTTTTGTGCACACTGAAAAGCAAGCAAAATTAGATGCATTACAGAAAGCGGACTTTGTGGCTCTTACTGGGGATCATTGGACTTCCGTGACCGTTAGTAATTCTAATTACATCTAATTACAAAATGTTCAATGATCACACTGTTTTAGCCTAATGTACAAAATAATTTTGGCTAATGTTACTCAGAGTTTAAAGATTAAGTTGGTCAAATTACCTTTTATGTTTCTGACTTATTTTTTTAAGAAGAAAAACTGCACTTTATGTTGAAATTTTGGTTATTATTATTTAAAGACAATACTATTCTGAAAATATACTTAAAGTACTTAAACTACCACTTTATTTTTAAGTCTGCCCAATTTTAGCCAGGGATGATATTTTTGTTTCTGTTTTGAATTCAAATGCAGTTTAAAAGCTTTTTTTTTCAGAAATTAAAACAGCTTGAGTTTACAATATTCATGTCCATGTCTATTATTTGATTCTGTCGCCCACTAAAACCCTTTTAAATTAAAAAAAACATTTCGCATTTGGGGCAAATTTACATGTGTGATTACATACGATTAATCAAGATTAATTCTTACACAGCCTCTAATTAATTGGATTAATTTTTTTAATCGAGTCCCACCCCTAATATATATATGTAGATTTGTATATATATGTGTATATACAGTATATATGTAGATACATATATGTGTATATATGTATATATATGTGTGTGTGTGTATATATACAGTATGTGTATATATGTATATATATATGTATGTGTGTATATATATGTATATATATATATAACTGTGTATATATATGTGTATAGATGTATATATATATATCTATATTTGTATATATGTATATGTATATATATGTTTATATATGTGTCTGTGTGTGTGTATATATATATATATATATATATATATATATATGCCAGCAACACTCATGACAATGACAAAACAATTACATTGTCAATCATGTTACGTTATTATTAAAATGTTTCCTTTTCTTTTTACTTCTCCGCTGCCAAGCGCAGGTATTTTGCTATATATATGTATATATACACAGATATATATAAATAGATATATATAAATAGATAGATATGACAACAACACTCATATCAATGACAAAACAATTACATTAACAATCATCTTACGTTATTTTTAAAATGTTTGCTTTTCTTTTTCATAACTTCTTTAACACACTACTTCTCCGCAGCGAAGCGCGGGTATTCTATATATATATTCTATATATATATATATACATGTATATATATTGTAAAAGACTCAACAAGAGACAACATAAAGGTTTGGGGTTTCCGGCCCAGTATATTGCAGAAAAATCCACACTGCAAATCAGGTCAAAAGATATAAACAAAACAGTTCATATGCACGACACCATTAGAGGCGTCGGTGGCCATTTTATATGGGAGGAGCCGGAAGTGGAGGAATGCTGGGAAGGAACCGTGAGGGAGGATGGGACTGATGACGTCAGGAAAGATGGCGGAGGAAGGGTGGAAGTAAACGTATTGCGGGAAGGCTTATGATGGCAGAGTGTCTTTTTTCCTGGAAGAAATCAACACAAATATAATTATAATCGTAATGAATATGGTAAAGTAGCAGGGAAGGAAATAAAATGTATACAGTGGTGTGAAAAACTATTTGCCCCCTTCCTGATTTCTTATTCTTTTGCATGTTTGTCACACAAAATGTTTCTGATCATCAAACACATTTAACCATTAGTCAAATATAACACAAGTAAACACAAAATGCAGTTTTTAAATGATGGTTTTTATTATTTAGGGAGACAAAAAAATCCAAAACTACTTGGCCCTGTGTGAAAAAGTAATTGCCCCCTGAACCTAATAACTGGTTGGGCCACCCTTAGCAGCAATAACTGCAATCAAGCGTTTGCGATAACTTGCAATGAGTCTTTTACAGCGAGGAATTTTGGCCCACTCATCTTTGCAGAATTGTTGTAATTCAGCTTTATTTGAGGGTTTTCTAGCATGAACCGCCTTTTTAAGGTCATGCCATAGCATCTCAATTGGATTCAGGTCAGGACTTTGACTAGGCCACTCCAAAGTCTTCATTTTGTTTTTCTTCAGCCATTCACAGGTGGATTTGCTGGTGTGTTTTGGGTCATTGTCCTGTTGCAGCACCCAAGATTGCTTCAGCTTGAGTTGACGAACAGATGGCCGGACATTCTCCTTCAGGATTTTTTGGTAGACAGTAGAATTCATGGTTCCATCTATCACAGCAAGCCTTCCAGGTCCTGAAGCAGCAAAACAACCCCAGACCATCACACTACCACCACCATATTTTACTGTTGGTATGATCTTTTTCTGAAATGCTGTGTTCCTTTTATGCCAGATGTAACGGGACATTTGCCTTCCAAAAAGTTAAACTTTTGTCTCATCAGTCCACAAGATATTTTCCCAAAAGTCTTGACAATCATTGAGATCTTTCTTAGCAAAATTGAGACGAGCCCTAACGTTCTTTTTGCTTAACAGTCTGCCATGCAGGCCGTTTTTGCCCAGTCTCTTTCTTATGGTGGAGTCGTGAACACTGACCATAATTGAGGCAAGTGAGGCCTGCAGTTCTTTAGACGTTGTCCTGGGGTCTTTTGTGACCTCTCGGATGAGTCGTCTCTGTGCTCTTGGGGCAGTTTTGGTCGGCTGGCCACTCCTGGGAAGGTTCACCACTGTTCCATGTTTTGCCATTTGTGGAAAATGGCTCTCACTGTGGTTCGCTGGAGTCCCAAAGCTTTAGAAATGGCTTTATAACCTTTACCAGACTGATAGATCTCAATTACTTCTGTTCTCATTTGTTCCTGAATTTCTTTGGATCTTGGCATGATGTCTAGCTTTTGAGGTGCTTTTGGTCTACTTCTCTGTGTCAAGCAGCTCCTATTTAAGTGATTTTTTGATTGAAGCAGGTGTGGCAGTAATCAGGCCTGTGGATGGCTACGGAAATTGAACTCAGGTGTGATACACCACAGTTAGGTTATTTTTTAACAAGGGGGCAATTACTTTTTCACACAGGGCCATGTCGGTTTGGATTTTTTCTCCCTAAATAATAAAAACCATCATTTAAAAACTGCATTTTGTTTTTACTTGTGTTATATTTGACTAATGGTTAAATGTGTTTGATGATCAGAAACATTTTGTGTGACAAACATGCAAAAGAATAAGAAATCAGGAAAGGGGCAAATAATTTTTCACACCACTGTAATCACGTAAAAAATCTGGCTTTGCATAAGCGCTGTTTACTGTGGTAAAATGTGGCATGTTTAACAGCTGTTGAAGGTGAAAAATGTGAATGCAGTTATTTTAAAAAAAATAAATTTAAAAAATCTCTTGTTTCAGTCAGAGAAGCGACATCAGATTCATTTAAAATTTTTATTCATTGAAACGTGCAATGATGATTCTAGGTTTTGAGGTGTTTGATCCACGTATGCTGTAAGCTGCTGATATCCTGGTGTCAGATTTGAAGTCCTCTCCAATTATTTGAAGGAATAGTTCAGCGATGAATTTTGCTGGGATTGGGCTTTTTCAGTTTTCAGGGAGATCTTCAATTCTGGTATTGTTCTGATGTTGCTTCCAGCACAGCTAATCTGTCTCCAAGCACTTTGCATTCTGTTCTAGTAGCCCTTGCTTTTTCGTCAGTGGCAGAAGCCAATTGATCAACTATTTCAATATGAGTCGTGAATATTTGCTTAATGTCATCAAGCTGAGCATCAAGTATTGTAAATTTATTTTCAGACTTACTCACATTTTCCTATATTTTTTTCTCAATTTTTTCTAGCATACCTTTAAAGGTTGCCTCAAAGAGACTACTTAGTCGTTTCCACCAAGTTTTTAAGATCCTGAAACAGTTTCTCATTTGTCATGTTTATGTCCTTTATATCTTTCCTTATATCCTTTGTGATCTTCATTATATTGCTCTATATCTCATGTAGGTCCTCTCCGAATGTGGTAGTTATTGCGGTGATCGTTACCGTCAGCTCGAACAGTTCGGTTTGGTCTTCTCAGAGCTCTGCAGGTGGAGTAGCAAGGCCAGTCGGAGTCAGTACTGCTGGCTTGCAGTGGGTAATTGACAGCGTGGAAAGTAAGGCCATTTTCAGTTTTAAGGAACCTTCTGGAATCTATGAGGTCTCATGCCCCAAAGCACTTTTACTCTCATTTTCGCTCTCACCTGGAGGCGATGCTGTGGTGTCAGGTCATGGGAGATCCATTCTTTCACGTATCTATTCCAGGTCAGTCTCTGCCAGGCTGTATCTTGAATTTGAACTTGAGGCCTGTTTAGACTTAGATGAAGCTTTAGCTGTCTTTTCTATTTCTTTCTGAGTGTTTTATTTTCTGCCAATCATGCTTATAAATACTTCTGTATGCTGTAATTGAAGCCCCTCTGGTTGAGTAAATATAGGATACCTCAGGATGAAAAATAAGAAGGAAAAACAACATCTCTGCTAATGGAGTTCCCTCTCAGACGTTCATCTCCATCCATTTGACCACAAAGCTGTTTTAGTGTTTTGGCTTGATATCCCGATGAATCGTCCTCTTGGTTTTCGAGTTTTGGTTTTGCTTTGATCTTGTGTCATCTCCTGGTTCTTTTTCAAAAACAAAAAAAAAATTCATTGATCCACTCCATAACCAGAGTTTTCAATAGACAGATTTTTTTTTAGCATAGACACCTCACCGTTGTTGGAATGCTGTTCATACATGCTACTTTCAAGTGAAAATTAGCATTCTGATGTCCTTTTCATACTTTCATCTTATTTACGCAATGAAACATTTTCATTTGTAGGAAGATTCACTGAAGATGAAGGTAATGGTTCTTATTAGATTAAAAAAATAGGATACAAGATGGATGGATATCAAACACTGGCCTTCTTCTTCACAGTTCCACTACAGAGTGGACACAGAAGTGTTCTAATCCTGCTGAAGAGGAATTTTTTTTAGTCCTTGTAGCCAGTATCACTGTTATCTCTGGAGAGGGTGCCAGCTTTTGGATCTGGCTTTAGAAGGCAAAGTAAAAATTACAGACAGCCTCAATGATTTGCAATTTGCACTGGACCTCAAAGGTCATATTTTTAGTTCACAATGATGGAAGTCTAAAATATCCAAAATCTCAAAGAATAAAGAAAGTAAGAGTGCTGATTTTTTCATATTTCACGCAATAGTTTTATGAAAGTGATGACACTTTTCCTATTACGCTGATGTGATGTACAGTGGTCTGTCATGTATACTGTAGCCCAACCCTAGGACATATAATCTTTCTTTTGTTTTTGCCCTCATTCTTCTCTTTGCTGCTTACACTATAGATTCAGGATTTGGTCATCTGCCTATAATGGTACTGTCATTGCAATCCGGGAGTATGAGCATTAGATTATATTGTAAGGTAAGTATTTCAATGCCAGCTTCTCAGGTCGGAAGATTGCAAACCTTCCATATTTAGTTTTGAGTATTGGTTGCTTGCTATATTGTCCCAAATAGGTCTTTAGTTTTGTAATATCAGTAGCATTAACAGTTACTTTTTCAATTTATCAATCAGATTTTGGGAAGCCATTTCAAGGTACTCGTAAGTTAATAGCACAAATCAATAAAACTCTTGACTTTTCCAAACTGCTTTAACATTGGTTGAGGATGTAGTGGCTGCAAGCCATGTGTTAACACTTGTTTTTCACATATAGTCCAGCAATTCGTTTTCAATTATATAATCAAACTCACAAAAAATGAATGGCAGATAGCACATTGTTTAAAATGAGAACACATTTTACCATTTATTAAGTGTACAAGAGTAGCCTGAAATAAGAAAGTAGGATATGCTACTTTTGATTTATAAACACTTTACCATTGCATTAAGAGAAATTTGCAGCTTACTGTGTGTAACCGAAAACAGTACATAGCTTTTCTGCCATTCTAAACACCAGGGGCCTCATGTATAACGCCGTGCGTAGAATTTGCACTATAACATGGCATAAGCACAAAAGCCGAAATGTGCTTACGCACAGAAAAATCCAGATGCAGGAATCTGTGCGTACTCCATCTTCCACGTTCTTCCGCTACATAAATCCCGATCAGCGTGAAAAGTAACACTCGTGCACGCGCTTTATGTAACGCCCCAACTCCTCCCAGAATCAAGATCAGCCTTCTGTGAAAAGACAATGGGAAAAGCACGGGGGAAAATATAAGAATTTCAGCGAATACCAAGTGGAGGCAAAGGAAGAACATACTATTTGTTCAAATAAACCGTGGTATAATCAACAAAAGGAAGTTGATCAAGTGACATAGCGTGTTGAAGAAACTTGAAAGCTCACGTTCACAAAATTGCACAGTGCCGGAAATAAAAAAGAAGTCAAATATCAAAGTCACCGTGAAAAGGCGAGTTGTAGCCCACTGTCTAAGTGTCATATGAAGGCTTATTAGGGTACAGAGAAAAAAAAGGCACACAGTGGGGAAAAAGCACGAAATGTCAACTTCAATCTCGACATTTCCACTTTAATCATGTAGTTTATTTTGTCATTAAAGTAGAACATCATAAACTTCATCTTAAAATCGTTTAATTAACCAGTTTCTCAAATCACATCGTATTTAAAGTAGCACGTTAAATGCTTTGTTTTGTATGTGATCTTCTCTATGCTCTGTGTGTGAATCACTACTTGCTTTTTAAAACGGCTCTTCCTCCGACAGCTCTCATGATATTACAGCTCTCTGAATAACTAAAATACTGAGATGTATACATTATATCATTTTCATGATGATAGGAGTTAAAGCACATTATTAAACATGGGTTTCACGGCGCACTGATTGTGTGTGAGCTTAAATGAAATAATTTATTGCAGCAGTACTCAGGGGCGGCTCTAGGCTTGTGGTGGCCCTTGGCAGAGGAAGAATCGGTGGCCCCTTCACCCGCCGATGTTAATATGGTATCTTATGCACGGCGGATGGCCACGTCCGTTGCGGACACTGCATAGCCTCCTCATACTCATGACACAAGCGTTTAACTTTTGCCAAAATTTGTCGCTGCGCTTTTAGCTGTGTTGTTATTTTCTCTTTCTGTTTAATATTCAATATATATTAGCGTAGCCGCCCCTGCAGTTCTTGCTTTTCTTTCTCCAAGTAACCGATCGCCACACAATCAGCTCTGTAATAGACGTTAAACCATCTGTAAGCTTAGAGAGCCGATTCTTCAGAACGTTTAAAGAACATTGAAATATCTTTGTAGTACATGTTTAATTATTCTATCCTTCACAACAGTCCCAGTGAAGAATTAAAAAATTTTTTTTTTATTAATTTTATTACAATCCATACAAAGCAATCAAGTTTTACAAAAAGAAAAATTGAGTTAAGAACAGATCGATCCCCACCCTGAGAGAGAGAGCAAGCCAAAGCGTGTAAAATTTAAGGCTTGTAAACATACCTAAATTAATAAATTCTCTGTGCTTTATGAACTTATTTTAAAATATTACTGATTAGATCCTGCCATGTTTTGAAAAAGTCTGTACAGATCCTCTAACTGAGTATTTGATTTTTCCAAATTTCAAATAATATAACACATCAGTTTCCCACTGAATTAAAAGAGGAGAGTTTGGGTTCTTCCAGTTTATCAGAATAAGTCAACCAAAAGTGTAGTGAATGCAATCACAATTTGTTTGTCTTTCTCCACTTTAAGCCCCTCTGGAAGAACCCCAAACACAGCTGTTAATGGGTTAGGAGGGATTGTGAGTCCAAGGCTGTCTGAAGGTAATTAAAATTTTTGACCAGAATAATGTTAATTTGGTGCAGGCCCAGAACATGTGACCCAGTGAGGCTGGGACTTGGTTGCAACGTTCGCAGGTTGGATCATGCCCTGGAAACATTTTGGAGAGTTTTAGTCGAGACAGATGTGCTCGATATATAATTTTGAGTTGTATAATTGTATGCTTTGCGCATATGGAGCTCGAGTGAATTCTCTGCATTGCTACTTTCCACTCCTTTTCTGATATATTAATTGAGAGATCTTTTCCCAGTGTCCTCTTGGATCTTTGAAAGGGAGGGATTGTAAAATGATTTTATATATTGTAGAGATGGAGTCTAAGTCCTTGAGATTGAGCAATATTTTTCCAGCATGGATGAGGGTGCAAGATGAGGAAAATCTGGAAGGTTCTGTTTAACAAAGTTCCTGATTTGAAGATAGTGAAAGAAATGTGTAGCTGGAATGTTAAATTTGGAATGTAATTGTTCATAGGATGCAAAGGCGTTGTCTATATAAAGATCTCTAAGCAAGTTAATTCCAAATTTTTCCAGATATTAAAAACTGCATATGTTTGTGAAGGTTGAAAGAGGTGGTTCTCTTGCAGGGTGCCACAGATAGAAGCTTCTCCGTCTTAAAATGCTTTCTACATTGGTTCCAGATTCTAAGTGAGTGGAGCACAATTGGGTTATTAGTGTATTGCCGATAGCGTGTGTTTATTGGAGCACAGAGCAAGGAATACAAAGAAGTACTGCAGGATTTTACTTCTATTGCGGTCCAAGCCTGTGTATGTTCTTCTATTTGTGTCCAGGTTCTTATCGCCTGTATATTTGCTGCCCAGTAATTAAAACTGGATAGCTAGGTAAAGCCATGCCGCCTTCTGCCTTTTGTCTTTGTAGGGTCGCTCTTTTGATGCGTGGATGTTTTGAATTCCAAATAAATGAGGTTATTGTTGAATCTAATTGCTTAAAGAATGATTTATTAATGTATATTGGGATGTTTTGAAATAAAAAGGAGCTTAGGAAGAATATTCATCTTAACAGTGTTAATTCTTCCAGCTAGTGTGAGATGAAGGGTTGACCATCTATGCAAGTCTTGTTTAATTTTTTCCATGCAGACGCGAAATTTTGTTAATAAAGAGCTTTATGTTTACTTGTGATGTTTACCCCAGGTATTTAAACTGTTCTGCAATGATAAAAGGTAGGGTGTCTAATCTAATATTATATGCTTGAGAATTCACTGGAAAGAGTACACTTTTATTCAGATTAATTCTGAGACCAGAGATCTTTTGAAATTCTGTGAGTGCTGCTAAGACTGCAGGCACAGAATTTTCTGGGTCCGATATATACAGTACCATGTCATCTGCATATAATGAGATTTTCTGTTCCAGTCCTTCTCTGCTAATCCCCTTTATCTGATCAGTATTTCGACAATGTATTGCCAGTGGTTCAATGGCAATGCAAACAGCAGCGGTGACAAGGGCATCCTTGTCTAGTGCCACGTTCTAGTTTAAAGTAGTCTGAGCAAATGTTATTGATGCAAACTGAAGCTTCTGGGTTAGTATACAGTAATTTAATCCATGCACAAATGTTTGGGCCAAACCCAAACTTCTCCAATATAGTAAAAAGGTATTTCCATTCAATCATGCATCCAATGATAATAATATTTCTGGGGTGTTTGATTTAGTTGGTGAGTATATTACATTAAACAGGCGTCGAAGATTTGAAGATAAGTGTCGGCCCCTAATAAATCCAGTTTGGTCTTGTGATATTACGAGGGAGCACTTTCTCCATCCTTCTAGCTATGATTTTAGAGAGTATTTTAACGTCGTTATTCAGAAGTGAAATTGGTCTGTATGATGCACATTGTAATAAGTCCTTATTTTGTTTTGGAAAGACAGTGATTAGTGCTTGGCAAAGGTTTGTGGAAGAGATTGGTTATCTCTGGCTTCTGTAAATGTTGCTAATAGGAGGGAGCTAGCTGAGCGGAGAATTTCTTGTAAAACTCTGCAGGGTAGCCATCAGGGCCTGCTGCTTTTCCACCTTGGAGTAACTTTATAGCATCTAGTAATTCTGATAATGCAGAGGTTTATCAAGTTCCTCCACACTAAAGCGTCTATTTGTGGTATCTGTAATGTATCCAGAAATGCATTAGATTGTGTATTGTCTTCTTTAAACTCAGTAGTATATAGGGATTTATAGTAGTCTCTGAAAGTGTGCATTATATTTTTGTGTTCGATGATTTTATCTCCGTTAGTGTTAGTGATTACGAGATTGCGTTGCACTTCTTGCTTGTGAATTTGTTGAGCTAAAAGCTTATTAGCTTTCTCTCCATGTTCATAATAATGATGTCTGGATTTGTAAATTAGTTGTTCAGTTTCTTTAGTTGTCAAGAGGTTTAATTCTGAATGTAGAGCCTGCCTCCTCCTATGTAGAGTCTCGCTTGGTAGTCTGGCATGTTCTTCATCTATTTTAGTAATTTACTTTTTATCTCTGCTACTTTCTTGGCGGATTTATTTCTGTGGGAAAGATATGAGATAATCTGTCCTCTTAAGAAGGCCTTAAGAGTTTCCCAGAGTATTCCTGCAGAGATCTCGGGGATGTATTTGTCTCTAGAAAGAATTTGATTTGTTTGGATATAAATTCAGTACAATTCTCGTCAGCTAATAGAAGCGGTTGAGGCCATCTGCTTGGGGTGAGTGTATGGGGCTTAGTAATTTCAGCGCCAAGATCATAGGTGCATGGTCCAGAAATAACAATAGCATCGTATTTACAAGATTTAATCTTAGGCAAGAAGTTATTGTCTATAAAGAAGTAATCAATCCTTGAGTAGCAATGATGTACTGGTGAGTAGAAAGAATATGTTCTTGAATTTGGGTTTAAAACCTCCAGGGATCTGATAAGTTGTGATCAGTTATAAACTTTGTAATTATCTTTGCGGTGTTAGATGCGTTCCCCTATGGAGGAAGTCCTATCTAAAAGTGGATTTAGAACACAATTAAAGTCCCCAGCCATTATAACTTTATGAGTGTTCAGATTGAGAATGGATGCAAATAAATTTTGTATAAATTCCTTATCATCAACATTAGGTGCATAAACATTTATCAAAATCATTTTGCAGTTAGATAAGTCTCCCATGACCATTACATATCTCCCTTCAGGATCCAATACTACATCTGATGCTACAAATGTTATACAGTTCTATGTATGAGAATTCCACACCTCTAGTTTTCTTTGTAAAACTAGAATGGAACATTTGGCCAGTCCAGTCTTTTGCAGCGGAACTGATCCTTGCTTAGTAAGTGGGTTTCCTGTAAAAATACTTTTTTTAGCATTTAGACCTGTTAGGTGAGAGAGTACTTTCTTTCTTTTTAATTCGTGATTCAGGCCTTTAACATTCCAGCTTACAAAGTTAACTGTCCCATCATGGAGACACTGATTCTGAGTTTCTGATGTCATTTTATAGTCTTAACTGGAAGTGAGACAGTTTAGGTTTTAATTTCCTATTCCCCCAAGAGTTGTTGCCATGCAGCTTATTATTACGTTGATAGTTATAATTATAAAGATTGAGATGATAGATTAGATATAGATCAAGCCTGCTCTCTTTCTCTTCCCCCCTTAACCCCCACCCTGCCTTTTTGCCTCCCAAAGTGAGGCTAAAACCCACTTCACACAGTCCCAGTCCTCTGACATACCCAGAGACAGAGCACGTCCAAAGCAAAACAAGAGAAAAAAGAATAATTAAGCACAATAAAACAGAAACAGATAGCGCCCTAGTAATACTAAGTAATAATGAGAATATATGCTGTTAAAAACCCGTATTTTAAAACGAATAGATCAGACAGTAGATTATTAATCCTTGCTTTATCATTAACCGCCATGACTCACTATTATGTATCAGAATAGCCCCGGGATCAGCTTTCTTAATTCTTTTTCTGCTTCTTCCTTGCTAGCGAAGACATAGAATTGACCCTGCCATTCCACTTTCAGTTTTGCCGGATACAAGAGGCTGTATTTGACGCTGGCTTGCCGTAACCGCTGTTTAATGTTGTAGAAGCCTGCGCGTTTAGTAGCTGTTGCTGGAGAGACGTCAGGGAAGATACAAATGTGGTTATTTTCATATATAATATCTTCCTTGTTTCTGAGGAGTGCCATCACCTCTAGCTTAAATGATAATCGTTCAAAACGAACTATAAAAGATCTTGGTTGGGGTCTAACGGTGTTTGATCCGTACGCGGTAAGCCGCTGCTATCTCAGATTCTGCTTTAGTCGTCCCCGGTTATTTTAGAAAAAAGTTCAGCTGCGAATTTCACAGGGTTTGAACTTTCTCGATTCTCAGGCAGACCTTCAATTCTGACATTATACCTTCTACTCCCATCTTCCAAAGCAGCCAGTCTGTCTCTGAGTTTTTTGCATTCGGAGCTGACATTTACTGCTTTTTCCTTGGCACTGGCAGCTAAATTTTCGGCCATTTCAATCCGATTCGTGAATGTCTCCTTGAGATCCTCCAATTGATCAGTAAGCGTGCTCAGTTTAACCGAGTTTTCCTGAATGCGCTCTTCAGTTTTACCCAGCACCTGTCGAAGCTCAAGTTGCACCTCTTGACACAGCCTTTCATTTACCTGTTGGAATTCCTGTCGCAGCCATTCATTTGCCTGTTTCAACTCCTGTCTCACCTCCTGTCTCATTTTTTCGCTTGCCTTTGCCCTTGCTTTCTCATTAACCTTCTCGCTTTACTTTATATCTTGCGCGAGCTCAGCGAGCAACACTTTCAGTTCAGACAGTTCAATTGTGCTTTCTTGTACTGTAGATGAAGCAGCAGACTTTGCTGTAGCCGGTGTTCCCGCTACTCCCGGCTCGCGTACTTGCGTAATTGATGCCACGGACTTCAAGGCCCTTTCCAATTTCAGGTGATCATCTCCGATCAGCGAGCTATCCAGATCTGCACTCACGATCGCACCTTCACTCCCCTTTTCGCTCTCAGCTGGCGACGATGTAGCGGACCATGGTTCCGAGGAGTCTGTACTTTCACCCATCTGGTCCAGGTCTGTCTCTGAAAGGCCTAGGGCTTGCTGATTGTAGCTTGGGTGTAGCTTAAGTTTTCGATTCTTTCGGACCCCCCCTTCTTGTTGGCCATATTTATATGTGCTTACATATACTGTAGCAGTCCCTCTCGGGTTGAATAAATGCAGGATATCTCAGGATAATAAGCAAATAATATGAAAAATAACACCGCTGCTAGCGGAGCTCCACTTCAGACGTCCATCTCTCGCATCGGACGAGACCAAATCCTATATAGATTATTTAAACGAAGTTAAAGTTTTATCTGTATAATATAATAAATATATTTTGCTGCATTTCATCTTAAAAATGATATTGTCATTATATGTAAATACGCGCTTTATAAAGTGACTCAGGCGGTGTCAGGAAAATAAGGTATAACCACACAGGAACAGTAGCACGGCTTTGACGCTAGGTGCCGCCAGTCTGCAAAACCGAGCGGAGAACTTTTGTACGACAAGGTATGAGGTACCGTGGAAAAGTTTGTGGCTTTACGCCAAGTGTAGGTTTTATACATCTCGATTTGAACGTGGAAAAGTTCTTACGCAACATTTCTGTGCGTACGCACCGTTTATACATGAAGCCCCAGGTGAAATATCTCTGCCCCAATTGTGGCATATGACATACAGTACACTGTTAATGGCAGCTTAGCTCTGCTTGTGTCCTCTTCATTTGTCACTCAGTGCTAACTGTCCTGCCCCCTAAATTTGTTCATACAGCACAAATGGTATGATATATCACATTGGTAAAATCTGATTTTTTTTACTAAGGAGATCCCATTCTTCTCTTTGCAATCCACTTAAGAAATAACCCCAAGGTGAAGATGACCTCATGGCTCTTTTTCTTGAGGATATGAAAATGTATGAAAGGTTTTATTATGGAACTGGTGAATTCTTTTCATGGCAACATCCAGCAAGATCACACTGAGCTCTGGGCTGATATGACTAACTTCAAGATGTGATGAATAGATGAGCCAAAACTGAGCCCCATTCTAAGGAGGTTGTTGGTGTCAAGAAAGAGGTAGAATTATAAAAGACAAAGCTCACAGAGCTAGAAGACAATCATTGCTGTAATAATTTAATATTAGTTAACATAAGGATTGGCTGGTAAGGAAACAGTATGCTGGTCTTACCCAGTTATGTTTGGCCAGTTATTTTTCCAGACCCTCTCCAGTCTCCACCCCCCAACTTACCAGCACATGAGCTGTATGTTGTACAGGATGACTCTTCACATCATTCAATAATTATTAAGCAATTAATGCAATATCTACACCACCATATGTAATCATCAGCTCCTCTCCTTTAAAAGATATAAAACATATTTTTTATCAGAACTTCAGTACTAACTTGGCCACTGCCTTAACAGCAATGAACATTCCCATCAGAAAACAAGAGATCACTTATTTTTTCTGTCTTTACTGGACATCTGAGGTTCTGCTTCAAGATTCAGCATATTTTAATGACACTGCAACTGAGGTAAACAAAGATTTAGAAAGTTTTGAGTTCCTTGGCACTTTCCTGGTGCAGTGCTTTCCATCCGATGTCAACATGAATACTTCTGGCTTCACTGCTGTGAGGGCCACCTAGCTATGTCTTTCCCAATAGCTTAGCAGGATCATTGAAAAACTAATAAATACATTTTAAAATCCATTTTATATCTTCTGCATGTGTTCCCAAATTCCACCCCTCTGCGGTTTCTTTGTTGCCAGTCAACTTTCACCCTTTTTGCTGTACTCTGCTAAACTATCTTGTGCCAGATAAACATTTTATCTGATCTTGTTTGAATAATAAACTGTAATAATTAAATGGAGACCCATTTTTAATTGACATGTTAGTTCTTGAATTGTGTAAGCATAAGCTAATCAATAAGGAGACATTGAGACTCAGTTTAATTTATTATCACTGCACCTTACTACAGTGGTTCTCAACCTGTGGGGCAGGCCCCCCTAGGGGGGGTGAAGTAACAAAAAGGGGGGGGCGCAAAGATGTGAAAAAAAGAAAACAAGAATCAAAAATATGAAAAAAACATCTGTTTAAAACAAAACAAATTAACTTAAACTACATTCTGATACTAGAACAATAAATATAAAGCTAGATAAATGTCGATAACAGTTAAGTAGGTATAATAAAATATGCATCTACATTTCAAAAAAATGTTAGAGGGGGCGCGATTAAAACTGTTATGAAAACTCGGGTCACAAATACTTAAAAGGTTGAGAAACGCTGCCTTACTATATAATGAAAAATATTTGTTGGTACTCTCACTGGTGCAGAAATGTAGTAATAATACAGTACAAGGTATACTGATATAACAGACACAAATTACTCACTAATAGAGCATTGACAATTAGAAATAAACAAACGTGATTATTCTGAATTGAAAATACAGCAACTATATAACATTACATATCACATACAGTATAAAAACACAAATCAAGGACCAATAAGACAGTACACTAAATCACAAGTGCAAACTGATTATTAGTGTAGGTGCTGTATATCCTCCTTTTGTTACGGTGTAAGTGTAAGACATACATTTCTTTTCTAATTTAAATTTCCAAACGAACAGTAGTAGCATATACGATGCTACATGATGCTGCATTCTATGTTTCAGTTAACAACAGACTGAAAAATCATCTGTTTAATAGTAACTGCAAATCTGACAATTTTCTTGTTTGGGAAAATTTTCCTTGTACTTAAACCTTAAGAAAACAGAATAAGTGAAAGTCTACGGTAAAGATATTTCCCTATAAGTTAGAGTACTTTCACAGTTAAAAACTGTAATACAGATCAAAATGTTTTTAAACAGATATGTGCAGGTATATACACATTTAAACTGTCTTTTAGCGACCAATACCATTTAATTGTTTTAATGTGCAAGAATATTTTATGTGTAATTACTGTATTGCCTTAGAGTCACAATGATGTTATATTAAAACACTGAATGTATCTAATAATAGTGGACATAATATGAAAATACTATAGCACTTTTATTTCCCAAAAATATTTGACCTCCCGTCCCCATTTACTTTTTTCTTATATTTTATTCATAAACATGCAAATCCTAACAGATAACACTATACTGTGTTTTTAATGAATAGGTCTATAAATAAAAGAGAAATTTTATAATTTGTTTATTTTATATTAGAAAACTATTGCACTGTATATTGTCACACACATGTTGCTTGAGGTTCCACTTAGGCGCTCAAATGACTGGAATTCTACTATCTCACCAGGGGTTGGCACTGTGTGCTAATGCTTTCTCTATTCCTCCCACTGCAGAATGGAAGATTGACGACTGTTCCATCTCTGACATCACTTCTTTTGCCTGCCTTCTTGGACCCGCCTCTTCCTGCCTGGAACACATATGACCAGCAGTTCAGCCATCTTGGAGTCATTTTACTATTGAACTCCTAGATGTTTGCTCAAGTTGTAAAAACATTATTTATTTTTGTTAATTTTTATTATTCTATGAGACATTAATGCCCAAACCTTGTTTGTGTCTGCTTCTTGTTTTACAATATTTATAATTTTATATATTTAAAGTTATATATGATTACAATTTTATATGCATATTGAAGAAGCTCATTTTAATGTTAATGATGATAGAATGTTTATTTTACACTGTGCTTCAGACCATTTGATTGTGTAATATTGCTATTTTGGTTACATTTTTAATTTTGAGTAATTATTCTCATTTCTTAATTTGGGTATAGAGCTTGAAAATATTATTTCATGGGTTGCTGTTGTAGGTACCCTGGCTAAAGTTGTTTGTAATTTTTCATTATGTTTATCACTGTTTTAACAATAAATTTGGTCAGAAATAATGGATATTATTAAAATGTATAGTACTCTTTTCAAATTTATCATATGCCATAATATGCATATTTAACCACGCAAAGAGCCATAACACTTTATTTCCTCTTCTGACCTCTGCTTGACTACGTTACCAAACTAAATTTCTAACTAACACACCAATGTAATGGTGAGACCTTCCTAATTTTCTTAATAAGTATAATAAGAGTGTAACCACAACTTCTTTGCCCTTTTAACAAACTCCCTCCTCTTTGCACTGCATTGCTTATGGGTGACATTAACTGAACCATTTTAAAAGTAATTGAATTTAATGAGAACAGAAGAACCATTATAATGATCCCCTGTGAGAGGTAGACAGTAGGAAACCAGAATCCTGCTGATAATTTCATGTAAATACATATTGAATTTATTGCACACGCAGAATTAACATCCACTGGGACCAGAAGCAGCTACAGATATGGGATTTGTCATATCAAAGTAATTGTATTTGAAATGGTTTTAATCAGTACTGCTTTATATACAATTACTTAATAATAGTCATTGATTCTTTATATTATTCAGTGCAAATAAAATATCAGTATGCAATATAAGGGTAAGTGATAACTCAACTACAACATAAAACAATGGTAACTTTTTTGTTGAAAATTCCTACCTTAATATTATAGCAAGGATTAGGTGTTGTAACAATTAACTGAAGCATATGTTGAAAAGGGCACAGGACATTTGATCTGGCAGCGGCGCTGACCCTGCTCTACCACTACCAACACATGTTCTGTGGAAAGGCATTAGTTAGGCACTATCTGACTACCAAATGAAACAACACTAATATTAACAAAAGATAAAACTTAATCTTATTAACCAAAGAAAAACATTATAAAATGGTCAGGATGCCCTTCACACTTTTTACATTTTAAATTCATTATTTTTGACAGGAAAACTACATAAAAGTGTTTATATCCCACATACTCAACAATTTCACATGACCTTCCTTTGTCCCTTTAAGTATTTGACAGTCAACCAAAGAGGTCTGAAAGATTGGCCAATTCTGCACCAGTACATCTTTCTCTTGTCTTTTTAGGGATGTTTTAGAATACATGTTTATTTTGAAGCCTCACTTCTACAAACACTTCATTGACTAATTAGTATATAGTACTAACTGAGAAGCATTATAAAAAAGAGAATAAATGTCTTTATAATTCTTTCCCCTTTAATTAATATGTGTGCACACGAGATACTGCAATACTGTGTAATTAAAAAGGAAAATGTTCGTGATAGGTGAAGTACTTCAAGAGACAGACAGATAGATAGATAGATAGATTATACCTTATTTGTCCATACAAATTAGTCGCTTGAAAATTCAGACTCTATTTATATTCTACAACTGTACAGTACTCTTAATAAAGTAACCTGGTATTTATTTTCTTATTCCATGTTTGGCTCTGTGTCTTCTGTATTTCTGTGAGAGAAGCATAGATGTGGAGACAGCAATTAGTGTGACTGGGTTGTCCTTCGCTGTGCCAGTACACTGTTTTATACACAGAATGCAGTGGCTGTGCTTTCATGAATACTGCAGAATGATGCAGTAACTCCACATGTTTAATATGAAAAAGCAATACAGTATGTCAAAATATAGTAAAAGCAATATGTCAACCATCTTACTTGTTCAGTGACAGATTTAAAACAGTACCAAAATCGAGCAAGCCTTCCTGAAGTTGTGCATAGCGTCTCTTGGGGTTTAGCACTTGGAACAATTCTTTTTATTTCTCCTTATATGTTGTCATTAGTAGATGGAATTTGAAAACAAAATATGATTTTTTTGATATGCTAATTACACTTAGTTTTATTTCTCCATGAAAATAATTGACATTTCTACAGTCACATCATTAAATAAGTTATTTAATTACAGTGAAGCTATGAATGAATGAACATTTTTCCAAAAGTTTGTAAATACAGTAATTCATTTCTAATGTGTGCTGTGTAATCTTTACTACATTCTATTAATAAGGACATAAATAGTAATCCTCTTGTGAAACAACTGTCAGTAATAAGAGGCTCTGCTTCCTTGTATTGTCTGGCTGGTTTTCTAGCTAAACAGCCTTCAGTTAGGAAGCAGAGGAGGTTTAGGAGTCCTCTCTCTCATTGTGGTTAAATGTGTTACTATTCCATAATGGTGCCCACCATTAGTAGATATGCATTAACACTTAACAATCAGACCTAGATAATCTAGAATAGTAACTGTTGCATTCATATTTTTCTACCTACTTCTTATTATTTCAAAGCAGAGCATTCATTTCTCCTGTGCTGCATGTACTGTACCACTTAATTTTTTCATTGAAATAATATTAAATAACTCTCTGGCATTGCCATAACTACAGTTTGGAATGCTGCATACAGTACTTCTATATGAATGTCACTTTAGTAATACCACAAGAATTCACTCAACAGAAGATTTTACAGTATAATTCAATCGATTGAACTGTACAATAATACCCAATAAAGCACATTAACTTGTATTGAATGAAGTGAACAACTTAAATGTATTTAATTTGAATCTACATACATTAAATCAAATAAAGTAAGCAGAATGCATAGATAGATTAGTATAATGGTGGCTTTGTACCTATGTGCAGATCGACCTTTACAGGTCTGTTATGGTGTGTGTCTTTGTGTGTTCATTTGTTTCTCTTCTTCATCCAGTATTTACTCTGGTAGGGAAAACAAGCTGTCGGCCATCCTCACTTATAAATTTCTTTGTGTGTATGTGTCTGTGAGTGCACTCATGCATGTCCCTCTGTGTGTGTATATACGTACGGTATATTTAAATTGCATATCTGAAAAACTACTCATGCAAACATTTTGCAAATCAATAGGTCTGCTCCTATGACTGAATCCTGCTTAGGTTAAACAGTTTCTGCAGCAGTTACTGTTGGACATACTGTATGTCAAACTGATATGGAGATGAGTATTGGATTGAAATCAATAGGCCTTGAGCTTATGGCAAAACAAACATGATGCAACTTGTTTGAAAAATATAGGTACATTTTTTTTCTGAAGTTATCATTGTACATATGTTTCCACAGAAAAATGTACACTGCCGCCCATGAGCATTTGTTAACCATTCTCCAGGCTCCCCACAATCAATGTTGTATCTTTTTGGTTGATAATGGGTGCTGGTTCTAAACTTTTTCCCCTCTTATTCCCACCACAGCACAAAGAAGGCACCCAGTGCGGGAAATTGACCCCACCCCTTTGGGCCCCCACGCTCTAAATCTGGCTGCTGATGGGAGAAGACATAACTGCATGGGTTAGCTACTGAAAAGTCAGTTGGTGCACTAAAAAGCTTGGCCTAGGGCACAAAATGAGGTAGTACCAGAACTGTGTATGGGGTACGTGTGCTTACTATTGTAATTTGTTGTAATCGTTGTTAGCCAGTTTCTACAAGTCCTCTCAAGCCCATGCATTATTGACAGTCTATACAGACGGTTGCAATTGCTGTTCTTTAGAGCGGGCTAGTGATGGCTGTATATGTTTTTCAGGTCCCCAACTAATTATTAAACCATTTTTGAATGGCCCAATCTCGATTCTCACCTGTATAATCATGGATTAGTTCTTTTATTTTGGCTCATCAAATCAACTGCATCTTTTGCAAAGCTTTTAAGTGTTTCAATACATTTTCCAGAAGGATATACAGTAATGAAGGGAGGCAAAGGTACCAGCATAGACCTTTTAATCTGTCTCTGTCCATCCTGGATCATGGTTGAGCTTGGTCTTACAGTCCTGAAGGCTTTAGGCAAGTGAAAATGATGCTCTGAGTCTCACTGCTGCAGCATGTGTCTCCACTCCTATTAAATAGGCTCAGAATTGTTGTATTGTTCTGGTTTACAGTAATTAGTATTAAAGCATTGTTTACATTGGATAAAATATTGTTCCTGTTAACAACCAGATAAAGCATAAGTAGCCTATTGTCTTTTCCTCCTTTTGGTATGTTGACATTGCTCTCTTCCATATCCCTAGCTTGTTAGTTTTGTATCCTAAGGCTAGTGTTGCTTGTTATCTGTGTACTTCAAGGATGATGTGGGTTACTATTTTCCTATTCTGAGGATGATGTGCTCGACTCCCTCTTTGTTAAGTCCATCAAGTAAATGAGCACTAAGGCCAGACAGCTTTTCTTGTTTTACCTGCACTACCCCACCAAAGAAACTACTGCTAGATTTTTGTTAAGAAAATCTCATTAATAGACCAATGTAACATTTACATACTCTTTTTAATGCTTTCTACATTGTAGTCTGAAAACGTGAATCCTATCCTAAAAACCATACCCTTTATTAGACTTTTTAGTCTGGCTTTCCTGATAGTCATGGCTCAAAAATAAGGCTTTTTGCTGTGAATGATAAGCTTATATAACCATTGCAGTAAATACCACCATCATTATGTTGTCAGGTTTATATCCAGCTTTGGGAGACAGTTTACAGGCTCAAATTGAGGCAGTTACCCACCAAACCAGCGGCTGGTGCTGCCTTCTAACTCTTTTTCCTCTCACCTGACAGAACAACTGAAGACTCCACCCAGTAACATCATTTCTGGTTCCAATCCTCAAAATCCCACCTCTTCATAACATCACTTCCTGCAAAGTTTACTATATACCGCCATTATTTTGTCTTGTGTCAGTTCCGATTTGAACTCTGTCTGTCTGTAAAGATGTCAATTCCTTTGCTTGTGTGACAGTATATGGGGGATCTTCCGAAAACCTTTGACAATGTTTTTGTCTTTATTTTACACAAGACATCTATTATTTTAGTATGGTTTTCCTTTTGATGATGTTGTTGATGCTCATGATACTGTATTTATATCACTATTTATTAACTGTTGACATTTTTCCACATTTATTCCGCTTCCTTGTGCCATATACTGGCACCTTGTACTGATTGTTGTTGCCATTTATTTGCCTGTTGTTCAAAATTTGTGATATTCTGTTGGATTTATCATTATTTGCCTTTGTTATTATTGTGTGTCACATAGCACCCACTGTGTGGCAAAGGAGTGGGGGTTGAAAGTTTGGATTTTGCAGTTAGAATTGCTGTGGCTTTGCAAAGTTTATTAGTATTTAAAAATATACAACAGATATATGTTATATGGGTGTTTTTGTTTGTTTGGATGAAATGAATGTTTGTTTTTTCCCTACAACATAATATTTTGTGTTTTTGTTGCATGTCATTTTGGGTTTTAATATAACTTTACTGCAGTTGTAATTAATATATACTGTGTGGAATAATCTTATAAGTGGAAGTACATTTTATAAGGCTATAAAACAAGAAATTTGACAAATGAGAGAAAACCATTCAGTCCATGTTACTTTAGCATCTCATCCTGATTCTTCTTAAAGATTGTCAAGGCTTCTGTTTCAACCTCGTGTCTTGGTAGTTTGTTCCAAAGTCCCACAACTCTTAAAGAAGAGCTTCCTGACTACAGTTTAAAATGCACTTCCCCTTAATTTCCAGTGATGTCCTTGAGTACTTGTTTCACCGTTTAATTGAAAGAATGTTGCTTGATCTACTTTATCAATGTCTTTGAAAGTTCTGTAGACCTGGATTAGGTCCCCACACAGTCTCCTCTGCTCAAGAATAAACAGGTATAATTCTCTGAGTCTGTTAGCACATGTCCTTAAGTCCTGGGATGCACTTGGTCGCTCGTCTCTGCTCAGCTTCAAGTGCTGCTATATCGTTCTTGTAGTGTGCTGACCAGAACTGCATGCAATACTCCAGAAGTGGTCTCAATAGTGCATTATAAAGTATGAGCATAATTTTCTTTAATTGATATTTGAAATTTTTTTACAGCATAACCTTTTATTTTATTTGCCTTTTGAACTGATTCTGTACAATGCTTAGATGATGAAAATGTTGTGTTAACACAAACCCCTAAATCCTATTCTGAGGTTGCTTCCCGGATGATAGTGTCTCTCATCTTGCATTTATAATTGACGTTCCTTTTGCCCACATGCAGCACTTTGCACTTTTCTGTGTTAAACTGCATTTTCCAAATGACTGTGAATTATTTTTGCAGTCTCCTCGGTGTCTGCCATTACTTTAGTATGCCATTATTTTAGTATGAAAAGATTTTAAGAATATGTTAAATTAGAATAATTGTAATACATGTGTTTTGTTTAATCAAAGTATAACTTGTTACAAAGCAACTCTTTTTGATTTACTTTACACTACCTAATTCAGAGCTCACCATTTGTATTCACCTTAGCAGTAAGCCCAGGCCTGAAGTTGGCAGATCTGGCGCACATACCCAAGAGACACAGATGCATAAGTTAATTATTATTTTTTTAATACAGTGTCTTTCAGTTCAGTTATTCTAATTAAGCCTACATCCAAGACTGACCAGCAGTATACACAACAGCTATTACTAACGCTGTGGTATTTCACTACTTCTACATTTGGTTTTACTGCTTAAGCAGTCCTGACAACTTCCAAAAAACGTGAAGGGAATCACCTTGTAAATGGAAAAAATTTCCTTTAAGCTATATTTACTTAAAATTATTCAGATTTATCTGTAGATAAAAATAACACATTTATACATTAAAAAAATTTTTTTTATATATTTTTGAGTACTGATTTCTAAAATTAAAGTATTTTTTCTTCATTTTTCACAAAACAAATTTCTATGTATTTTATTGGGTTAGCAAGTCAGGGCATACACAATTCCTATGTTTTCTTAGTACCATAAGTAGGACGGCAAGGCCAAAAATTGACACTTGGTTCCAAAGGAATGGCCAGCTAGAAAAAAGCAACAGCTTGCCACCAAAAGCATCATTGGATTCAACTTGTCCTCGTTTAATTATGAAGGTTAAAACCCCAACTTCACTCTTTTATATGTATTTAAATGCAGTCGAAGCAACAAAGGACACCAACCATTGGCTCCTCCGTGTTAAAGGAAAATATTAACAACTTTGAAACCCCAAGGGAGCCCCCCCACACCTATGTTATATATGTGGTTATGTATGATATGTGATATATATATGAATATCAACGTCCTCCAGATTGAAATGGGGGTACACTCCACCCCCCCTGCTTCTCAAGGTCATTTTTGAACATCAGTGTTTTTGTAACCCCAAGTGGTACCCCACCACATACACTGTACCTTTATACTTAGACACCAATAAAGTGGGATTAAGACTCTGATTGAATCAAAAGTTAGAGACCGGTTGCTGCCACCATTTTACTTTAACTTTGATTTAATGAAGCAGTTTTACAAAGCCCTATCAAAAGATTTAGCCTGTTTTATGTATTTATTATGTTGTTAAGTTGAAAATGATATTAGAAAAGTGATTTCTGAGGCCGAATTTGATGGTGTGATGAACAGCCTAGAAGGGCAGGCTTGGGTATCATTCAAATTAGTGATTTCTAAGATTGTAGGTAGCAATAAAGATCCAATTTATAAAATTCATTTTGAAAAATGCATTGGTTACATTGTGGTTGTACCATGAGTCTCAAAGGTTCACTTTTTGGATTTGCATCTGGGGATTTTCCCTGAAAATCTTGGAGCAGTGAATAATGAGCAGGGTGAAAGATTCCATCAGGATATCAGCGATGTTGGGATGTCAGTGTGTGATGGCAGACTACTGCTGGATGGTTCATAGAGATGCACCAGAAAAAGTACACATACAAATGAATAAAAAACTAAGAAGTGAAAAAAACTAAAGTAGCTATATGTACGCCAAAGAATACGTATGGGTGTTTTCTTTATATATGCTTGCTTAAAAACAGTAAATTCAATTAATATTTTAATGTAAAATTGATTTAGAACAATATTGGAGAAATTTTGTTAAATTTTAATTACAGTAAGTTTCTTTCCAATTTTGTACTTAAACATAACATGTTGGAAACATTCCAATTCCTTTTTTTTTCTTGTGTTCAGGAACGGGAATAAAACCCACTTTAATTTAGCAGAAGTATGTACTGCTCCAGTCCACATACCGGACATTTTGCTAATGGTGTGATCACGTATCTTCTAATGCAATTACGACCACGTCCCAAACAGCACAATTCACTGTTTTATCTCTAGAATTGCATTCATTCACCTAAAGTTCATTTTCTTTAAATTAGATTTACCTCTAACCTGAATGAACAAGAGTCTCCTGTTTTCCCTGCTTTTATAAAGTCGGGACTCAATTCTCGTTACTTGACTCGAGCTGCGGGCTGACAAACTGGGGAATCTCTTAGCGCGTCTCAGTGCCGCTTTACCGACGCGAACGCGCTCGGCCCGGACACGCGCACAGCGACGAGTACTTAGCGCCGTCATCTTCGTGGATTTCCGTGGAGGTGCGCCGACTGTTGTCATGGCAGCACTGTAGCTATCAAACTCTTGAGCAATCCGGTACATATTGTACACATACACAAAAAGAGAATGTAAATCTTCGAAGACTTTTAAAAGCGAAATAGGCACGGGACATTTTTCCGCAGTATACGAAATGCCTGCGTCGTACTGGGAGACAAACTGCAGTCAACCTCCAAATGCGAAGCGCTCTTCCTAAAAAAAAGTCTTCTCTGTCTTTCGGTATCCTTTGAGACGCTCAAGCATGTAATCAGTCCCGATCTGACTGTTGCTAAGGGTAGGTGGTGGGGGGAGTCATGTTGCGTTGTGAAAGCCGGGACACTGCAGTATGAAATGTGCCCAAGGAAATCATATCACTGAGCTCGGTTTTGCATATGCCTGTTTTTAGATATGGGGACCTTTGAAACTGCAGTGGCTTCTTATCTTGACGAGATGGGCGAGGACGAAGGCGAAGAGTACTGCGATTTCGAGCCTCTTCCAGCACTGTTAGAGGACGAGGTAAGGTTGAATAGTCAGAACAGTCGGCTAAATCTTTTTAAAATCTCAAATACGAATATAGGCACATTTTGAGGCATGTTCTCGGAGTTCTTCGTTCTTTTTCTGATAAGGGGGAATGGCAGTTATTTTCGGTTACTGAAAAAGTCACGCAGAATTATTTTCTTTGCCTCTGGTGAGCTTAGAATTTAGCACTCTTCCATTTAACATAAGATTTGTGGACAAACGGTTTGAAACGAAGCCTTTGCAAATGAGTGGAGGAATGTTTATGGTATTCTTCAGGTCTATCTCGCTGTTCCTCGTCCTTATTATTCTTCCCTTGGCAACAACTGCAGTTAAAAACTGCAACAGTTTGTTTATGCGAAGTCAGGCCGAAAGGTGTACCTGCTGTGTAACAAATTGAGAACAAAACATGCAAAAAGTCATTACTGTTTTGGACATCCTGCATTGATACGTGGTTGCATTTGTTTCTTTGAGTAATTTGTTTCATTATGGCACATTCTCTTATTGCTGCATTGCTCATTTTACAGTGTTGAATTATTGTATGCCAGAATGTTAACAAACTATTGTAGAACCAGCTTGATTCTATTTAGGGCCCTGCAGGACATCAACCATCACTGGGCCCGTACCCACACAAGGCCAACTTACTGGTGCCAGGCAGCTTGACTTGCATAACTTTGGGTACGTGGGATGAAAATCCGAGTACCTGGCAAAAAAGCAATATTGATACTGGGTGAGTATTCAGGCACAGAGAGACAACAAGCAGGTGCATGGTTAAAATCCATGATACTGGATCTGTGAGGCACCAGCAGCAACCACTGCACCACTGGGCCACCCATGCCACTGTATGGTCATTATATTACAGAATAAAGAGCAGCTCCACATAACTTACTCAGATGATGTTGTGTGCCCACATTTCCTTCTTAGCATTTTCTGAAGTGCAGAATTTTTTATTTCTCTGCTTCCTTTATGTCTGCAGCTTCCACAAAGCACATAGCTTTACAGATGTGGAATGGTAAGAATAGACAGTTATTCAATAATCACATTATTACATCATTCAATAAGTTCATCTTTATTTTGATAGCAGGGTACAAGCCGTCACAAGGCACTTGAAAGAGCAAATAAGATTACAGTACGGTTTCAAACTGCCATTCTTGTGGTAAAATAAGATTGAAATGATAAAAGTAAAGACAATAATATAGCACTGGGAGGTACATAAAAAGGGCAGACATTAACAGTTGGAAATAATACACTTGGGAACAGAGAAACTAATCAAAAGCAAAAGAAACTGGCACAAAATGGCACAGTAATGTCTATTTGAGAATGTTAAGGCAGAAATGGTAACTCTCACATTGATGGAGGTTCTTGAACAAAGTTTTTCAGAGAAAATCTGTGAAGGATGTAGCAAAACAGTGCCTTTTTCAAACGGTACTGAGTAAAGACGTCTCGAGGTGGCGTTCTCAAACTTGTTCGTGGTATCTTTAAATAATGATTGCACTCACACAAGAAAGCAATTGAAACCAAATTGACATGCCCATGACAGTTGTCTGTCAGAACCAATTCAGATATTTAGCGTGTTCTGAATTGTATTCTTATTCTAATGAGACACTACAAAGATACAAACTACAAGATGAGAAGACTACTTTTTTATCAAGGTCCTCACACTGCATGTGAATGGTGAGGTATTCAGCAATAAACAAATAAAATGGCAAGAGTGCCGCATCCTGCATTAAAGATTTAAAACATCATTTCAAGATCCTTCCATGGTTGACCTCCCATTTTGTGTCATATTCTGGCATGATGTTTATTTTCTCACTGTGACCATGAAGTGATAAGCAAGTCTTAAAATGGATGGATGGATTTCCAGGTTTGCTGCATTCTCCTAGCCGCAAGAACCTATAGCTGAAGTGCTGCTCCCAGGGGTCTTATACAAACTGGAGAAGTTACTTGTAGATAAAGTACATGAAATTTAGGCAGTATCAATCACCTCAAAAAAGAACTGCCTTATTATTATTCTTTTTTTGTGAAATTCCTCCATGTTTATGTTGTTGTGTAAGTTTTTTTTCATTATTCTACACAGCTCTTGGAGTAGAAAATGCCCATTTCTACCAACGTCTTTTATATTCTCTTATAAACAGCTTTTAGATTTGATCTGAAGTTTCCCAATTTTTGTGAACATTGGCAGTGCCTCTGTTCCAAAATATTTACATTAAAAGACTTGCACAAAACAAAGTAAATGTAGACAATTAAAATGGAGTGTTTTAAAGTGGTACTGGCTAGTTCTCTGCATGGTAGCATAGGCTGTAAACTAATTTAGGGGCTGCAGTGTTTCTTCAGCATCACTGTGGAGTTACAAGGTTGCCACCATTTCTGCATAAAGAGCAGGAATCAAACGTGGGAAGAAATTTCACAGCTGATTCCAGGAACTTTCAGGAGAAAATGTGATGGAAGCTAAGCTTACTTCTCCCTGGTTCCTGGGAGATAGTGAAACCATAGTAAGGCTGAGATCTTCATCGATGTTTTGGTATTAATACAAGACCAACTCAATCATTAGTAAACCCTATGCTATCATTGACAGGTAAATGGACTCTTTTAGAGAAAACTGAGAACAAATGTATAGTTATGGGGCTTAAACTTGCTCACAATCCTCAGGTGCAATGATGCACACACCAGGGAGAGACTATTTAAATATTCAATCAAAATGTCAATGCCGTAATAAGAAATGCAGCTCAAGATCTGGGCAGAATTTACACACACTCTTGCCATACCTGATTCAATTCAGTAGCCACAGATTTCAATTTCAACCAATTTTTGCAATCCTATTCCTATTCTTGTATTATACTAGTTTCCGAACTTCACCAAATATTTCTGGTTTTAAGTCAATCTTGTGAATTTATAGGGACTCGATGGTATGCTTTTTCCTTCTCATAAATGTATTTGATGCAATATAATTCATTAACAAGCTGCATTCTGCCTCCTTGGCGTTTTCTTAGAGTTCTGCTTTGAAAAATCCCAAAAACTTTATTAGCTGTAAGTATTGTATATGCATATTCTGCAAAGTAGACTGTGTGAGGAAAATGTTGTTGCTCTAAAAAAAATATAAATTGCATTGCTGTGGATCAAGTCAGAATCAAACTTGTAGGCTTTAATTTAGGGGTTCTCAACCTGGGCTGCAAGATGGCATTTCAAGGGGTGTGCCAATAGAGGAAGGCTGCATTGTGATTTGCTGAAACTGAGTGAGGTGCTCTTCCGACTATTCGTGGTGCAGTTGGTGTCTTAGAGTGTGCTGTCATTTGTAGGTCACCTATTAGCGCTCCTGTTCTGTGATATGAAAAGAATCAAGCATTGTGCACACAATTGACACCTGTGAATGAGCTGCACAAATGAACACTCTCATGGGTTCCTTAAAGCTGGTGGAGCATTTGTAAAGGCTAGTCATTTTTTTTTTAAGAATTGAATTTGGACCTTGCAATAAAATGTAGAGAAGTGTGAGGTCTAGTCTTGATTTCTGTGCAAGCCCTGATCGGAAAACTTCACTGATGTTGAGGTTTGATTGATATTTTTGCTAGGTGGGGACTGAATTGCATGCAACACCTGCCACTTACATTCAACCCATCTTTTCTGTTGGTGGGCCTGGCAGTAGCGCAGCAATTTCAACTGTGTGGTGCATCTGTGTTTTAAACTGCAGTGCCGGTGGTGCTGGGTGACAAAACATGTCGACTGTGTTGCTTCACTGGGGTCTCCAATCCCCCAGATCCCTCGATTTGTTGATCATGTATCATTTCCTTGCAGTATTTGATGCTTTGTAGGAAACCCTCAGCGTGCATTGTCAATCAAGTGTCTAAGCTT
Organism: Polypterus senegalus; assembly: GCF_016835505.1. NCBI lineage: Eukaryota > Metazoa > Chordata > Cladistia > Polypteriformes > Polypteridae > Polypterus > Polypterus senegalus. Next base: position 241,350,249 of record NC_053154.1, read on the forward strand.
CTCACGGGACACATTTATCAGGTTATTGAGATTTATAAAGGTAAATTGCAGTTCAGTTTGTTCACCCGCAGTATATGTATGTGGTTCAATTTGTAGTTCAAATGTTAGAAATTTGATATCTTCATCTTCAAATGTCATTTTATTTTTGTAGGGGGTGAGAACATGAATCAAATAGTTTTTAGGGATGCAGGGCATAGAAAAGGTTGGGGACCACTGCTTTAAAGTATTTTACAAGCCAGTAAATACAAGAACATAAGACACATACTTGCGAATGAGAATTAGGCACCTGATTGAGACCATAGTTTAAATAAAAAATCTGTTACTGCTGCTGCAACTCTTTACAAACGTGGCTATTAACGCCTGCTTTATTCTGCAGCTGACATAAAGAAATAGAGACTGAAAGAAAACGAAGGTGCGCACATTTTACAAAACAGGAGAATGAGCCCACTAGGAAGAGCTCTAAAAATGAGACCCGTGCAATACTGAACATGTACTGTGTAACACAAACAAACAGAGGCGAAGTGCAAGCAAGACATTTTATCAAAGTTTGATGCTCTCAATTATTTAAACAAAGAGCTATTATTCTGTGAAAAGCCAGATTTGTGTTACTAGGCTAGGGTGTTGATTTAAGCAACAGACCACTTCAGCATTTCATTGTTTTCACAACAATTTCATAAAACTTAATGCCCAGAATATCTGTGCTACTAATACTCGTGTAGCATGCTCTGCATAAAGAAATTCGAAATTAATGTCTAACCACCTTATCCAAAGTTCATACTTGGTTATGAATCCAATCATTTTCAAAATCTATGGGAAGGTAATTAATGTAATGCGTAGTCAAATCAGTCTTTTTAACATGTTGCTGCTTTTTCTTTACCTTTTTTATACATCCATCAGTGTATTGTTTAAATATTTTTCTGTAATGAAATTCTGTCAAAACTCATGTTTCAAATATCTATTTAATTTGAGAAATTAATTTTCCTCCTCCTTCTTAGCACTGATTTCAGTAACTTTATTTAAATGTTGAAACCCTAAACAGTAATTTACCATGATATGCATGATCATTTTTCATTTTGTGTCTGTGAATGTTTATTTGCTGTTTGTTAGTAGTTATGAGTGCTCTTTCTGTTATGCAGTCAAGATTTATTCCCCTGGACTTTTGTTCTGATATTCTGCATGGTCAGGCCAGGCTCAGAAAGTTAAAGTGAGGCTGAAACTGGGGTTTGTGTAGATGATACTGCATTTATTGGGATAACAACGAGCAGCATTAGAAAAATTAGGGTTATTGCTTATTGCTGAGATATTTAGAAACTGTCAGAATCCATTGAGAGAACAAATGTTCAGTGTTGGGAAAACAGACTACAGGGGTCCTCAATCACGGTCCTGGAGAGCCGCAGTGGCTGCAGGTTTTTGCTCCAACCCAGTTGCGTAATAAAAAGCACTTATTGCTAAAGTAACACTTCTGCTTCACTTTAGTGATTTTGAGCCCTTATTGCTTAATTTTGTCTTAAACAGCTAATTTAATTGCTCCTTATTATCAATAACATGCAAATGACAAGAGAGAGCAGCATTTCTCCATTTAGCTTATTTACATTTACACCTGTGTGTATTTATTTGCACTATTGGGTTTAATTAAATACTTGGAAGAAAAATGAAGAGAAAAAAGTGAAGGACTGAGAATTACTCGTCCATTTTAGCCTTCAAATCATTTGCATGATAGAAAGGGAAAGAAAATCTAGGATATGAGAATGACCTGACATAGCAGAGTTAATTTAATTTCATAGCTTGTTAGTGCTTTATTGGCAAGAATTGCTTTCTAATTAAGCAACCAGGTCAGAACAAAAACCTGCTGCCACTGTGGCTCTCCAGGACTGGGATTGAGGACCCCTGCCCTAGGATATTGGAGTGATCAGAACATATGGCACAATTGCACCAGCGTATTCCTGCAATTAAGTTTATTTACAAATTAATAATAATAACCCATAAGCAATTAAATTACTAGTACATATTATTATTTACAGATTGAAAGTGTTCACATTGGTTGACATCTTTTACTTTCTAATTTCTCTAAGGAGTTCCCATTTCTTTTACACAGAAGTTGTTTATGAATGACTTTATTCATTAGATCATACAAAATTAAGCAGTTATAATAGTAGTAAATATATTGTACAGAGTACAGTGAAAGTCTTTCACTAGAAACACATTCTCTAATGACTGTGTCTTTATATCTGGTGTACAAATATTTAAAAGAAGTCTGGTTGGAAGTCTGTGTCAAATGGGCCACTGGGAATGGCAGAGCTGAGTGTGCTACACTGGTCAACTAAACATGGTGATTGCTGTTATGATAACCATATTTATATATATCTGTATATATTGTATATACTCTCCATATCTGTCTGTCTATGAATTATGAGGAAAGAATAAATGAGCTCAGCCTTTCCAGTTTAAGCAAAAAAAGATTTGGATGAGACATGAGTGAAGTGTTTAATGAAGGGAATTAGTACAGTGGATCAAGTCTGAGCACAGTGACACAGTTGGAAACTTGCTAAGGGTAAATTTCTCACAAATATATTACAAAGTATTTTTAAACAGAGAACCATAGACACTTGGAATAAGCTACCAAGTAATGTGGTAGACAGTAGAACTTTAGGGACTTTCAAAACTAGACTTGATATTCTTTTAGAAGAATTAAGTGGATAGGGCTGGTGAACTTTGTTGGTCTGAATGGCCTTGTCTCATCTAGATTGTTCCAATATTTTATCTTTCTAGATGTATAGATTTTAAGATGCCTGTTGTTTGTGTTCACAGTCCTTAATAAATTCTTGTTGGTTTTGTTTTAGTGTTTTTTTTTTATGTTAATCTTGTTTGCATATTGTTATTGCAGGGGAGTGCTGTTTCTTTGTTCCATCTCTCTCTCTCTCTCTCTCTCTCTCTATATATATATATATATATATATATATATATATATATATACTAGCAAAATACCACGCAGCGGAGAAGTAGTGTGTTAAAGAAGCAATGAAAAGAAAAGGAAACATTTTGAAAATAACGTAACATGATTGTCAATGTAATTGTTTTGTCACTGTTGTGAGTGATGAGTGTTGCTGTCATATATATATATATATATATTTACACACACACACACATAAACATATATATATACATATCTATACATATACACATAAATATACACACACACATATATACATACATATATATATCTACATATATACACACAAATACATATATATGTGTATATATATATACATACACACACACACATATATAAACATATATATACATATACATACATATCTACATATATACACACACAGCTATTTCGTATCAGTGCAATACGCTGCTTGTTAAAACGGATAACTCCTGCTCTTACGTGCAAGTCTGCGTGGATATTATGAACTATCGTA